>NC_137801.1:36984825-37352325 GCF_963383645.1 Muscardinus avellanarius
AAGCCTAGAAGCCTACCTTTCCTTTCCCTCCCCTTCCTTCCTCCCCTTCTTTCCTGTACTGGGGACTGAACTTAAGGGCATTTTGCCTCTGAGCTACACCCCCAGCCATTTTTATTTTCTATTTGGTAAGAGTCTCACTAGGTTGTTGAGAGTCATTATGTTGCTGAGGTTGTCCTCAAACTTGTGACCCTCTTGTTTCAGCCTCTCAAGTACTGGAATTGCAGGCATATGCACTGTACCCAGGCTAGAAGCAATTTATACTTAGGTAATTCTCAGTTATCCTCCTCAGAGGACAAAGGCATTACTATCAGAAAATGTGCTCTTTTGCTGGGTGTGGTGGCGCACGCTTGTAATCTCAGCGCTTGGGAGGCTGAGACAGGAGGATCGCACACGTTCGAAGCCAGCCTCAGCTACTTAGTGAGGCTCTCAGCAACTTACTGAGACCCTGTTTCCAAATAAAATAGAGAATAGGTCTGGGAGTATAGCCCAGAGGTAGAAAGCCTTTGGGTTCCACCCCTAGTACCAGACACACACAAAAAGTGCTCTTTTGCATCCATTTTCAATAAGCAATAAATATGAACACAGTGGCCTCTTAAATTACTGTGTTTCAAAGCTGGTCGGGGAGAAGTGCATACTTTTATAGGAGTTCAGATCCCCTCTATAGCACCTCTTCCCAGAGGCTCTGGCTTGAACCCTACAGGGACTTGAGCTCTCGAGGCAGCTCATTCTATTGTCAGCAGATCAAATTGTCTCAAAGTTCTTTAATTCCAAAGTGGCCTATGTTTGCATTCTGTTTCACTGGCCTAATTCTGCACCCTGTGCTCTCAATGACAGCTCTGTAGGCATCTGCTTACAATTACTGTGCCCCCAATGCCTCTTCAAGAGGGAGCACCTGTGCTTCCTTTCCTACAGGACGGGGCTACCCATCTTTCGCCATCTTTCGCCTTCCAGCCACATGCCTTTGGATACGCTTCACCCCTCCCTTTGTACTACTGGTGATTGGACTCAGGGTGTTCTACCTCTTGAGCTACATCCCCGGCCCTATTTTATTTTTGAAACAGGGTCTTGTTAAGTTGTTGAGGCCCTTGCTAAATTGCTGTGGTTGATTTGGAACCTGTGATCCTCCTGTCTCAGCTTCCCAAGTACTGGGATTATAGGCCTGTGCCACCACAGCCAGCTGCCTCTTCCTTTCTTAAAATAATATGACCCGCAGAATGGATTGTGACTTGCATGTCTGTCCAGAAGGATAACATATATATGTGTGTGTGTGTGTGTGTGTGTGTGTGTGTGTGTGTTTTATTAGGAATTGAACCCAAGATTGAACCACTGAGCCTCATCCCCATCTCTTTTTACTTTTTATTTTGAAACAGGGTCTTGCTAAGTTGCTGATGCTGGCCTTAAAGCTTTGATTCTCCTATCTTGGCCTCCTCAGTACTGCATTACAAGTGTTCTCTACCACACCTGGCCAGCAGGACTATTTATTTATTTGTTTGTTTATTGGTGCTGGGGTTAAATGCAGGGGCATTCTACCTCTGAGGTATACCCCTGGCTCTTTTATTTTGAAACATAGTCTCACTGAGTTGCTGAGACTGACTGCAAACCTGTGATTCTCCTGTCTCAGTCTCCCAAGTACCAGGATTACAAGTGTCCGCCATCACGCCTGGCCAGCAGGACTTTAACTCTTCTCTTCAGTGGCCACTGCTGACTCACGTGGATCATGACACGAGCGGCATCGCAGCCCTCCTCTTTCACGTGGTCTGCTGAGGGGCTGAGTCATCTTTCTCCCACCTTATACCCAGTGCAGTGGTTCAGACTTGTTTTCTTTGTTGCTTTTAATCCCAAGTATATCCCTGTTAAATTTTATCTCCCTGTTAAGTTTCATGATTTGCTTTTTAGTTGAGATCTTTTCGTATTCTCATTTCTGATCAAACAACACATTGCCCGCTTCTTAATGCTAAGTAAAATAAATAATTTCCCTTAAGGAGCTTGTATTCTAGTTTGAGGAAGAGAAACACATGAACAGATGAATTCTAATAGTGGCATAAATGAAATTATGAGTCTCAAAGCGGGAAAAGAAGGGAGAAGGTTTTGGAATCACCAAAGACAGAGGGATCACTTGCACAAAGGGCCCAGGCTCAAAGATATGGAACAGAATGGAGCACGTGGGACTGCAGGCCAACCGACATCATTAGAACACAAAGTGCAAGGTGGGGAAAAACAGGAGATGAGGCTAGAAGACATATGGCCAGGATGCAGAGGTCCTCCTATACCATGCAGAGGAGTATGGACATTCTTCTGTAGGCAAGAAATGCCACTGAGGGTCTATTTTAAGCAGCCAGGTTGGATAAGCATTTTCTTATTTCTTTTTTTCTTTTCTTTCTTTTTTTTTTTTTTTTTTGCGGGTCTGGGGATGGAACCCAGGGGCATTCAACCTCCAAGCTACAGCCCCTGCTCTATTTTTTATTCTTTATTTTTTTGAAATCGGGTCTCACTGAGTTGCAGAGAGCCTCACTAAGTAGCTGAGGCTGTCCGCGAACCGCGATCCTCCGGTCTCAGCCTCCCAAATGCTGGGATTACAAGCGTGCACCACCACGCCCGGCTGGATAAGCATTTTCAATATGGGTTCTAATTGCTAAGGGTTGATAATAGAGCAGGGAGACCAGTTAAAAGACTGTAGAGCTGGGCATAGTGACCCATGCCTGTAATCCTAGTACTTGAGAGGTTGAGACAGGAGGATATCAGATTCAAGGCCAGCCCCAGCAATCTAGTGAGATCCTACTTCAAAATAAAAAATAAAAAGGGTTGGGGTGTGGCTTAGAGGTAGAATGCTCCTGGGTTCAATCCCCAGTACCACACACACACACACACACACACACACACACACACACACACACGAAAGAGAGAAAGGAAGAAAGAAAGGAAGGAAGGAGGAGAAGGAAGGAAGACTGTACAGTAGTCCAGGAGAGAAATGATGAGGGCAAGAAGGAAGGGAGATGGTTTGGTTTGAATGGCTCCTCCAAATCGCACCTAGAGATGAACTGCACGGCAGTAGTACTGAGAGAGGGTGCTCACGAGGAGATCAGGCCCAGAGTTTGGCCCTCCTGAACGGGTCCATTCTGCCATTGCAGGAGTGGGACCCTCCGTCCTGTGCGTGCTGGCTGGCCCCCCACCCTCCCACCAGCTGTGACGCAGGAAGGCTAACAGATGTAGCCCTCGGTCTTGGACTTCCCAGCCCCTAGAACTTGAGCTGAATACGCTCCAACTGTTTACGGTTTAGCCACTTTGTGGCATTCTGTTTGAACAGCAGAAAATGAATAAGAAAGTTAGGGAGAAGGAGGGCTTAAAAAGCACGGAAGCAATAAAATGAGTAGAATCTGGGGTGGCAGCTGACTCAGGGAAGGAGTCGTGGGTACCTTCCAGGACTCAGTTCTTCATAAAATGCATTCACTACCCAACAGAAGTTAGGTAAACCTCAATGTCACAGCCATGCCATAAATACCACAATTACCAAAATGCTCATGGGGCCAGGCGGAAGACAAAGACCTCCGGCAAGTGTCGAGGCTGGCTCCCTGCCTCCGACCCCACTCTAAGCTCTCGTCAATGCACTGCCAGCCCTTTCTGGCTCTAGTCACTCCTCAGTCATGAGTCCTCCTAATTGCATCATTCTGCCCATAGAACTTTGTCAGAACATCAGTAGAGACTTCATCAAGCGCCATGCTGATATTTAGGTATTTTAACTATAACATTCTGTGATAATCCCTGACTGACAAGTCTACCCCTAAATCAATGAGTTTGTCTTAGAGTGGCTTGTCAGGGAGCAATTAAGATATACATCTCACTATTACTCAGTGAACCCTTATGACTTCTAGAAAACTATTAAAACATAATAGAATATAAAAGATTAAGCTAGTGCTGGGCATGGTGGCACACGCTTGTAATCCCTGTGCTTGGGAAGTGGAGACAGGAGGATCACACAAGTTCGAAACCAGCCGCGCTGGCTTAAGAGACCCTGTTTCCAAATAAAAAGTATAAAATAGGTCTGGGAGTAGAGCTCAGAGGAGAAGGGTTTCCAGGAACCCCAGTACCCCCCCCCCCACAGCCAGTAAAATAATACAAAGAGCTGACTAAAACAACCCAAGAATTATAAATATGGAATGTTTATGTAATGCATCCAATTCTTTCAAAAGAGAAGTCTGCCCTATGAGATAAAGGAGGGACTCTGATCCAGTAATGTGGCAAGCCACAGAGGCCATCTGCATCTGCAGTTGTAAACGTCTCTGCTCTCAACTCTTCTGCCCAAATCCGAGCTCAAGCAGAAAGCAGTCATAGAAAGCAGCAGGGAAACCCCAGGCCCTGGGGATCCTCAACCTCTGTGTCATCTTTATCTTCAGTGCCTAACCCAAATCTCATTACAGGGCAGTAAATAAGAAGACTGTGCTATTGTTGTGGTCTCCAGGTGCCATTTGCTAATCTTCCCACTCACTGCTGCCTGAGGACCATGCTGCCTTCAAAAGGAACCTGAGTTGTCTGGCAGAGTCAGAAACATGTCTCAGAGATCTGCTCTTAAGAAGGTAATTAAAGCCGGGTGTGGTGGCCCACAGTTGTAATCCCAGTATTCAGGAGGCTGAGACAGGAGGATTACAGGTTTGTGGCCAGCCACAGCTACTTAGTGAGACCTTCTTTTTCTCTTCTTTCTCTTATGCCTCTCTTTCTTTCCTTTTTTTGCAATATTAGGGTTTGAATCCCAGGGCATTCTACCACCAAGACACACCCCCAGCCCTATTTTGTTTTTATTTTTGAAACAAGGTCTCACTAGGTTGATGGGAGTTTCACCATTTGCTGAAGCTGTCCTTGAACCTGCAAGTCTCCTTTTTTAGCCTCTCAAGTACTGGGATTATAGGTGTGTGCCACCATGCCTGGCTTGACCCTATTTCAATATTAAAAAAAAAAAAAAGGACCTGGGGTAAAGCTTGGAGGCAGAATGCCCCAAGGTTCAACCCCCAGTACCACAAACAAACAAACAAACAAACAAACAAACAAACAAAGTAACAAACCTGGTGTGGTGGTGCCTCCTTATAATACCAGTACTTGGGAGGCTGAGACAAGAGGATGGCAGGTTCAAAGCCAGCATCAACAACTTAGTGAGGCTCTCAGAAACCTAGTGATACCTTGTTTCCAAAAAAGAAATAAGCCGGGTGTGGTGGCACACGCTTTTAATCCATCCTGGTACTTGGGAGGCTGAGACAGGTGGATCTCAGATTCAAAGCTAGCTTCAGTAGCTTAGTGAGGTTTTCAGCAACTTGGTGAGACCCTGTTTCCAAATAAAATATAAAAATATGCCTGGAGGTGCATTTTGGAGGTAGAAGGCCCCTGGGTTCCAGCTCCAGTAGCACACACACACACAAAAATAAATAAATAAAATTGGGCTAGGGGTGTAGCTTGGAGGTAGAATGCTTCTGGGTTCAACCCCCAGTACCAACCAACCAACCAACCAACCAACCAACCAACCAACCAACAAATAAACAAACAAACAGTAACTGAAACCAGGAAAAAACTGTCTTGGCTTTTCTGGGTAATTTTCAGAGGAACCCATTCTCTGAAAGAGATGTTCTGGGAAGAGAGTACAGTTTGCTGGACTGGAGAGCTACACACCCTGGCCTGGCAGCTCCCTCTGGGGCCCTTAGAGAGGGATGATATCAACAAGAACCAACCAGGTGTGGTGGCCCACGCTTGTAATCCCAGTACCTGGGAGGCTGAGACAAGAGGATTGCAGGTTTGAGGCCAGCCTCAGCTACTCAGTGAGGCCTCTGCAGCTTAGTAAGACTTGTTTCAAAAAAGGAAAAAAAAAAAAATAGAGCTGGAGGTATAGCTCAGAGGTAGAATGTTCCTGGGTTCAATCCCCAGCACCACAAATAAGAACTAGGGACCAAAAGAGAAGGGGACATGTTCAAGGAGGGATCCTGGGGTACTTTCCTTTTGTGTGTGTATGGTTTTGAGGATTGAACCCACAGCCATTCTACCACTGAGCCATACCCCCAGCCCTCACTCCCCTGTTTTTGAAACAGTCTTGCTAAATTATTGTGCACTGGCCTGGAACCTGGGATCTTCCTGTCTCAGTCTCAGAACTTGGATTACTGGTATTTGCCACCCTGCCCAGCTCCTTGGAGCACTTTTTGACTGGCACTGTCGGTGGACCCAAGATAAGCCAAAAAATCATTAATTAAGCATACACTGTATACTTAGGGAGATAAAACAGATTCAGAATTAAGAAAAAATGGTCTGCTGTCAAAAAGTTTGAAGAATAATAGGAAGCTGGGTATGGTGGCACACTCCTATTTTCCCAGTACTTGGGAAGCTGAGTCAGGAGGCTCAGTATTGCAGATTCAAGGCCTGAATGCAGTATCTTAGTGAGACCTTGTCTTGAAATAAAAAATAAAAAGGGCTGGAGATGTAGCTCAGTGGTAGAATGCCCCTAGGTTCAGTCCCCACTACAAAGAAAAAAAGAAAAAGATGAATGGGAGGATAAAAGGGCGAGTATATATTAAAAAAAAAATAATAGCTAGGTGCAGTGGTGCACGATTGTAATCCCAGAGCTTTAGAGGCTGAGATGGGGGCTCACACAGGTTCGAAGCCAGCCTCAGCTACTTAGTGAGGCTCTCAGCAACTTAGTGAGATCCTGTTTCCAAATAAAGTAAAAATAGGTCTGGGAGTGTAGCCAGGAGGTAGAAAAGACCCTGGATTCCACCCCCAGTACCACACAATAAATAAATAAATAAATAAATAAATAAATAACACAACTACAAAAACTGTGAAATGCTTTGAGCCCTAAAATTGACATCTGCTGAGTATTCATGTTGCCATGAACTATCTTTTCTTATAGAATATTGTATGTCTATTACTTAATGCTAAAAATAAAAATTACGACTTCTGGGAAGATGCCAACCTAGAAAAGCAGTGTTTACAAGTACTGCTAACACTCGATCTCTATTGCCACAAAATCAGCACTTTTCATAGCCAGAAAACACTATGAGCAGAGAAATAAAAACTGTAAATTCAAGGGACAGAGAAAAAGAAGGCTAGAAGAACAACCTAGACTAGAAATGAAACTAGCCCGCACTGCAGTGGCAGAGCCGAGCCAGAGCCATCGTCCCTCGCAGCACCAGACTCCAGAGAAGAAAGGGACTCAGAATGGAGCTCAAACCAGAAAAGAAATATGCCAGCCTCACAGTCCAGTGCGCAGCAGCAGCACCATATAGCCAGCAGTGACTGCGAGTTCACTGCGCCTGGGACAGCTCTAGATAGGCTCACTCAACAACCCACCAGGCTCCAGAGAAGAAAGGTAAACAAGGAGCTAAAGGGAGCATCTGTGGATCATCCGGGTGTAATTCAGCAGTTTTTTCAGCACAAAGAGCATCTAAAACTCCCAGTGGCCAAGCTCAGCACGCCCTCCAAGGACTCAGAACAAAGCTCAAAAACCAGAAAAGAAATACTCCAGCCTCACGGGAGAGGGCGTGGCAGCAGCGACATATGGCCAGCGGTGGCGGCGAGTCCACCAGGTCGGCAAGAGCTCCAGATCAGCGCAGTCAACAACTGTGAGTGAAATTGCGGCCCCTAAGGGAGAAATCCCAGTACTGCACCCCCAGAGACTTGCACAGCTTTGATAATCTCCCCGGGTCTGAGATTTTGCAATCCAACCAAGTGAAGGAGTAGTGGTGGCAGAGTTACCACATTCTAGTAGCAGCTTCCCGTGGGAAAACACCCAGCCTGGCAGCCCCATGGTCTCACGCAGCCTCGATTAACTCCCCGGGTCTGAGACTTTGTGATACAAACCAGTAAAGGAGCAGTGGCAGCTGAGATTACCACAGACTAAGATCCAGAGCACCCTAAGTGAAGTCATAGTGACCCAGGGAAGAACCCAGAGAAGGCACAAACTTCTGAAATCATGGGAAAGAGAAATAACAATGGAGCAATGAATGCCCACAACCTCACAACATCAGAATCTGGTAACACAGAAATTCAGAGATCTCCAGAAGGTCAAATCAGGAATATAACTGTAGAAATAATACAGGACCTTCGAAAAGAATTTAGAGAGAGTCTAAAAGAAATAAAGGATGCAATCATTGAAGTAAAGGCCACAATTCAAAGTATAAACAATAGATTAGACCACATGGAGAATAGAATATCACTCCTAGAATATGATCACTCCAAAAATGAATGCATAGTTTATAATTAAGAAAAAAAATCCAACAGCAGGAATTTGATATTGAAGAAATATGGGCCCATCTTAAGAAAGCTAACCTAAGAATAAATGGAATAGAGGAGGGAAAAGAAGGTGAAACTAAAGGGATCAATAATATCTTCAAGGAAGTAACAGCAGAAAATTTTCCAAACATAGAACAAGAGGTCGATACACAGGTCCAGGAAACTTATAGAATCACTCCAGACTTCCCTAACCAAGTCATGAAAGCCAGAAGGGCTTGGAGTATCATATTCCAAACTCTGAAAGAAAACAATTTCCAGCCAAAAATTTTCTACCCAGAATAACTATCTATCAAATTAGATGGGAAAATAAAAAGCTTCCATGACAAACAGCAACTGCAGGAATTTATGTCTTCAAAACCAGCACTAGAGAAAATACTCAAGGAGATTAACTACAAAGAAGAAATAGGTAATTCACGCCAGAACCAAAGAAACAAGATTTTCCATCCAGCAGAAAACTAAGCGAAGTAGAATAAACAGTATCTCAAACAAAAATAAAATCTTAACATGTTATGAATTAAAAATTATCTCTCAATAATCACACTGAATGGAAACGGCCTCAACTCCCCAATAAAAAGACATAAAGTGGCAAAATGGATTAAAAACCAGAATCCATCCATCTGCTGCTTACAAGAAACACACCTAATAAGTAAAGATAGGAACAAACTCAAAGTAAAGGGCTGGAGCAAGGTAATCCATGCTAATGGAACTCAAAGGCAAGGAGGAGTAGCAACTATAGTATCAGACAAGTTAGACTTCAAACCCAAACTTATTAGAAGAGACAAAGAAGGTCACATTTTACTGGTAAAAGGAATAGTTCAGCAAGAGGAAATAGCAATAATCAACATCTATGCCCCAAACATAGGTGCAGCTACTTTCATAATTCAAACTCTTTGTGACATGAAGTCACACATAAATCCCAATACAATAATACTGGGAGACTTCAACATACCTCTCACAACATTAGACTGATCTTCCAGACAAAAGGTCAGTAAAGATGCCTCAGAACTAAAGAACACCATTAACCAAATGGACCTGTTGGACACATATAGAATATTTCATCCAACTACAGCGGAACTTACATTTTTCTCAGCTGCTCATGGAACCTTCTCCAAAATAGATCATATCCTGGGACACAAAATGAGCACTAGTAAATTCAAAAAACGTTACATACTTCCCTCTGTCATTTCACACCATAATGGAATGAAACTAGAAATCAACTATAAGAAGACCTAGAGAAACAACATAAACATGTGGAGACTGAACACCACACTTCTGAATGAAGAATGGGTCATAGAAGATGTAAGAGTAAAAATCAAGAAATTTCTAGAAACAAATGAAAATAACAATACAACATATCAAAACCTCTGGAACACTTTGAAGGTAGTATTAAGAGGAAAATTTATAGCACTGAGTGTTCACATAAGAAAAACAGAAAATCTTCAAATAAATAACCTAACAACACACCTCAAAGCCCTTGAAAAGCAGGAACAATTGAACCCCAAAGCCAGTAGAAGACAGGAAATTATTAAAATTACAGCAGAAATTAAAGAAGTAGAGAATAAAAAAAATACAGAAAATCAACAAAACCAAAAGCTGGTTTCTTGAAAACCTTAAAAAGATAGATAAACCACTAGCCAACCTAACTAAAAAAGAGAATCAACCCAAATTATGAAGATAAGAGATGAAAAAGGAGACATTACTACTGACAGTGTAGAAATCCAGAGGATTATCAGAAACTACTTTGTTGTTTTTTTTGGGTTTTTTTTTGGTGGTACTGGGGTTCCTGGAAGCCCGTCTACCTCCGGGCTACACTCCCAGACCTATTTTATATTTGGAAACAGGGTCTCTCAAGCCAGCGCAGCTGGCTTCGAATCTGCGCGATCCTCCTGTCTCTGCCTCCCAAGCGTGGGGATTATAAGCATGCGCCACCACGCCCGACATCAGAAACTACTTTGAAAAACTATACTCCAACAATTACTCCAACAAAATGTAAAATCTGGAGGAAACTGACAACTTCCTAGATAAATACAACCTTCCTAAACTGAGTCAAGAAGATATAGAACACTTAAACCAACCAATAACAATCAAAGTGATTGAAACAGCAATAAAGAGCTTACCATCAAAGAAAAGCTCAGGACCAGATGGCTTTCCAAGTGAATTCTATAAAACCTTTATAGAAGAGCTAACCCCAATACTTCTCAAACTATTTTGTGAAACAGAAAAAACCAGGACTCTCCCAAATACATTCTATGAAGCCAACATCACACTAATACCCAAACCAAATAAAGACAGTTCAAGGAAGGAAATCTACAGGCCTATATCTCTGATGAACTTGGATGCAAAACTATTCAACAAAATACTAGCAACAAGCATTGAAAATCACATAAAGAAAATCATACATCATGACCTGGTAGGGTTCATCCCAGGGATGCAAGGCTGGTTCAACATACGAAAATCAATACATGTAATTCATCATATAAACAGAATCAAAGACAAAAATCACATGATCATTTCAATAGACAAGGAAAAAGCATTTGATAAAATCCAACATCCATTTATGATAATAACACTGCAGAGAACTGGAATAGAAGGAACGTATCTCAACATCATAAAGGCAATCTACAATAAGCCGACCACCAACATCATATTAAATGGGGAAAAATTTCAAGAATTACCCCTAAAATCAGGAACAAGACAAGGATGTCCATTATCACCACTTCTCTTCAATATAGTACTAGAGACTCTAGCCAGAGCAATAAGGCAAGAAAAGGAAATCAAAGGAGTACAAATAGGAAAAGAAGAACTCACACTTGCACTATTTGCAGATGACATGATACTATATTTAGAAAATCCAACAAACTCAACCAAAAGGCTTATAGAACTGATCAACAAATTCAGCAAAGTATCTGGATACAAAATCAATCTTAAAAAATCAGAAGCTTTCCTGTATACCAACCATAAATCCACTGAAAAAGAAATTCAGAAAACACTTCCACTGAGCATCTCCCACAAAAAAATAAAATACTTAGGAATAAACTTAACCAAGGAGGTAAAAGATCTCTACAAAGAAAATTATAAAACATTGAAAAAAGAAATCGAAGAAGATCTTAGAAGATGGGAAGATCTTCCATGTTCATGGATTGGCAGAATAAATATCATTAAAATGGCTATCCTCCCAAAAGTGATCTACAGATTCAACACAATGCCCATTAAACTACCAAGATCATTCTTTACAGACATAGAAAAATCAGTCCTTAAACTTATTTGGAATAACAAAAAACCTAGAATAGTCAAAGTAGTTCTCAGCAACAAAAACCATCCAGGAGGAATCACAATACTTGACTTTAAACTGTACTACAAAGCCATTGTAATAAAAACAGCATGGTACTGGCACAAAAACAGATACATAGACCAATGGAGCAGATTAGAAGACTCAGAAACAAGTCCACACACTTTCAGCCAATTGATTTTTGACAAAGGGGCCAAATACATTCATTGGAAAAAGGATAACCTGTTCAACAAATGGTGTTGGCAAAACTGGTTAACCATATCCAGAAAATTGGAAATCAATCCCACTTTCTCACCCTGCTCAAGAGTCAATTCAAGATGGATCAAAGACTTGGAAATCAAACCAGAGACCTTGAAGCTCCTTGAAGAGGGCATAGGTCCAACACTGTAACACATAGGCACAGATAAACACTTTCTCAGCAAGACCCCAAAGGCACAACAAATTAAAAGGAGAATCAATATGTGGGATTGCATGAAACTGAAGAGCTTCTGTTCAGCAAAGGAAACTGTCAAGAACCTCATCTGAGAGCCAACAGAATGGGAGAAGATTTTTGCCACCTACACCTCCAATAGAGGACTAATATCTAGAGTATACAGAGAACTCAAGAAACTCAACACTAAGAAAACAAAGCATCCAATAACAAAATGGGCAAGCGAACTAAATAGACATTTCACAAAAGAAGAAATTCAAATGACCAACATATGCATGAAAAAATGCTCAACATCATTGGCAATTAGAGAGATGCAAATCAAAACTACCTTGAGATTTCACTTAACTCCAACTAGTGTGGCAATCACTCAAAACACAAACAACAAATGCTGGCGAGGATGTGGAGAAGTGGGAACTCTAAAACATTGTTGGTGGGATTGCAAATTAGTGCAACCACTTTGGAAGATAGTATGGAGAATCCTCAAAAGAATGGGAACAAATCTACCATTTGATCCAGCAATACCACTTCTGGGTATCTACCCAAAAGAAAGGAAACCAAACTACCAAACTAATGCATAGTTGCACAATTCACCATAGCCAAACTATGGAACCAGCCAAGATGTCCATCAACAGATGAATGGATCACAAAACTGTGGGATATGTACACAATGGAATTTTATTCAGCCATCAAAAAAAACTCAATTACATCATTTTCAGGGAAATGGATGGAACTGGAAGACATTATGCTAAGTGAGATTAGTCAGTCACAAAAAATAAGAAATCAGATGCTTTCCCTAATATGTGAAAGCTAAGGAGAAATGGGTCATAGGAGGAACTCTAGATGAAAAAAGAAAATCCTATAGAGGAGCAAACAAGATAACCTAAATGAGGGGATGGGAGGGGGGGAAGAAGGAAATTCTCTAAAGCACACAATGTACTTAAACATATCGAAGTCAATCACTAAGCAAAACAAGGGAAGGAGGGATGGGGAGGGAATGGGGTGGGAATTGTGTAGGGGTTAAATTGGTGATGTGAACATGTATGTGCACACAAGTTTTTTACCCCAATATGATGTATGAATATAATGCACCAATAAAAAAATTAAAAAACAAAAAACAACAAAATATAAAAATAAAATTTAAAAAATTAAATAAAAAATTTAATTTGACACTTGTTGAGTGTTACTTTATGTACTTTAATAAGTATTAACTCATTAAATAAGAGTATGCTTATTCCTATTTTATCACTGAGGAAAGAGATGTCAAATTACTTGCCCACAGTCACAAAGAACTTTGGTAGGTAAAGATAATGTAAAAGCTGTATGAAAGACCAAAATGAATGTAACAAATATTTATTTTCTGCTGCAAGAATTTAAAAAGGGCTTTCAGGAAGGAACAGAGTTTTGGATGGCCCTGAAGACTGATGGGAGAGTAAAGGACAAACGCTCCTGAGAGTGTGAGATGAGAACAGACCCAGGCCGACCTTTCAAGGGGTGGAATTAATGTGTCAACAGAGAAGAGGCAGGAGAGTTTAGTTCTGAGCTCCAAGGCAGAAAATTATCAAACACCATTCATTTAGGCACTTTCTTTAAGCTAATTCTTGGAAAAAATGTCCTTCCTTGTATTCTAACTGAAAAGCTGAGCTTCTCAAGTTTGTGTGTGTATTAGAGCCCCCAAAAGGCCTGTGAAGCCCCAGACTGCCTGAGTCTTGCCCCAGAGTTCTTTTATTTAAGAGGCCAGAGGCAGTGCATTTCTTTCTTATCTTTTGTCTTTTTTTTTTTTTGTAGTACTGAGAATTGAACCCAGAGCAAGTGCTCTAACACTAAGCTATATCCCAGCCCTTTCTTATTTCATTTTGACAAGAGGTTCGCTAAACTGCCCAAGCTAACCTTGAACTTTCAATCCTCATGCCTTACCTCCTGAATTGTTGGGTTTACATGCCTGGTCGCGGACATACAATTCAAAGGCGCTCATAAAGTGAGCTAGTATTTTGAAAACCACTACCCTCAGTCGTGTATGCCTGAATTCCACTCTTGTACATTCTTTCTGATTCAGTTGATTTTGAATTGGACAAGAAAACGTATCATCTTAAAAAGATGGCAGGTGAAGCCAGGTGTGGTGGGGCACGTTTACAATCCCAGCATTTGAGAGGCGGCAGAGACCTGAGGACCTCTGTTCGCGGCCAGCCTCAGCTACTTAGTGAGGCCCTTCACAACTCAGTGAAACCCTGTTTCAAAACTAAAAAGACCAAAAAATAGGGCTGGAGGTGTAGTTCGGAGGAACAATGTCCCTGGGTTCCATCCCCAGTACCACACACACACAAAATAAATAAAAAAAGAAGCTGGCAGGTAACTCTGTTTTGTACCCTAGCCATATTCCTAAGGGACAAGTTTTACAGGGGTTCTCAGGTTTATGGGTACCTGGGGGTAGCTGTTCCAAGCAAAGCCATCAAGCATTATTTTCTCTCACTAATAAAAACCATCAAAGGAGGAAAGTCACCAAGACTTCAAAAGAATAAATAAGCACCGTCAAACACTGCTGGCAGGCAGGTGGGCTGTTGACAATGGGACACTGGTTTTACTAGGCATAGTTCTCTTCTAGGTCTCAGTTTAGCAGCGAATTAGAAAGACCAGGCTCTTTATGGCTGAGTAAAATTCCATTGTGTACATATCCCATAGTTTTGTAATCCATTCATCTGTTGATGGACATCTTGGGTGTTTCCATATTTTGGCTATAGTGAATTGTGTAGTTATGAACATAGAAACACATGGATTAGTTTGGTAGTTTGGTTTCCTTTCTTTTGGGTAGATACCCAGAAGTGTTGCTGGATCAAAGGTTAAGTTCGTTTCCATCCTATTTTCCAAAGTGGTTGCACTAATTTGCAACCCCACCAACAATGTTTTAGAGTTCCCACTTCTCCACATCCTCATATGCATTTGTTGTTGTTTGTGTTTTGAATGATTGCCATTCTAGTTGGAGTTAGGTGAAATCTCAGGGTAGTTTTTTTGTTTTGTTTTGTTTGGTGGTATTGGGGTTCCTGGAAACCCTTCTGCCTCCAGGCTACACTCCCAGACACCTATTTTTTATATTTTTATTTGGAAATCTTAAGCCAGTGAGGCTGGCTTCGAACCTACGCAATCCTCCTGTCTCCGCCTCCCAAGCGTGGGGATTACAAGCGTGCGCCACACGCCCGGCTCTCAGGGTAGTTTGGATTTGCATCTCTCTGATTGCTAATGATGTTGAGCATTTTTTCAATGGAATTTTACTCAGCCATAAAGAAAAACACAATTACATCATTTACAGGGAAATGGATGGAACTGCAGGACATTATGCTGTGCGAGATTAGTCAGTCACAAAAAAATAAGAAATCGGATGCTTTCCCTAATATGTGAATGCTAGGGAGAAATGGGTCACAGGAGGAACTCTAGATGAAGAAGGAGATTCTATAAAGGAGTAAATAAGGCGACCTAACTGAGGGGATAGGAGGGGGGATGAGGGAAACTCTCTAAAGCACATGATGTACTTAAACATATCAAGGTCAATCACTAAGCCAAGCATGGGTAGGAGGGATGGAGAGGGAATGGGGTGAGGATCTGGTAAGGGCTAATTGGGTGATGTGTGCATGTATGTCTCCACAAGTCTTTTATCCCATTAAGATGTATGACTACAATGCACCAATAAAAAATAAGATAAAATAAAAGAAAGACCAGTCTCTGTTCTCATGGAACTTCTATTTGGGTAGAACTCCAGGGACCCAGCGAGGGGCTCTGAGTGGAAGAGGAGGCTGGAGACAGAAAAGCCCGCGCCTCACTGTAAGCTGCTGGAGTGCCTAGGGAAGAAATGTAGCTTCCTCTTCCATAGTGGTTCTCAGCCCAGGGAGCGCACTGAATGCATCTGAAAGCTTGAGAAAAATACCTATGTTAGCCAGGCGTGGTGGCGCACCCTTGTAATCTTAGTACTTGGGAGGCTGAGATAGGAGGATCAAGGTTCTCAGCCAACCTCAGCTACTTAGTGAGGCTTTCCTGCAACTTAGTGAGACCTTGTTTCAGAATAAAGAATAAAAAATAGGTCAGGGGGTGTAGCTCAGAGGTCAAATGCCCCTGAGTTCTGTCCTCAGTACTGAAAAAAAAAAAAAGAAAGTGACCCGGGTCATTCTAGTGTGCTATGGGGACCGCCAACTGTTTGCCTCACTGGACAGTAGCAGGGAGACTCATCTGGTGGTTTTACAACCAGGAGTTCTGCCCCGTGAAGCAATGTTTGTGTTCTTCATATCAAGTAGAGTTCAAAGTCTGGATCAGCAGTGGTACTTAAGTCGCTCCTATGAGTGCCTTTTGTCTGCAGGACACAAAGACTGACCTTAGTTCCTCAGTCTGAAGTTTAGCAGGCTTCTTCTCTGGTAGGTGGTAATTTTTAAACCTTAACTTTTTGACTTGCAATCTCAATTTTGATTGCTCTGGGGTTCTTCGTTCATGGGAAGCCAAGTGTTCCACTAAAAGAATCTATTTCCCACTTTAATGGCCCATTGTATTTTTCAGAAGTTAGGATGGTTTTTGCAAATCTATACCGGTCAGAGCTGCTTCCAGCCATTTTTGGTGGGAAAGACTTTCCCATGTTCCCACCAGGGCAGGTGTCTCGGTTACCCGTGTGTGTGAGACTGGTTCTAAACTTCCAATCTCATTTAATTTTTGGATTTTTTTTCCTTCTTCAGAGCAAGTATATTTCTGGCCTTCAAGGAAATGGCTTAATGGCTGGATTCACATGGAAGGACAATACCTCCTACTGTGTTATGTCCTGGTCACTAGAAAAATAATTCCCAATAAAATATCACAAATAATGTGGCAGACATGTTTAAGCTGTCAACTTTTTATTTTGCAAAGTAAGGGTATTAAAACCTATTATTATCATTTCATGAAAGGATATCTTACCTCCAAAATAGAGGAACTAGAAAACAGAGTATCATCATAAGGAACGATTTTTTTTCTCTGTGTGTGGGCTACTGGGTATTGAACCCAAACTAGGTATACTCCTATTATCCTAGACAAATGTTCCACCACTAAGCTTTATCCCCCCCCCCTTTTTTTGTGTGTGTGGTACTGGGGATTGAATCTAGGGGGAATTCTACTTTTGAGCTACACCCCCAGCCCCAGTTTACTTTTTATTTGGAAACAGTATCTTGCTAAGTTTATACAAGCCTCACTGAATTGCTGAGGCTGGCTTCAAAGCTGCAATCCTCCTATCTCAGCCTCCCAAGTACTGGGATTATTGGCTTAAACCATCATACCTGACTCTTCCCAGTCCCTTTTAAAATTTCATTTTGAGATATAGCCTCACCAAGTTGCCTAGGTAGGCCTTGAACTTGGGATCCTCCTGTCTCAGCCTCCTGAGTAGCTGGGATTACAGGTGTGCACCACTACACCTGGATAAGGACAAGTCTTTAAATAAACTTTGCTGCAAGAAAAAATTGTGATAGTCTCATTCTGCTATGATTTCATTGTTCTAGGGTCTGGCAAAAATGTCACCAGGGTGCAATATTGGGAACGACAATTTAGAGGAGTTGACAGGTTACTGAGGTGGGTCTGCTTGGACAGCAGGACTCTCACGAACAGTTTTCTTAGGAAGGGTGTGAAGGAGTCCCTTGCACAGGCAGTCTGCCTCGGTAGCGGTGCCTGCACCACCACAGTGTCCTCTGCTGATCTCAGGTGTGCCTTCTTGGCAGTGCTCTGCTCTCTGGCAGGTGAGATCTGTGACACTCACAACACTGGTGGCTTAAGTGAACTCTGGATCTAAAGCTGCCATTCCCTAAGTAACCAAGGTGGGGTGCTAACATTCACCAGGCTACTGACAGCAGACTCAGTGGTGGCAGGGCTGGCATCACACTTAGCTAAGTCCAAGCAGCCATTTGTGGGCCACTCACCTCTGAACTTCTGAGCTACTCATATTGTCTTTTAAAAAATGAATATAATTTTAAAAGGATGTCTATTAATCAAAATAGCTTTAACAAGGGTATTCTGAAAAAATGTGGCTATTATTACTACATAATTATGAATACAGTGGAGTTATAACATTAAGAGCATTTACTTTAGATGAATTTAGTGGGGGAAGGGAGGCCAATCTGAGGGAGAGGGAAGGGGAAGAGAGAATGAAGGTAGGTTCCCCTGGCATTCCCATCACAGGGCGATGGTTACTGTGTCAGACAGGGGCTCTCAAACTTCAGCTTTTTACCCCCAGAGTTTCTGATTCAGTATATCTGGGTCAAGACAACCCTACCCCATTACATTTTCTAATCAACTCTCAGGTAATGCCGATGCTGCAGGTGTGGGGACCACACACAGTTTAGGAGCCTCTACCTCAGACCATCTGAGATCATCTGTGTTTCTCAGTATAAACACTCTGCCATGCTGAATGTGTGTAATTCTAGTGTCTAATACACCATGGCCCCTAATCATAAGCCAACCCCTTCATCTACTGCTCGACCACGAAGCTCCTAAATGTTACGCCACTCCTGGTCTTCATTGTTATGTCCCTCTTCAAGGCAGCCCCACAGTCTTGTTGAACTTGTTGAACTGGCTAAAATAAGAAAGGCAAAAAGAGAATGGTGTGCAGGCTCTGAGTGACATCTTCCAGTAACAGCATAAACAGCCCCGGGGGAGACAACCCCCTTGGAGAACGACAGCAAATTTATTCTTACAAGCAGCAATCACAGCCATGAATGGGAAAGCATCCTCCTCAGGATGAAATGAATGAACAAATGAACGGTCCTGAGCTATGAAGAAGTCGCTGTGGGGACACCACACAAATGGCAAAGACACTGATGTGCCCCGGGGACCATCTGGTAGGAGCTTCAGCAGCTCTACTCTGCCTGGCCTCCACGTGCTGTTTGTTCCTCTGCCCCAAATGAACACGTGAGCCAACGAACAAATATATCTGCCTTTCATATGCTGCA
This sequence comes from Muscardinus avellanarius, assembly GCF_963383645.1. Lineage (NCBI taxonomy): Eukaryota > Metazoa > Chordata > Mammalia > Rodentia > Gliridae > Muscardinus > Muscardinus avellanarius. The sequence goes on from NC_137801.1 coordinate 37,003,748, forward strand.
AAGGCTCTGAATTCTGATGTCACTTGGTCAAGAAAAGTTGCAGCCGTGAAAGGCTCTGAAGTTTCCTCTGCCCTCCCTCCCTTTTCCAGCAACTCCACCCTCCTTGAGAAGTAGCTGGGGGGAGAATCCAAAGCAGATTTCCCTTGCAGTGCATAGTGGGATAGCCTGCTTTTTCTATTTCAAAGAATTGCATCTCTGGTCAGAGAGATCTGTAATCAGATCCAACAAAAGTTCTTATCTGAAATGGTTGATAAACTGGTTCTAAAAATAATCACAGTTGATAATAATTTGTACTCCCCATGAATGTTAATGTGTTACACAACTTCACAGTAAAATTTTTATATCTGTAGAGAAGAGGAAACCATAGTAACTACAACAACAACAAATTCAACTGATTTAATAAATCTTGGCTTCTCTTTATCAAAGGGAAATTCCATTCTTCTATTTAATCCTCTGCCCCTCCCAGTAAACTGTAATCCTGACCCCAAGGGCCCTTCCAGTTACAAACAAGTAGAAAGACCTGGTGGAAGATTTGTAGCCTGTCTCTCCCTGAACTGGCCCTGGCTGTTTATTTCTTGCCTTGTTGTTTCTAGTCCTCTAAACCCCTTCAACCGCTGCTTACACAGGTGTGGCCCCCATCGCACACACCCCTGGAAAACATTCCCTCCCTCAGCCTCCAGCATATTCACAGAGGCATGTAATTTCAAGTGCAGGATTCCTTATCTGCTGCAGTGGAAAGGGTACATGTTTCTGAGAACACTATTTGAAGACTATCTTGTCAACTCATAAAACAAAAAAGCACAGGCTTTCTAGGTTGGGAGACAGCGCTCAGAAGAGCCGGGAAGGATTTTGGAGGGGCCAAGGATGAACTCATCATGCTCTGGGAGGAACCAATGTTTTCTACTTCTTGCCTCCACCCACCTCCCCTCTAGGCCTTCCAACACATGCAGGGCGTCAGGAGATACTATGAATAAACATATGACAACCCAAACACACAAAGGTATTTCTCAGCATATACTGCTTCTGCTTTTTCAAAGAGTTGCTCTGAAGGGCAGACATTTCCCCACCATAACCTCCCCCCATTCAGTTTAACCTCTTACTCATAACACCCACCCCCATTTAATTTAACCTCTTACTCACAAAGGACCCAGGCTTCTCTGACACCCTTAGGTAATAGAATAGAGTATGAAATGAATCTCGGGCTGCAGCTGGCTGGAAGGTTTCTTTGAATATCTGGGGCTTACTCTGTTGCTTCACCTATAAATGAGAGGCTAGGACTACCCATCTCAGTCCCTTGCAAGTGCTACAACTGACAATTCTCAGAACATGTCTGGACCCCAGGGTCTGCACTTTAAGAAGTAGAATCTAAGTGGCACTGCTGGACTGCAGACCAACACCAGCAGGAGTGATGCTGTAAAGTGCTGCCCACAGCTGGCCAGATAACAGCAGAATCCGGCTGGACTGTCAGGTCCAGCCCCAACACAGAGGGAGGAGTTAAGTCAATCCTGCCAGGTGAGCAATGGAGGTGAGCCTGGGAGTAAGGGTGCCCTAATGCTATGGTTTCAATGTCCCACCAAAACTCATGGTGAAATTTAATCCCCACTGTGAGATGTTAAGAGGGTAAAAACAGAATCTGACCTCACTACGTGGAGGCAGGACCTCTGGGAGAAGACTATAGTTAAATGAGGCCATAATGGTGGGGCCCTAATCCAATGGGATAGTGGTTTTAGGACAAGGAGAGTCCCGAGACAGGAAGCTCTGTCTCGCCACGCGATGCTCTCTGCCACATAGTGACACTACAGGAGAGCTCTCACAGATGCCAAGCAGGTGCTGGTGCCATGCTCTTGGGCTTCCAGAGTGGTGAGCTAAATGAGCCTCTTTTCTTTATAAATTATACAGTTTGTGGTATTCAATCACAACAATAGAAAACAGACCAAGACACCAGACATCAGCCTGAAAGCTCTGTTTCCTACACTTGATAGAGTTAAGTTAGGTCCTAACCTCCTGATAGCTATTTTTACCCAATGCTCTATTTTCCCCTTACTTGTAATATAAATTTGCAAGGGGTATTCACAGGTTGTTGTTGTTTCTGGTGCTGGGGTTCCAGAGGTGGAACCCAGGGGCATTCTACCTTAGAGCCACACATTCTCATCTCTATTTATTCTTTATTTTGAAACAGGGTCTTGTTAGGTTGTTGAGAGTCTCCCTAAGTTCCTGAGGCTGGTCTCGAACCTGTGATCCTCCTGTCTCAGCCTCCCAAGTACTGTATTATAGGCATGTGCCACCATGCCTGGTTTATTCATAGTGTTTTAATATGAACTTCACCCAATTCTCTGAGTGTATTATCTTCATTTTACAACGAGAGAACCAAGAAATATTCCAACAAGGTAGTGTGTGACTTCTGCTTCTGCTTCTGCTCATGGATTAACCATTACAGTAATTTCCCTTTTGTGATACCAACTAGAAAATTGGACAAAATGTACGAAAATGTCGTTTTTAAATACTGGACATGGGCAGTTCAGGATGGACATTCTTGCAAGAAAAAAGCAAACAAGGCAAGCCTTATGGTTGTCTTAGCTGACTGCTGACAGAGGCGGAAGCTAGAGCTGGCTCAGCTGAGATGAAGAAATGATGAGATGAGAATCTGAGAAGACGGAGGCAGCTAGAACTGGTTCACAGTACTAGACAGGAGGACTCTAAAGAGCCCCCGAAATCTGTTCATCTGCAGTTTAAGGGGCTGCTTAAATCCTGCAGCTGAACACTGGTCTGTATGTGTGCATGGGGTGAGACTCCTTGAGGCTGGGGAAAAGACCAAGAAAGCAATGGGCTAAACAATTCCTGAAGCGCACACAGGCTCAGCAGCTTGCACTCTCTCACTCAGAATGGAGAATTTATAACACCAGGGGTATCATGTAAAGACCTCAAGGGGTATTTATTGTGAAATGTGACTAAATTTGCCATAAATGAAAGGCTCCGCTTCAGAATGAACACACCAGAACTAAGATTAGAAGCAAGTTTTGAAAGAATCCAGCCAATCCTAAATAACTTAATAGTGTGCCAAAACTAAGTCCAATACTTTAAAGGACAAAAGATCCAGAAATAATAGTGACAATATAATTAGAAACAAGAATATAAAAACAGCTATTATAAATATGCTACACACTGCCAAGAATCTAGAGTAAATTTCAACATGAACAAAAAGGTGGGAGCTATAAAAAGGATACAAATGAAACATCTAGAGATGAATATAAAATCTGAAATAAAACTGAATGGATTAGCAGCAGATAAGACAATGCAAAAAAAAAAAAGATTAGTGAATTTGGAGACATATTTTAGAAGCTAACAAAAATGAAACAGAAACCAGGTGTGGTGACCCATGTTTGTAATCCCAGCATTCGGGAGGCTGAGAAAGGAGGATAGCAGTTCGCAGTTAGCCTCAGCTACTTAGTAAGTCCTTTTGCAACTCAGTGAGACCCTGTTTCATAATAAAGAATAAAGCCAGCCGGGCGTGGTGGTACACGCTTGTAATCCCAGCATTTGGGAGGCTGGGACCAGAGGATTGTGGTTTGTGGACAGCCTTAGCTACTTAGTGAGGCCCTCCGCAACTCAGTGAGACCCTGTTTCAAAATAAAGAATGAAAAATTGGGCAGGGGGTATAGCTCGGAGGTCAAATGTCTCTGGGTTCCATCCCCAGACCTGCAAAATAAATAAACCTGCAAAATAAATAAATAAATAAATAAATGAAAAAGAGAAAAAAAGAAAAAGAAAAAAAAAAAAAAAAAGAATAAAGCCGGTGCCGGACACAGTGGCGCGTGCTTGTAATCCCCACGTTTGGGAGGCTGAGACAGGATGATCACACAGGTTAGAAGCCAGCGCTAGCTACTTAGTGAGGCTCTCAGCAACTTAGTGAGACGCTGTTTCCAAATAAAATATAAAATAGGTCTGGGAGTATAGCCCAGAGGTAGAAAGCCCCTGGGTTCCATCCCCAGTACCCCCACCCCACATGAATAATAAGAAAAATAAAAGAGCTGGGAGTGTAGCTCAGAGGTAGAATACCCTCGAGTTCCATCCCCAGTACCGCAAAACAAAACAAAACAAAACAAACAAAAACAAACAAACAAAAAGAAAAAAACCCCAGAGCACCAGTGATCTTTGAGACAACTTTAAATTATTTAATTTATTTGAACAGAATCTTTGAAAGACAAGAAAGAGGGGAAGAGACAGAAGAAATGCTTTAAGAAATAATGGTGTTAGAACAACTAGATATGCAAAAACCAAAAAGAAAAACTTCAGCCTTATTTCATAACATACATAAAAATTAACTTGAGGTAAGCCAGAAAATCTAAATGTAAAACCTAAAACTGAAACTTTAGATGAAAGCACAAGACAGCATATGTAACGAGATAGAACAGAGAGACTTCTTAGCTTGGGCATAAAAGGCATTAAACACACACACAAAAAATTGATCATTTGGGCTCCCTCATTTTTAAAAATATCTGGCCTGGTGAAGTCATGCTTATCTGTCATCCCACAACTTGGGAGATTGAAAGAGAAGGATCACAAGTTCAAGGCCAGGAAGCAGTAACTTAGTGAGGCCCTGTTTCAAAATTAAAAAATTTAGGACTGGGGGTATAGTTCAGAAGTAGAAGTCTCCTGAGTTTTATCTCCAGTAACCCCCTCCACAAAATGTCTTATCATTCTTTTTTTTTCCTCTTCTTTTTTCTTTTTCTTTTTCGGGTCTGGGGATGGAACCCAGGGGCATTCAACCTCCGAGCTCTTATCATTAACAGACACCCTTAGAAAAATGAAATAGCCACCCAAAGACAGAAACATTTGCAAAATGCTTATCTGTATAAAGAACTTTTATACATAATAAATAACTCTTACAACTCAATAATAATAAGGCAAGCAATTTAAAAGTGACCTGTGCAAAAGATTTGAGTAGACTTTACTAAAAACGATATATGTAAGCTGGGCTTGGCGGTGCAAGCTTATAATCCCAGGATTCGGGAGGCTGAGACCAAAGGATTGCGGTTTGCAGAAGGCTACTTAGCGAGGCCCTTCTCATCTCAGTGAGACCGTTTCAAAAATAAAAAGACTGCCGGGCGTGGTGGCACACGCTTGTAATCCCTGCGCTTGGGAGGTGGAGACAGGAGGATCACGTAGGTTCAAAGTCAGCAGTGCTGGCTTAAGAGACCCTGTTTCCAAATAAAAATATAAAATAGGTCTGGGAGTGTAGCCCGAAAGTTGAAGGGCTTCCAGGAACCCCAGTACCACCAAATAAATGAATAAATAAATAATAATAATAAAAGACTAAAAAATAGGGCTGGGTGTGTAGCTTGGAGGTACAATGCTCCTGGGTTCCATCCCCAGTACCACAAAAAGAAAAAAAAAAAGATATATAGAGACAATATGGCACACAAAAAGTGCTCAATATAATTAGTGATTTGGGAATGCAACCTAAAACCATGAGACATGATTACTCACCCCGTAGAACAGCTAAAATTAATGAAGGATAATACCAAGTCTAGTTGAGAATGTGAACCTCTCATGCATTGCTACTAGAAAGCCCTGTTGGTAAATATTAAACTATCTTTACTATATGATCCAATAATTAATTTCCTTTTTAAGAAAAACTACAAACCTACTAGTTTAAATTTAATTTAAGCCTACCTAATTTAACTAGTTTCCGATTATCTGTGATACAGGCTTGAGTGGATAAAGGAACACACAGAAATATGAAGTCACAAATGTCCCGAGACCTTTGTTGCTCATTTCAACAGTACTTGCTCCTGCAGTGGCAATGTGGGTCAGAAGGTTCCAGGACATGGCTCTGTCACAGATACTGACATTAAACTCACCTCTCACACCACTCTAAGTCCCTTAACTTGGGTCACCAAAATGGGCAACTGGACCAGAAGCCTAGAAAACTCACCTTTTTCACTAACCAGCTATGTAACCTTGGACAAGTCACTTAATTTCTACAGTTTCCATTTGACTACTGAGTAAATAATTGCTGAACTCCAAAATTCTATAAATTGTGGGCTTATGTACTCAGTACCAGGCTTAGAATTAACAAGCAGTTGTACAGCATTAACCTAGGAGGCAAATGACAAGCAGTGTAATTCCAACTTCTGAAAGACAGCTAGGAGTCATCTGCTTATTTTAGGAGCTCATTGTTCCCTGGGTGATACTTTTGGTAAAAGCAACAGTTCAGATGACAGTCCCAGTATTTTGGAGAAAACCACCTAGTTTATTGACAGCAAAGACTATTTTTTTTTCTTCCCTCTTGAAATTTCATAGCTGTAGGCCCAGAAATACAAAGACCCCAGAAGACTCTAAAAATATGTTCTCAATTCTCTTTTCTCTCTCACCCAGAGATGAGAGAACCACACCAACTGTGTCATATTAAACACATCTGCACCCAACACTGATAAAAGTGCATGACCAAGAAACAGATAAGAATTGTTTTCAATTTGTTCAGATGGAATTGGTTAAATTTAATCTGATTAGACCAAATAACCAAAGCAGGTGTCTGGAAGTTGCCAATGTTTTCATTCTCTGTTAATTGTTCAGTTATATTTCTCAAGAACTTAAGTAAAGGAAGTTAATATGTGATAAAAATCACTGACCTTACATTTATTCATGTCACACATATATTATTCATGTTCTAGGCAGTACAAACACAAGGCACTGTTGAATATTTCTTGCAGATTTTACCATTTAACCATGATCAACATCTAAGCTGGCCTGTGGGAGGGATTATATTACCTAACTTCCATTATATAAATACAAGCAGTAATAAATGAGAGCCTGTCCCAATCTTCTACTCATCTACAAAGCACACTGACTTGGCATTTAGGCTATTTAGGGATTCTGACTACACTCTCAAAAGCTGGTCACTTTTAAGGCATTTAGAAGAAAAATAATAACAATAATAAAAGTTACATTCCAGCTAAAACAAAATGTTTATTGCACTTGGCAGGACGATAGGATCTGAACTATAAATCCCAACTAACAAAGAAACCACAAGTGCAGTCCCCAGCAGCCTGGTACTTGGCAGTGTTGGAGCGGTCGTAGGTCCACTTTCAAGGGGAAAAGGGCAGGTGGCTGGCTGGACCATCAGGCATTCTCTTTCTAGTAACACACTCTGGAGTTCCAGTTATGCTTTCGTTTTATTCCACACACTCTCAGGATGGGAAACAAACACACGCAGGAAAGCCCCACAAATGCTTGTGATTTAGACATTCCTGTAAAGGGGCTTCCTCTCTGAGACCTGGGGGTTCTGCAGCAGGGGCAAATACCTAGAAAGGTAGATCCACAGGGAGAGTTTCGGAGCCCCTCCCTGACTGAGTGACTGATCTTTCCTGACTTGGCTCTGGCTGTGCTGTGGGGCCATGGTGCACGTGGTTGGAGAGCTCACAATCTGCCACCTTAGTACACACAGGGTCTTGCTAAGTTGCTCAGGTAAGCTTTGAACTTGCAAATCCCCCTGCCTCAGCCTCCTGGGCTGCTGGAATTACAAGTATGAGTCATGTTCAAATGATGGCTGGCCGTGAACCATCCAACTAAAAACATTTCTGCGAAATCACATCACTTCTTTTGGACGAACAAATCCCTTTCAAGATCCATATTTCAATATATTATATATTCATATAATTAAAAAGAAACCATGTTACATAAAACAAGTAAAATAGAGCCTAGGAAAGGAAAACCCCATTCATACAACCACCAAGAGACCTTAGAATGAAAGTCTGAAAACATAAGTAGGTAAATATTTGTTTAAATACTTGGTAAAAGAAAATGTTGAGCTAAATAGCTGCAAAAACCCCCAAATTTAAGGGGTGTGGGCACAGAGAAAAACCTAAAGTCCATCTTTCAGAATAAGAGGGGCAAAAATTTAACCAAGCCTCAGAGAGTATTTTAGTAAAGGGATATTTCAATGGAAAATTTCCCATCTGAGAGCAAATAAGATGGGTTTAAAATTAGAATTAAAGCTCTGTTTCCATGTCCCGGCCCAGGGCTGTAACCCAGCTCCTAGTCCTGTGGTGGTTAGACTGTTTCTTCCTCATTCCCCCAACTCCAAGTGAAGACTATAATTTCCCTTCCTGCAGGAAACTGATATATACTAATGATGACAGCTGGATTCAGAAGAGGAAAAGCATACAGGGGACAGACAGTCCTTGTGGGTTTATATCACTTTACAACTCCAAACAAAACCCCCAGATTTGAACTTTTCAAAACCTAGTTAACAGCTGAGGAAACCTCAAATGATTGGGAAGTACTAAGATAAAAGTCTGAATTACACGAAACACATCATTATCGTAAGCTTTTCGAATCATCTTTTCTGCCTTTGTCTTTCACTGTTTTTCTCACTTCTATGACCTCAGTCCTTCCATAAGGTTCTAAGGCATTTCAGAGGTAGAAACAGCTTTCTGTGGTCACTCACAGAATGGAGTCTGAAAGGTAGTGGGCAGATCCTCCATCAGAAAAAGCAGTAGCTAATATTTACTGAGCACTTACTCTGTGTCATGTAAAGCTCACTCTTACATAAGGCTCTACATGCATAGGTGATAACCACTCTAAGATAGAGATTCTATTACTATCCCCATTTACAAATGAGAAAAAGTATCTTTTATTTATTTATTTTTTGTCATACTGGGGATTGAACCCAGGGGCATTCTACCTCTGAGATATACCCCTAGCCCAATTTTTTAATTCTTTATTTTGAAACAGGGTCTCACTAAGTTGCAGAGGGCCTTACTAAATAGCTGAGGCTGGCTGTGAACCTGCAATCCTTCTGTCTCAGCCTCCCAAGTACTGGGATTACAATCATGTGCCATCACGCCTGGCTAGTATCTTATAGAAGTTAAATAACTTGTCCAAAGTCACAAAATAAATGGCAGTTGAATCTAGGGAGCTGGCTTTAGAATCTATGTGGCATATTTCTTGCTCTGAGTTTTGAGAGATAACAATGAAGGTGGATATATACATATTTCTAGCCAGGAGTGGTGGTACACACTTGTAATCCCAGTACTTAGGAGGCTGACACAGGAGGGTCACAGGTTCACAGCCAGCCTGGGGTACTTAGTGAGGGCCTCTGCAACTTAGGGAGACCTTGTTTCAAAAATAAAGAATAAGAGCCGGGTGTGGTGGCGCACGCTTGTAATCTCTGTGCTTGGGAGGCGGAGACAGGAGGATGGCGCAGGTTGGAAGCCAGCCGTGCTGGCATAAAAGACCCTATTTCAAAAATATAAAATAGGTCTGGGAGTGTAGCCCGGAGGCAGAAGGGCTTCCAGGAACCCCAGTACCACCAAAACACACACACACAAAAAAAAACAAAAATAAAGAATAAGAAATAGCGCTAGGGTGTGGCTTGGAGGTAGAATGCTTCTGGATTCAGTCCCCAGTAAAACACACACACACACACTCTTATAAACACACATAGACATGATATTCTCATTTGAATTCAGAAAATAAATTCATATCTAATTTATGCATGAGTTTAATATTCATATCTCAAAAACAATTTTACTATTCTAAAAACTGAGCACAACTGCATTTCAACCTTGCATCAATAACAAACTCTGCTCTGTGATCAGCTGGATGATAAACACCTAAGACATGGTCTATTCTTTCATGGAACTTACAAGGTAAAACTGTAATATCATGACATTATTTTGAAAACATACTGAAATCCACACATACAGGTAAGTGATCACCATATTTGGCAATATGCTTATCTACTGCTCAAAATGCCTTTGGAAACAATTTATGAAACACGCAAGAATAGATTTCACTACTTTAATGTCAGTTTACTTTTATTCCAAGGAATGCTATCCATCTTAATCACCATTTTATTTGACATTTGGTTAGTTCTAAAAATCTGTTTCATTCTTGAAGGAGGAAAGTTGGTTACTACTATTTAAGTGGATGGATCATATGAACGTACACAGTCACACAGATACATAGATATATACACACATACATGTATCCTGTGGTCTACGAAGGGCAATTCCCAAAGGTTTGGACAAAACTAGTTATAAAACAATATAAGTATATATATATACACACACACATATATATAATTTTGGGGGGTAATGGGGATAGGTATATCATCAGCCCTATTTTCTTAATTCTTTATTTTTAAAACAGGGTCTAAGTTGCAGAGGGCCTCATTAAGTAGCTGATGCTGGCTGTGAACCTGCAATCCTCTTGTCTCGGCCTCCCAAGTACTGGGATTACAAGTGTGGGCCACCATGTCCAGACATATATGTAATTTGAAAATTTCTAGTAGCCACATTCCTTCAATATCACTTTAGTGTACCATTTTGGTTTCTAAGTTGTTAAGAATTTTTTTTTATACCTTTCCTTTGATAAAGTAAATCCACACACTTTGATAATAAATTTAAAAGTAAAAGAAACAGGTATTAAAAGTAATTGTAATAATACATTTTAAACTTTAATCTGATATAAAATGTTATACTTATAATCAATATAAAAAATTTTTTTTCACACTAAGTCTTTGAAATCTGACATGTATTTTATTCTTATAGGACATCGGAATTTGGACCGGTTGCTTCTGAAATACACACACATCACATGTGGCTAGTCGTTGCCTTACTGGACAGTGCAGAACAATATAGCATTATGGCTGTCATAGGAGAATAAGAGGGTAAAATACTACAGTAAGTGTAAAAGTGTCCCATGCCTATCACAGCTTATACTGCAAATAGGAATGTTAAGAAGAGTAGAATGAGTTGGGCAGGATGGTGCATGACTATAACCCCAGTACTGCCTCAGCTACAACTTAGTGAGACCCAGTCTCAAAATAAACAATAACATAGATGCCCTTTCATTTAATCCTCAGTAACACACACACACACACACACACACACACACACACACACACACACAAAGAGGCTGGGAGTGTAGCTCAGAGGAGGAATGCCTCTGGGGTCAATCCCAAGTTATTCCCCACCCCTGTCCACACATACACAAAAGAAAAAGAACAAAAAATTGTATAAGAGAAATAGAATTTACAAGCACGTGACACACCATTGAGCAACAAGCTTGTGACCAGATTTAACTGGGGTAAAACTCTAAATAATGTTAAGAATTTGGAGGAAAGAGTAACCCAAAAAAGCCAATGTCATCTACACAGAGCCCGGCTTACGAGAAAGGGTAAGAAGCTGGGGAAGAAAAGGTATTTTACAACACGCAAAGGTTAATTCTTCCAAGAAAACCTCACTTCAAATAAACTAGTGATTACAGTCAACCACACAACTTTTCAGGATCCCAACAGTTGGATCTGTAAGCAGGTCCCTCAGATACGTAAGCAGGTAAGTATGATAAAGCTGTATGGAACTGGAAACTAAAATACAGAGACGTGGAAAGCTACAAGAATTTAACCTGGTAACCACTGATTTAGGATCTCTTTACAATCTGGGCCCATTTAACTCAAGTGTACAAGTAGATACAATATTGAGGTCTCTTACCACCGGGTGACCTATAACTTATCATGCAAACCTGGATGTTCTCTAGAATAAAGGGGCACTTTTCATAACTCTGCTGGGATAAGAGGCATCAACGAGAACTAGTTGTTTTTTTGTGAGGTGGGGTCTCACTGTATTGCCCAGGATGCTTTCAAACCTTGGGGCTCAAATGATCCTCTGCCTCAGCCTCTAAGTAGCTCAATCAGGGCTATTTTATAACTATAAAACTGTATGATCCTACACCACAGAATGGATACAACATCTGCTCCTATTCAGAGAAGCGGAACCAAGGAACGTCTCGTGTGCTAATACCTCAGCACTGCCCCAGGGGCTTTGTGGGCTAATACACATGGATCTGTGTGAGGCAGTTTCACACCCCCACCTCAGCCCCCTGCAAAGCATTTTCAATTGGTTTGAATTTGGGAAGAAGGTTCCATATGGACAAAGCTGGACTGTGACAACCTGAACATATTTACTGAAGGCAACAAATCACTGACAGGCTCAACATAACAGAGGGAAGGCCTGGCCTGCTTGTCCTCAGAATTCGACTTTGTAATTGTAGCCTTCTTTAGACAGGCCTACTCAATTAAAAGAGGCCAATTTTAACCAGTTGCAGGCTCATTACCCTGCATTCCAGTTTGTGCTGATGAAAATCAATTGCAGTCTATGGTCTGGGATGCATGCCCAGCACTTCCTGCCGCTTCTTATATAACATATTGAAAAAATTTCATTTAGAGTTGCTCTTCTCCTTAAAATACAACAACAACAAAGCCGGGCATGGTGGTGCACGCTTGTAATCACTGCTCTTGGGAGGCTGAGACAGAAGGACCGCAGAGGTTCAAAGCCAGCCTCAGCTAATTAGTGAGGCTCTCAGCAACTTAGTGAGACCCTGTTTCCAAATAAAGTATAAAAATAGGTCTGGGAGTATAGCCCAGAGGTAGAAAAGCCCCTGGGTTCCATCCTCAGTACCACCAAAAACAAAAAACAAAAAACAAAAGAACAAAATACAGCAACAAGCTGGGCGTGGTGGCACACGCTTGGAAGGCTGACACAGAGGATTGCACAGGTTCAAAGCCAGCCTCAGCTAATTAGTGAGGCTCTCAGCAACTTAGTGAGACCCTGTTTCCAAATAAAGTATAATAAATAGGTCTGGGAGTATAGCTGGGAGGTAGAAAAGCTCCTGGGTTCCACTCTCACACTCAGTAACACACACATACACACACACACACACACACACACACACACACCAATAACAACAACTTTGTGAATCGGGATTAAAATAGAAGAGTTGTGAGTCTGAGGCAGAGATCTAGACACATGTATGATGTTAAAGCTTGAGGCAGCAACTTCGACATGCATTGGTTAGGGGTGGGTTTGAGAACAGGGTCTCAAATGTCCTCGTACTGCACTAAATGAGCACGCTCACTTATCTCCACAGGATGGAGCAGAGAGAAGTTATTGAAAAAAATAACCTTTCAAGGAAAATACATAAAGCAGGAGTATGTCAAGGTCTCTGAAACACAGAAGATATCTGAGTACAGTTCACATTCTTCCCTGAATGACCAAATAGAAAATATTTAATGGCAAAGTCCCAAGTAAACAAGGAATAATTTCCTTGAGAAGCTTCCAGGAGGGAACCATATGACGCTCTGGTGAATTCTGATGGGTGGTAGTCTTACGAAAGCAGAAGGTGGGGGTGTGTGGTAGAGCTGCTCAAAACCACACCTACATCTCACAGACCTGTAGTCATTCCAAAATATGACAGAATTATGAATCATACCTGGCTGGTTGCCCTTTGTGGGTTTGTCGAGGCAGTAAGTCAACAGGAAGAGAATATCAATGTATACAGCTCTGGTCACCAAACATGGATTTTGCCTAGAAAGGTAAAGAATAGAGAGTAAATGAATATCTTTTTTCTCCCTATCGCTTGGGTCACAGGAAGGAGAAAATGGGTATTTTCTATCAAGCATCGCATGACTCTTAGGCAGTTAAGGTAAATGCTAAAAAGGACGATGAGCTGAGTCTAGTGATACATACCTGTAATCCCAGTACTTGGGAGACTGAGACAGGAGGATTGCAGGTTCGAAGATAGCTTCAGCAACTTAGCAAAACCTTGTTGCAAAATCAAAAGCAGCCGGGCGTGGTGGCGCACGCTTGTAATCCCAGCATTTGGGAGGCTGAGACCAGAAGATTGCGGTTCACGGACAGCCTCAGCTACTTAGTGAGGCCCTCCACAACTCAGTGAGACCCTGTTTCAAAATAAAGAATAAAAAATTGGGCAGGGGGTGTAGCTCGGAGGTCAAATGCCTCTGGGTTCCATCCCAGACCCTCAAAAAAAAAAAAAAAAAAAAAAAAAAAGAAAAAAGAAAAACAATCAAAAGAGCTGAGCTGGGGCTGCAGCTTGGAGATAGAACCCTCTAGGTTCAACCCTCAGTACCACAATAAACAAACACACAAAAAGATAAAAAAGATGGATAATCACAGGTGATAAGTATACTAGCAATACAAAGTAAGAGCCCGAGAGCATATGGTGAAGGCCAGGTCTATCTGTATGGACCAAACAGATAAAACTGTACACAGTGGTTTCAAATAAGCCCAAACCAAGCAAAACCTAAGATCTTATCCTAGTTAACTGAAAATGACAAGGAGGTGGAAGAGATGCTATCCCCTACTCCCTTCTTTTTGGCATGTGTACAGTGCTGGGGATTGAATACACACCAGGCGAGTAAGTACTCTACCCGAGCTAATCCCAGCCCTCAGTGAGCCCTGTCGCACAGTTGTCCCGGCTGGCCTCCAACTTGCTCCCCTCCTAGCTCAGCCTATCCAGAGCTAGGATTGCAGGTGTGCACCACCATGCCTGAATATCATTCCCCTCTGCAATGGAGAAATTTTCAGAAAAATGATTGGTCTTGAAAATCACGGCTTTAGCATTTGGAAGAGAACTGTACCCATATATGAAAAACCTTAACTATACACAAAAAAGTCAACAGAAGAAACACATACAAATAAATACTGCAGCTGGTATTACCGTCCTAATAAATGGATTTTTTTCTATTTTCTCTTAATGGGTTATTTTAGTCTTTGATCCATGTGGTAGAAATAGAAAATGGCTTAGATTTGGAGGCCTATACACAAAAGAAATAAAGACTACTTATTTATTTGTTATTTTTGTGTGTGGCACTAGGTCACTCTACCCCTGAACTATACCCTCAGCCCTTTTACTTTTTATTTTGAGAGCGGATCTTGCTAAGTCTGCCAAAGGGACTTTCTTTTGACAACAGTGCTTGGCGGGCCCTGGCTCTAGGTCTCAGTTCATGCAGATCAAGGAAGGGGCCAGGCTCTCTTGGCATGCTAATAACCTACTGCGAATGTCAAACACAGCAGGACACAGCTGGGTCTGAGTCCTGGCTTTGCAGACTGTTATCTCTGTGACCGGAGTGAGACTCCTGACCTGTAAAATATGAACTATGTACCAATCTCACCGTGAACCAACATGAGCGTCAATGTGGTGCAGTGAGCTTGAAATGCCCACCCCAAAAAGAAAAGAAAAAAGACTTCAGGAAAATTAAGAAAGAAACCAGAAGGGTAATATATGGGGATCATAGGATCGGGGAGGGGAGGGAAAAGGGAAGAAAGTATGAGGAAGGACAGAATAAATAATGCTACACACACACACACACACACACACACACACACACGCACACACACATACATGAATGTATCACTGTGAATCTCACTATACAGTTACAGTATGCCACTTACAAAACCCACAAAGTGCCAGGTGTGGTGGCATAGCATGCCTGTGATCCCAGTACTTTGGATGCTGGGACAGGAAGATCACAGGTTTGAGGACAGCCTCAGCAAGTGAGACACTCATCAACCTAGTGAGACCCTGTTTCAAAGTAAAAATAAACAGGGCTGGGGGTGTAGCTCAGAGATAGAATGCCCCTGGGTTCCATCCCAGTAGAACACGCACGCACGCACGCACGCACGCACGCACGCCAAGCCCACCTTGGGGGCTGGCCATGGCAGAGGCCCCAGGACTGATCACCTGCTACACTGCTCCTCTACTTCCAACGTATGGGTAGGGCTGGCACAGAAACTGGCACTGGTGTTCTGGCTAGTGGATTTCCTAAAGCCAACCTTCTCATTCCTTATAAATGAGCAGTCTCACCACTTCCCTGAGGACTATCCCACCTGTATCCTGAGCTGCTCACGTCCTGGAGCTGGCATACGTTGCAGTGAGGACCTGAAGCTAAGCAGTCTTGGCGCCGTGGTCTCTTCCCCTCGGCCTCACTGACTTGATTCAGAATGTACTATCTCCTGGTTCTCTGACTTCTACCTCCCCAAACTGCTGGTATACATGATATCTAGGGTTTGCTCTAATTTTATACCTATGCTTAGCTATTTTAGCCTTTATTTTGAAACCGGGTCTCACTGAGTTGCAGCGGGCCTCACTAAGTAGCTGAGGCTGTCCGCAAACCGCGATCCTCCGGTCTCAGCCTCCCGAATGCTGGGATTACAGGCGTGCGCCACCGCGCCTGGCCCTATGCTTAGCTATTTTAAAACTCTGCTCTAGCCGGGCGTGGTACTTGCCTATAATCCCAGTATTTAAGAGGCTGAGACAGGAGGATCTCAGGTTTGAGGACAGCCTCAGCAATGTAGCTAGACTCTCAGCAATCTAGCATGACCCTGTTTCAACACACACACACACACACGAATTCTAACAGTACAATGAAAGATCACTTAGTAGAAATGGAGCCCACTTCCCACAACTCCATCCTCTGTATACAACCTGGTTCCCTGAGAAAACCACTGTTACTACTTACTAGTATAGCTTTCAGGCATCATTCATTCATTCATTCATTCATTTGGGGGCACTGGGGATCGAACCCAGGGGAATTCTACCTCCAAGCTAGTCTTGCTACTTACCGAGACTGTCCTCGAACTTGAACTCCTCCTGTATGAATCTCCCAAGTACTGGGATCACAGGTGTGCACCACCATGCCCAGCTTATTCTTGTTGTTGTTTTTCCATTACTGGGTGTTGAACCCAGGGGCATTCCACCTCCGAGCTACCCTCCAAGGTCTGTTTTTCTTTTATTCTTTATTTTTAGACAAAGTCTAAGTTGCTGAAGGCTTCACTAAATTGTTGAGGCTGGTTTTGAACCTGTGATCCTCCTGTTTCAGCCTGCCCAGTACTGGAATTACAAGCATATGTCACTACGCCCAGCTCCTTCTATCCTTTTATAATGCACTTGTTTATCTTTACATAAATGGTTTCCTAATGTACTAAGTTCTGAGCATCACTGGTTTTCACTATCAGGCCCTTAGATATCATCCTGTTAAAGACACAGAAATTTGTCTCATTTTTTAATGGCAGTAAATGGCTCCATTTTATAATCCTGTCAGTCCCCCTTTGAGAGAATTCAGATTGCTTACGATATTTTGCTACTGAAAACAATGTTGTGATAAACATATTTGTACAACAGTTTTGTACATATGGATGTATACTCAGAAACAAAATTCCTAGAAGCTGAAATGGTTGGATCAAGGTATTTGTACATTCAAAATTTTCATTAATTTTAACAATATATTTTCCAAAGAGACTATACCAATTTACATGTTCACTCACAGTACCTAATAATTCCAGTTTGCCCATAATATGGCCACTATAGTCTATTCTTAACAATTTTGACCTTTGCTAAGATGGTAAGTGAAAAAGAATTACCTCATTGTTTTAAACTGCAATTATATTAAGAGTGATTCCTATAATACGCTGTGTGTGTATGGGTATGACGGTCGCAGAGATTGAGCCCAGGGGCTCACACATGCTAGGCAAGTACCCTATCAGAGAGCTATACTTCCAGATTTAAAAACTTTTGTTTTGAGACAAGGTCTCAGTAAGTTCCGAGGCTAGCCTCAAATCTGTGATCCTCTTAAGTAGTTAGGACTACAGGAGTGTGACACCATGCATGGCCTTCACATGCTTTTTATTTTATTTTATCTTATTATTATTTTTTGCGGGTCTGGTGATGGAACCCAGGGGCACTTGGCCTCCGAGCTACACCCCTTGCCCTACTTTTTATTCTTTATTTTTGAAACCGGGTCTCACTGGGTTGCAGAGGGTCTCACTAAGTAGCCGAGGATGTCTGCGAACCGTGATCCTCCTGTCTCAGCCTCCCGAATGCTGGGATTACAAGCATGCGCCACCACGCCCAGCCACATGCTTTTTAAAAAAGAGATTTAAATTTCCTTTTCTGTGACCTGTGTTTAAATCTTCTATTGCTTTTTTTCTGTAATGATTTGTAGAAAATATATCCACTGTCACAAATAATACCAATTGTTTGAGCAGCTTGCCATTTGTCTTTAACTTTGTAATTTTCTTTCTTTCTTTCTTTCTTTCTTTCTTTCTTTCTTTCTTTCTTTCTTTCTTTTTTTTTTTTTTGCGGCACTGGAGCTAGAACCCAAGGGCATTCTACCCCTGAGGTATATCTCCAGCCCTATTTTTTATTCTTTATTTTAAAACAGGGTCTCACTAAGTTGCAAAGGGCCTCACTAAGAAGCTGAGGCTGTCCTCAAACCATAATCCTCCCGTCTCAGCCTCCCAAATGCTGGGATTACAAGCGTGCACCACCATGTCCAGCTATGATTTTCTTTTTCAATTGAGAAATTTTTACTTTTTTTGTGGGGTATTGAACCCAGGGACATTCTGTTTCTAGGCTACACCCCCGGTTCTATTTAATTTTTATTTTGAAATAGGGCCTCATTGAGTTGCTGAGAATGGCTATGAACCTGAGCTCCTCCTGTCTCAGCCTCCAAGTACTAGGAGTACAAGAGTGTGCCACCACACTCGACTTGGGCAGTAAACTATGCCACTCAGGAGAGCCCGGTGTGCGCGAAGCAGCCTGTCTCGTGGAAGCCTTGCTCACCTTGCTCTCGTTCTTGCCTTTCAACACCTTTCTAGTCTGCCTGAGCTGGTATCCCCAGCTTCCCGGACAAGCCAAACGAGTTCCTTTCCACATCCCTCGCCCCTCTCCAGACGCCCTTCTTTATCTACTTTGTCAACCTAAATTCTTTCCGTTTTCACTGCTCTTTTGGAGGTACACCTTAGAAGTCCTTTCCATTTCTCCAGTTTATTGTGCTATGTTTTTCTTATAACTATTTATAGCCAAAGTTTGTCTTTGTTTTTCTCTCCATAACTAGATAAAATTCTCAAGAGTTCAGAAGCCATCTCCTGCGTTATCTCCTCCCCACAGCCAGCTCAAGGCTGATGCACACAAGGACTCCACTTGGTCTCTTGGGCCACTTGCTTGGCCTTGTGCTAGGTGTCTGATGGCTCCATTTCTCTGTTCCAGGCCCAGCCCCCCCTGTGTAGCACTCTCTGGCTCTCTTTCCTAATGTGGTCCTTTCTTTGGCAGGAGGAGTTCCCAACTGTTAAACAGTCGAAGTCTCAGAAATGGGAATAATATAATTAAATATGTTTTCAAGCACACTTATAATCCCAGGACTAGGGAGGCTGAGAGAGGAGGATTGCAGGTTCAAGGCCACTCTCAGCAACTTAGTGAGACTGTTTCAAAATAAAAAACTAAAAGGGCTGGATGTGTAGCTTTGAGGTAGAGCATCCTTGGGTTCACACACACACACACACACACACACACACACACACACCCCTTACTGTCCACTTTCATGTAAAGTCCAGTAAGTTTACCTCCTACAGTTGAAGCTCATTGTCTTTGATGTTTTTTTCTGAAGCCTTACAGAACCACAAAGGAAAGTTTTGGCAAATTGTTTTGCCTCTCAAGTTTAATGATGAACCTGGTTTCTATGAGACTTTTAGCTACGTTAGGCGCACGCTCGAAATCCCAGCATTTGGGAGGTGGAGACAGGAGGATCACGGTTCATGAACAGCCTCAGATACTTAGCAAGGCCCTTCGCAACTCAGTGAGACCCTGTTTCAAAATAAAGAATAAAACTAGGGGCTGGGCATGGTGGCACACGCTTGTAATCCCAGTATTTGGAGGCTGAGACTGGAGGACTGCAGTTCGTGAACAGCCTCAGCTACTTAGTGAGGCCCTTCAAAACTCAGTGAGACCGTTTCAAAAACTAAAAAGACTAAAAAAAAAAAAAAAAAAAAAAAAAAGTAGGGATGGGGGTGTAGCTCAGAGGTAGAATAGCCCTAGGCTCCATCCTTAGTACTGCAAACAAACAAACAAACAAACAAACTCGAGTGAATAGAGGAAAGAATTTATTATAGAGTCCCCTGTCAGGGTATAGTGTTCTTCACCTTCCCTAGGTCTGGCACAGGCTAGTGACCTCCCTGGCTTCCAGGGACACTTCAGAGACCACTCCATGACTATGAGAATTGGTCTCTCTATGTGTAGGTATGTGTGCGTGTGTGTGTGTGTGTGTGTGCACGTGCGTACACTATTATCATCCAGATCATGGAAGGCTCCCTCAAAGTGCTACCTCAGATTCTGGAACAGAGGTTTGGGGCCACAACTGAGTCCATCCATGGCTTTGAGGTAATTTAGAGAGCAAGGCTGGCATAGAGCCCACTTATGGCTCCCCCTGCAAGACAACCACCTAACAGCCCTTTCTGCAGTCACAGACTCGGGCTTTCTCTGAACTGGCTTCTAAGTCAGGAAAATAATTTTTTTTTCTTTCCTCTCTCACTGTTACTTGGTGTTTGTTCTGACTTGGAAATGGTATGCTGTGAGTTCAGGGTGAGCCAGAGGTTTGTTCTCGGTCTGTCAAGTCACTTTGATGATGGGAATATAATCCCCAGGAACAGCAAGCCAGCTGGACAGGAAGCTGAGCCACAGGGTTTTGGTGGGCTTGGGGATTTTTTTCTACCCCCAAATGAAAAAAATCCTGGCATGGGGCATAGTCTAATGAAGATTTATAGTGTTTAAAAAACTCAGAAGTGGTTAGGGTCTAACAGATGGCCTGAAAAACAGTGTAACAGTAGCTTTAGAAGTAGTAGAAGGAATCAGGTAAAAAAGACCAAGTTAATACATGGAAAGTGAAATGAAGGTCTTGTTAAGAATCTTGCTTTCTTCCACTGTTTTTATCATTCATCCTTTGACAAATATCCACCCGAGAACCTGATTAATATGTTTTTGCCTTGGGAAATCTCTGAACTTCATTAAACCTCCTGCCCTCTCTCCTGGAAGTTGGGGGGAAGCTGAAGGCAGAGCAGAGAGAGCAGCTTCCCAGCCACATCCACAAAGGCCCTAGTGTCTAGAGGACAGCAGGAGCTCTTGGGAAGTCTGCGATAAATTATTCACTTTGCCCATCCCTTCCGGAATCCCAGCGGCTGCAGATCGTTTTAACTGGGGTCTATTCATTCAGAAAAACATTTATTAAGAAGCTACTGAGAGCCAGGAATAGTGCCAGGGTTTGGAAATACGAAATGACTCAGTGGTACTATCACTGCCCTCAAGGAACTTAGAGTCCTGAATGGTGTTTTTCAAACTGCAGGTTATGATCCATTTAGCTGGTCACTAGTGGGTGGTGACCAGCAAAAGACAAACAAAGGAAGAATGGAAAAGAGGAAGAAGAAAATAAAATCAGTGTGTTGGCAGTAAGGTAAGCATCGTTTCACTAAGCTGCTTGTTACATATGGGGATTTTGGAAAGTCCTTGCACAGAATGCATTTTTAATAAGTCATATATCTTTAAATAAGATGCAAATAATTAATGAAGTGTGATGGTTTTAAGTAAAATTATTGATTTGTTATAACTTTTCCTTTTCCAGGTATTAAACCACCATACATTACATCAAATGATATCAACAGGGTTATGTTAGTAATCAAAATATCAGTGGATATGTTGAAGGCCAAAATTTCTGAAATTAAGTATGATAAATTTTGAATGAATTCCCTCTCTATTGCAAAATTTTTTTTTGCAGACTGCTTATATGTTATATAGTTATTGTCAAGATCTCAAGTTGTACAAGATTTCATGGTGTGATATGTGTCTAGTGTATTTATGTGTATTTACACACCATAAAGACATATACATGTTCACTAAGCCATATGTGAAAGGTATTTCTTGTTACAAGTGGTTGGGAGGGAGGGAAGGAGGGAGGAAAAGAAGGAGGGAAGGTAGGGGAGGAATAAAGGAAGAAAGGAAGGAAGGGAGGAAAGGAGGGGAAAGGAGAAAAACACTTGAAAGTTACTAGTTTAGTGGTAGAAGCACACAGCCGTTCACCCCAGAGCATGACAGGTGCCCTAAAGGCTGGGCCAACAGAGCAAACACAAAGGACGGTGGAAGAGGGGACCACCCCACTGTCAGTGAGTTGGGAGAGGCCTTGAAGATAGCTGGGGGCGGGGAAGGAGGCTGGGAGGCAGGCTGTGGGCAGCAGGTCCAAAGACTTGGGCATATGGTAGGTTTAGAAAATGACAAATGCTAAAGTATGGGGGTGAGCAGCAAGCAATGACACAGGACAGGTGACCAGGACCCCCAAACTGGAGAGCTCAGGAGTGACCTTTAAGAGTTCTAATGGTCCCAAGGGTCAAAGACCCCAGGGGACCCCTCCAGCTCAGGCCACAATGGAGGGCTCTGGTGGCCACTCAATAACTCTTCCAGGAGAACCCACTGCCATCTAAAGCTGTCCTGGCTTTAGGCTGCTGGCATCTGTCAAGGTCTCGAAGTCAAGAAACACAATCTGGACTTCAACAGGGTCTGGGTCTGGGTCAGACCAGGCCCTAGTGAACTACTCCCTCTGAACCCTGATCAGTCCATCCAGACATACTGAGCACTGTGGGTGTATCATTCCTGGGAACAGGAGTGATGGAGTGGGAAGGGAGAGAGGAGAGGCTAGTTCTGGCCTTGCCTGCTTATGGTTTGGGGGATGGGTAAGAGTATATGTGAGAAAAAATATACATAAAGCAATTAGAGGGAACGTCATGAAGAAAGGGTCTGCAGACACGGGAGGCTTTGGGCTTGTGAGAGGAAAGACAAGGAATTTTAGACATCAAACAGGTGCAGCCAATAGGCTGACTGATGGCTTGGAGTGACTGGGTCTCAAGTCCCAGCACGGGATTATCATGGCCATCTGGAATCTTCCAGTAACCAAGGCCCCCCAGGCCACTGCGAACCAGAAGCATCAGCATTGTCTTGCCTGGGAGCCAGAAGTGAGCTGGGAAGCAACGTTCTTGGCCCCAGAGACCCATCCGGGTGGGAGGGAGGACTCGGAAAAGCTGGGGAGTGAGGGGAGGAGGTGGGAGAGGGGCAGAGCAGGCACAGAAGGAAGGAGGTGAGGCTACAGAATGGGAGAGAGGGGCAGGTTACAACACCTTCCTCCTGCTGTTATGACCCTCACTCGACACATCCAGCCACATCATGCTCTTTATTTAAAATGTTCCTTGTCGGGCGTGGTGGCGCACACTTGTAATCCCCGCACTTGGGAGACGGAGACAGGAGGATCGTGCAGGTTTGAAGCCAGCCGCGCTGGCTTAAGAGACCCTGTTTCCAAATTTAAGAAGTCTGGGAGTGTAGCCTGGAGGGAGAAGGTTTTCCAGGAACCCCACTACCAAAAAAAAAAAAAAAGTTCCTCAAAGCCTGTACTCTAGGAAACCTTCCCCCAGTCACCATCAAAAACAGCTTGTGAGGGTGATGGGAACAGCTAACTCAGCTAACTCAGCTGAGACACTCTGTTGAGCATCCTCTAGCCTCCCAGAGAGGCCACTGGCAATCTTGGTAGTTCTGGCAGTCCTGGTGGCTGCAATGGAGGCTCCACAGTAGGAATTAGGAGGTCTTTCTTTGATTCGGGCCACATTAAGCCATGTAAATGTGAAAGTGTAAATTAAATTTTAAAAAGCCCCCTCTTCCTGTTATGATTTCTATTTTTACCACAGCCCCAGCCAAGTAGCCATACATGGCATTCTTGGAGAAACAACAGGGGATTTGTTTAAACAAGAACGGCAAATGAAATCGCAGAATATATGTATTTTTAAACAGGCTATTTCCCTTTGCTGTAAAGCGAGAATTACCATCTGCAGGTGGGCCTGCTAGCAGGGCTCATGGGCCTGGGGCCACCTGGGCTTGCCAGGGGAGTGTGGCGGCAGCAGTGCCCTTCTACGCTATGCTCCGTCACCCACCGTGCCTTCCTGGTCTGGAGCTTCACCTGCACTTACACGCATGTGTTCATTACCTGCCCCTCCGCTCCTACTTGGATTTTTCTTTTAGAGTGAAGCTATCCTCCAAGCTCTGCTCTGGTGGTAGACAAGTTTCCAGGGAATTCTCCTGGGATCACCATGCACAAAGAGGACCATGAGCTGTGAGCTTGTCCAAAAAGCCCAGCCGTGTGCTACAGAGCACAGTGGGCTTCTCTGAGGAAAGCAGCTTTACTCCTTGGGGTCCCAAACCCGCAAGAGCAGAGCAGAGGGCCTTTACCTCTGTACCAGGGTCCTGGGGAGGCATTCTCAGAGGCTCAATCTGCAGGAGGCACGGGGATCTCTTCTCAAGGCAGGGCTAAGCTCACAGCCTCCTTTGCTTCTGCTGGGATGCTGCTGCTAGAGGGGAAGACGGAAACTCCAAGCCAAGCTTCGCTTCTTCCCTCCATGGAGGCTTACCTGCCTTTTGAAAGAACCCCCAGGAGCCCCCACGGGCCCAGAGGCCCTCATATGTTCCATCTTTCCATTAGGCATCTTTTTCTCATTAATGTCCTAACACTCAAGCTATGTGCAGAGGATGATGAAAAGGAGACCTTGTGTGGGGCTTCAGATTGGTTCAAAGCCTGGGGAAACTGCTTTAGAGGGTGTATGTTTTTTATTCCTTTTATGAGAGATGCATGTTTCCCTCCCTCTGTGACTTGTTTAAAGTAAAGTTTAATATGCTGCCAGAGAAATTGCTGGTTAATAACTTAATAGCTATGTGCTAGGAACTGTGGGAGAAAAGTAGAACCCAAGAAAACTTTTATTGTACTTTTTGGTGCTTGGAGGATATATAGTGTCAATTGTTATATGGAATGCTAACAGAAGTCCCCGTTCTTTTCAAACCTTATTTTCCTCTTTAAGAGCATAGAAAGGATAAGTAAGCGAGAAGAACAGGAGCTTGTGGATGTTGCATGAGAAGTCTGGACATATCAAGGTGAGAATTCCTTGCAGCACACTTGAGTGAACTGTGCTAATGTGAACTTGGCAAGGCAGGCACTTGGACCTCAGCCCCGGCAACAACAGCAGCAATTATGAAATAATAAACTGCATGTCATGAAGAGTTTTATCTTCAAAAATATTTCTACTTCACTTTATCTTCATAAAATTCTTAAGAGGGGAGAAAAATAGGGCATTATTATTCCTATTTTTGCAAATCAACAAAGTAGCTCATAGAGCTCAGGTGACCTACCCAAGATCAGGGCAACACCAAGAACAAAATCAAGGTTTTCTAGACAAATAAACTGCATTTTTGTGTCCCAAACACAATCAGATGAAAAGAGACACAGTGCCAAGCAATTAGAGCACATCAGTTTGCACCCCCCGCCTGATGGCCAGTTTGGGGGAGAGCAAGGCTCAAGGACAGCTGCCTTGGTGAGGGCCGACAGAAAGGCAGCGCTCCAGCTCGGCCCATCATGGTGATGACAACTTAATGACCTGGCAGGCACAGTGAAGGAAACAGACCACGTGTGCTACACGCACATATGAATTGCCATTGCCAATCTCAGTACTAGGTACAATTTAAGGCATCAATAAATTTTAAAAATACCTAATTATTTGACAAGTAGTCATTTTCCATATCTGCATAGCTCTTTTATGCTTTCCTATCCATTACTCACCATGTCTTTGCCATCTATTTCACATCCTTATTTTAAAGCTTTCCATTTTACAGCTGAGGCCTAAGGACTAGACAGGCCACACCAGTGAGTGACTGATGGGTCAGGGAGCAGCACCCTGACCTGCTGACCTCACAGATGCTCTGTCCTCCTCACCGTCTGCACTGGGGCCTGTGTAAGGTGAGAGGCTTTCTAGTCACCAAGCGCCTCTGAAGGATCCTCCCCACAGTCACCGCAGAACACAGGGCCTGCAGGCTGGTGGGGGTCTTTCTGGTTTAGGGAGTCGTGGCAGGAGCCCTTGAACTTGCATGGCAAGGTGTTATCTCCAGAGGCCTGCAGATCGGGCCAATCACCCAGGAAGCCTGGGCACCAGAAGGAGCAGAGCACAGCAAGCGTTGGAGGGCCTCTCTCCACACTGCCCCTCTGTGCTCTTCTGCAGGTGGCCAGAAGCCTGGCAACACAGGCTGAACATGCTAGGCTGGGTGAGCGCTCAGTGAGGAGATCAGGGTTGCACGTTGCTACAAAGCCCGTGGTCAGGGCCACTGACTGGGTTACAGGCCGCTCCCAGGGATCGTTGCTGCAGAACGGCTGTGTGGCCCAGGAGAACTCACTTATTTACTCACGAGATGTTAGAACTTGCTGGCATGACTTTTTGATCAGATTAGGTGGTGGCCAGCTAGCTAAGAGTGGATTTCTGAGGAAAGGGGATCTACAATAGCTACGTTTTGATGGCAAGAAGGCCTGGAGTGTGGGGCCCTTCCAGAAGAGCAGCTCCTGAGAGAGGGCCCAGGCAGCTTTGGGCCATAGGGTTGAAGAATTTTGTACATGATGATTAGGCAGCAGGAGGAGAAGGAAGCACGTCAAAAGGCAAAAACAAACATGCTATTTACATCCCTAACTTGGACCACCTGGCCCAGCCACATCTACCAAGCAGGAAGGCTGTCTTCTCACCCCCCACACCCCGCCACCTAGAATGTCTATTACGTTTTCTATAAGTATAGGTTTGGATTAGATCATTGTTTTAAAATAGGAAGTTGGAAGGAGGCCTCTCTAAGTCTTTTCCAGGGCCTCCAATGGGAGCAAAGCATGCAGGTGGGGATCTAGGCCCCTCTCCCAGCTTGAACTGCATTTGCCATCACTACTATCTTCAACTTCTTTTTTTTTTTGCAGAACTGAGGATTGAAACCCAGGGGAGCTCTACCACTGAGGTACAAACCCAGCCCTTTTCATTTTGCGATAGGGTTTCCCTAAGTTGCCCAGGTTGGCCTCAAACTTGAGGTCCTCCTGCCTCAGCTCTGAGTAGCTGGGATTAAAGGCATGCACCAAACTGTCAGGCTTATCTTCAACATCTTAAATTTTCATTCCATACAAATTTCTGTTTGAAGAAAGAATTCCACTGGATGAGAGGATCTCTAAATTTCCTTTCCTGTTATAAATTCCATGGTTCTTATAACAATGTTAGAAAGACAAAAGACATGCAGTCTCAGGTGCGTAAAGTATCTCTATTTCATTGCTACCGACTGGGCAGGCAATAAGGGCTTCTGGGTGACAGGGTCAGAGAGCTGAAAGACTATTACTAGGGGGCAGAGAATGGAAATTGTGTTAACCAATATAAGAGGCTGTACGGGTCAACATAAAACATCCCTCAGTGTGTTCCATGTGCAGACAGGCAGCAGTCTCTCTAGTGTCAGCCTGAACTCATCAACATCCTCTTCACTCTTGGATCAAGTCCACACTTTCTCTGGCTGAAATTTAAGGGCTGCCACAACTGGCCTCTTATCAAATTTTGCACTGTTCTCCAAAACACGGTATTTCTTCTTCAGACCGATCCCCTGACTGCCTGCAACATGCCATGTGCACTGCCTGAGGTGAGCCATGACGTGTGCCACCCAACTCCACATGCTCTGCTCTTTCGGTGTTTCCACACCACACCCCTGCTCCAAGGCCCATCTCATTTTGCACTGTTCTCCAAAACACGGTATTTCTTCTTCAGACCTATCCCCTGACTGCCTGCAACATGCCATGTGCACTGCCTGAGGTGAGCCATGACGTGTGCCACCCAACTCCACATGCTCTGCTCTTTCGGTGTTTCCACACCACACCCCTGCTCCAAGGCCCATCTCATTTTGCACTGTTCTCCAAAACACGGTATTTCTTCTTCAGACCTATCCCCTGACTGCCTGCAACATGCCATGTGCACTGCCTGAGGTGAGCCATGACGTGTGCCACCCAACTCCACATGCTCTGCTCTTTCGGTGTTTCCACACCACACCCCTGCTCCAAGGCCCATCTCAAATACCTACCTCCTCTAGAAGCCTTCCCTAACTATCCCAGTCCACATTTCTCCCTAAACTTTTGTACTTATTATATGTACTTCTACTTGTGCTCCACTGTTGGTTTTTTATTTTTCAATAGACAAGCTCTCTTTTCAATTAGAATGAGGCCCTATTATTGAGTCTCTATTGTATATGTCTAATGTGCCCCACAATACTGAGCTCTCTACTGAGCTACATCCCTATCCATTTTTACTTTTTAATTTTGAAACAGGGTCCCACTAAGTTGCTGAGACTAGCCTCGAACCTGTGATCCTCCCATCTTAGCCTCCCAAGTGCTGGGATTATAGGTGTGAGCCACCACACTCTGCTAAGATTCCTTTTTTTAAAATCTGGGCAATAAGGCTTTCACAATTTACTTAACAACAAAGGCTTTACACCAGTATAAAGTCCCTCATTCGCCAATCTAAGAAAAACCACCTTGACACTATTAGCCATATGAGCTGGCACTTACTTCTCCCCAGGTCCTGTAACAGAGACTCATTTCAAATTAATTAATTAATTATTTTATTTATTTATTTATATTTTGTCGGTCTGGGGATGAAACCCAGGGGAATTCAACCTCCAAGCTACACCCCCTGCTCTATTTTTTATTCTTTATTTTGAAACCGGGTCTCACTGAGTTGCAGAGGGCCTCACTAAGTAGTTGAGGCTGTCCGCGAACCGCGATCCTCCAGGTCTCAGCCTCCTGAATGCTGGGATTACAAGTGTGCGCCACCACGCCTGGCTCATTTCAAATTTATAGCTAATTCAATCTGTACTTATCTTACATGGCTTTTGAAACAGCGAAAATGCTGTTCATCTATATCTTCACCACTGTACCTACTATATTGCCTTCTAGTGTTTGTGAATCTGAAATGACTTCCATTCTCTGAGAATGGCTCGATGAAGGAAACGAAAGTGATGATTTATCCCAAAGATGGTGCATGTTACATGCTGAAGGGGAAAAAAATCCCACTGTATTAAGGCTTTGCATAATGTTATGAAGATGTGTGGAGGACACTTCAAGCTTGCACTCCCCCCTTGGGAGCTAGGCTGTGACAACCCTGCCCAAGTTTTCCAGCAATAATACCCCCACAAGCCACCAACAACAAGCAGAGGGAGATATTTCTAAGTCTTCCATTAAACTAATTACTGTCTCCAGGTTGGGACTACAGATTTTTATATTTAAAAAGCAGAAAACATCAGCAGTTGGGAGCTAGGTGTGCAGTTATGTGTTTTTTCTTCTTGCTGTAATATGAAGAAATTTTGATCTTGGGTAATCTGCTCAAAGGCTTAATGTAACATATTGATCATTTTGACTGCTTTTACCCAGACCAGTCTATAAAGTATAGCCTGTGGGGAGGGGGAAGGGAAGGGAAGGAAGGAGAGAAAAAGATAGATAGAAAGAGATACTGGTTGATTTCAAAAAGACGAAACAATAAACCCAAAAGCAAAACAACCACAAGCAATGCCTGGAAATTTGCTCTATGACTAACCATCCTTGTTAAGACTTGCTTCTCTGAAAGTTTTGGCAGGGACCACAAATGATAGCTTTAAAATGCCACATCATCTGAGTACTTTAACAATCCTTCTGGATTGAGGCAGTGGCGTGGAAGTGAAACAGCAACCTGTACCTTGGCAGACAGCTGACACTTTTGAAATAAAGAGAAGCAAGTCTTAACAAAAGAAAGATCTCTTTCTTGGGGAGGGGAATAGTCTGGAAGGCAAAATGGATTTGAGAATGAACTAGAGGATAGTGGGAAAGCAAAATCAGACCTAAGCCCCAGTACTTCTGCCTGGGAAATACAGTCTCGTGTGAATAAATCTGGTGGTTAGAAAATAAATGCTGTCTTCAGCTGTTGTAGAGCAAAGTGTCCTAAACCAGAACACTGCAGCTGGCCACAGACCCCTTAGGGAAAAACTAAAATTGCCACACAAAAGCAAGCCCCAGCTTTGTCACTATAAGCATATTTTTCTTAAACATTTAAATCCACATACTCTTAAGGGACACAACCACTCAGCCTAGTTCAGGACTAAGCAAGAGAAAAGGGAGTAGAGGTAGAGTGAAAAAAAAAAAAAGAAAAAAAACCTTGGGGAAACAAATCAATAGGTCTGGCATTCAGAGAGGTCTTCAACAAACACTGGCTCCAGCCATCATCTCTTCCCTTCATCAACACTATTTTATTAAAAAAATGTGTTTCCAGGGGTGCTTTCCCTTTTTTAACCTTGGGACCAATTCTTGTAGTCCTGAAAACCTGTTTTTCTCATCAGGGAATCAGACTTTTATTTTCAAAACGATAAATACTGCATACCAGCAAAGCATTTGTCCTACCCTAGGCACTAAGGCCACAGGAATGGCTGCCGAGAGCAGAGAATGTAGACTTCCCATGGACAGCAGCCCTCTGTGCAGGTCACCCTAGGTAGGTGAGGTGAGGATGCTGGACTAGTACCTTCAGTGGCCTCAGGCCCTCTCCTATAGCTCTAAATCCTTAGAAATGAGGGTTGAAGTCCCTTCCTTCCCTCCCCTCCCTTCCTTCCTTCCTACCAAAGATTGAACCCAGGGATGTTCTTTTTTTTATTTTATTGGTGCACTATCGTCTCACATCATAATGTGGATCATGCTGACAATGGCATACATTCACACAGTACTTGGTGCCCTCTTCCCATCCCGCTTCCCCTTTTCCCTCCCTCCCAATACTTATTGTCCAGATTACCATGTTATATTCACATGTATATACATTTCCTAATGTAGCTTTTCCATTTATTAACCTCAGCCTTCTTTCTCCCCTACTCTACCTTTCTGGCTTTGCTGAGGTTTCCCTCCATTATCTGGAGTCCCTCTGGTATCCCTAATACTCTAGCTTGAGGAGATTAGAGAAAACATATGTCCCTTCTCTTTCTGTGCTTGGCTGATCTCACTTAACATATATTCTTCTGGTCTTTCCATCTTCTTGCAAATGACATGATTTTATTCTTCTTTATTGCTGAGTATTTCCCATAATTTTGCAATCCATTCATCTGTTGATGGAGACCTAGATTGGGCTCATATTTTGGCTATTGCGAATTGTGCTGCTATGAACATGGGTATGTATATGTTACCGTAGTTCTCTGATTCCAACCCTTTTGGAAAGCTACCCATCAGTGGTATAGCTGGATCATATGGTGGATCTATTCCTAGTTTTCTAAGGAATCTCCGCACTGATCTCCATAGTGGTTGAATTAGTTTGCACTCCCAACAACAGTGTAAAAGATTTCCCCACATCCTCGTCAGTATTTGTTGTTGACTTCTTTATGCCTGCCACTCTGATTGGGGTTAGATGGAATCTTGGTGTAGTTTTGATTTACATCTCCCTGATGGCTAATGATGTTGAATATTTTTTCATGTATCTACGGGCCTATTTGTATCTCTTCTTTTGTGAAGTGTCTATTCAATTCAGTTGCCCATTTCTTGATTGGGTTGTTTTGCTAGTGTAGAGTCTTTTGAGCTCCTTGTATATTCTGGATATTAGCCCTCTATCAGAGTGGTGGCTGGTAAAGAGCTTCTCCCATTCTGTAGGCTTTCTCTTTAGATTCTTGATGGTTTCCTTTGATGAGAAGAAACTTTGTAATTTGATGCCATCCCACTTGTTAATTCTTGTTTTAATTTCCTGTGCTCTGGAGATCCTGTTAAGTTGGAAGTTAAGTTGGAGTGTTGAACCTATGCCCTCCTCAATAGCTTCACAGTCTCTGGTCTGATTTCCAGGTCTTTGATCCATCTCAAGTTGATTCCTATGCACAGTGAGAGGTAAAGATTTAGTTCCATCTCTACAAATGGATAGCCAGTTCTTCCAGTACCATTTGGGCTGTCTCCCAAGACAGCCATTCGTTGAAAAGGCTGTCTTTTCTCCAGTGTATGTATTTGGTCCCTTTGTCAAAGATCAATCGACTATAAGTGTGTGGGTTTGTTTCTGTATCTTCTATTCTGTTCCATTGGTCTTTGTGCCTATTATTGTGCCAATACCATGCTGTTTTAAATATTATTGCCCTGTAGTATAATTTGAAGTCAGGGATTGTGATGTCTCCTGCATGGTTATTGATGAGAATTGCTTTGGCTATTTTTGGTCTTTTTTTCTCCAAATGAAATTCATGACTGATTTTTCTAGGTCTATAAAGAATGTCATTGGTATTTTAATAGGAATTCCATTGAATCTATATATCACTTTATTAGTTTTGAGATTATTGTGAATGAAATTGTTTTCTTTCTTCGTGGATTCATTGTTGGCATATAGAAAAGCAACTGATTTCTTTAGGTTGATTTTGTATTCCGCCACTTCAGTGAATCAGTTCCAATAGTCTTGGTTGAGTACTTTGGGTCTTCTAGATATAGGATCAAGTCATCTGCAAACAAGAATAATTTTAATTCCTCTTTCCCTTTTTGAATTCCTTTGATATTCTTCTCTTGTCTTATTTCTGTGGCAAGAGTCTTGAGAACTATATTGAAAAGGAGTGGTGATAGTGGGCATCCTAATTTTAGAAGGAATTCTTGCATTTTTCCCCATTCATTATGATGTTGGCTTTGGGTTTATTGTATATTGCTTTAGTGATGTTGAGATACCTTCTTCTTCTCCTTCTCCTTCTCCTTCTTCTTCTTCTTTTTTTTTTAAGTGGTACCGGGGTTCCTGGAAACCCTTATACCTCTGGGCTACACTCCCAGACACCTATTTTCTTATATTTTTATTTGGAAACATTGGAAACAGGGTCTCTTAAGCCAGTGAGGCTGGCTTTGAACCTGCGCGATCCTCCCGTCTCCGCCTCCGAAGCGCGGGGATTACAAGCCTGTGCCACCACGCCTCTCGAGATACATTCCTTCTATTCTACCTCCCAGCCACAACCCCAGCCCTGCTTATTTTGAAACAGGATCTCTAAAAAAAAATTTTTTTTTTCTGGTCTGGGGGATGAAACTCAGAGGCATTTGACCTCCGAGCTACACCCCCTGTTCTGTTTTTTATTCTTTATTTTGAAACAGGGTCTCACTAAGTTGTGGACGGCCTCACTAAGTAGCTGAGGCTGTCCGCAAACCATGATCCTTGGATCTCAGCCTCCAGAAAGCTGGGATTATAAGCTTGCACCACCATGCCCGACATTGAAACAGGATCTTGCTAAGTTGCCCACGCTGGCCTCAAACCTGTGGTCCTCCCATCTCAGCCTACCAAGTACTGAGATTACAGGTGTACACCAATGCATGGGGCTAGAATGAGAGTATTTCTAATTGGAAGGACAATCACAGTGGATGACTCTCTGGCCTTGACCCCTCAAAGTACATACTGTTTCAGGGCCAGCAGCAGTAGACTCACCTGGGAGCCAGTTAAAAATGCAGGCTCTCAGGCCCCGCCTGAGACTCAATGAATGAGAATCTTCATTTGAATAAGATCCCCAGGAGACCCCTGTGCACATTTTCTTTCTGAGAAGTGATGTTCTAGAGAATGCTTAAGTTACTGGCATTCAAAGTCCTGACAAGAACAGTGTTGGGATAGACGGAGGCAGTGTGGTCCAGAAGGAGCCCCACAATAAAGGTGCTGGGAGCGGGGTTCTCAGTGAATGCTGGCTCTGATCACTCAGATCTTACTCTGTTCAGCCATGTGACAAGGAACAAACTGCAACTTCTGTGGGCCGCAGTTTTCCATATGCATAGGACTGGGAGAGAACTATAATAAACACTATGGTTCTTTCTAGATCTAAAATTTGAGACCTCCAAGGCTACTTGAGAAGACTGACTTGTTGCCCCCTCCACACTGAAGTAATGGTTTTAATAAATGGCTGCAGTGTTTGATGTAGCCTGCAATATGGTAGAGCTCAAGAAAGAGTTGCTGAATGAAATGATACTGGACTATTCTATCTAAGCATCATCTAAAAAACGAAAATGTGCCATGTGCTTTCTGATAAACAACCACACCAGAGTAGCTGGTTTAAATAGTACTTTTGAATGCACAGGACATAACTTAAAATACTTAAATCAGAAACTCTATAGGTGGGGCCTAGAATTAGTAGGTTTAAAAACCTTTCTTGAAGCCAGGTATGATAGTACATGCCTATAATCACAGTACTTAAGGAGGCTGAGAGGAGAATCCAGGTTCAAGACCAGCTTCAGAAATTTAGTGAGGCCCTCAGCAACATAATGAGATTCTGTTTATATACAAAAACTAAAAAGGACTGGGGTATAGTCCTGAGGTAGATACCTCTGGGTTCAATCCCCAATATCACAAAAACAAAGCAAAGCAAAACAAAACTTCTCTAGATGATTCTAAAATGTGGCCATGAGCATGAAAAACTACTGCCTAGAGCAAAACTCGCCATCAGCCAGTCTGATAAACATCAGTATTAAGAGTCAAAAACATGTTTCCAAGGAGATCCCTCAGTAGGGATCTTAATGGGAGAAGTGCCTGGGTGGGGACTGTGCAAGGTGCAGAGACCATGCTCCGCCAACAGAAGATGGCCCTTACTTAGCTGTGGTCTACTGAGGATGGACCAGGTGTTTATAAATCTTTAGGGGTGTGTGTGTGTGTGTGTGTTGCTGGGGATTGAACACAGGGGCATTCTACCTCCAAGCTACAACTCCAGTCCTATTTTTAATTCTTTATTTTTGAAACAGGTTCTAAGTTGCAGGATCTCACTTCAGTAGTTAAGGCTGGACGCGAACCCAGATCCTCCTCTCTCACCCTCCTAAGTACAAGCATGCGCCACCAGGCCTGACTCAACAGATCTTTAGTTTTTCAGAAAAGCCAGAAATTCTGTTTTGCTAAATAATTTCCTGATCTTTAAATGCCAGCAAGCTGTTTTATTTATTTATTTATTTATTTATTTATTTATTTATTTATTTATTTGTGGTACTGGGGTTCCTGGAAGCCCTTCTACTCTGGGCTACACTCCCAGACTTATTTTATATATATTTTTATTTGGAAACAGGATCTCTTAAGCCAGCAAGGCTGGCTCCAAACCAGTGCGGTCCTCCTGTCTCCGCCCCCCCCCCCCCCAAGCACGGGGATTACAAGCATGCACCACCAAGCTCGGCCAGCAAGTTGTTTAAAAAAAAACAAAACAACTTATAGCCGGGCATGGTGGCGCACGCTTGTAATCTCCCCACTTGGGAGGCTGAGACAGGAGGATGGCGGAGGTTCGAAGCCAGCCTCAGCTACTTAGTGAGGCTCTCGGCAACTTAGTGAGACCCTGTTTCCAAATAAAATAGAAAATAGGTCTGGGAGTATAGCCCAGAGGTAGAAAAGCCTCCGGGTTCCACCCCCAGTACCACCAAACAAAAAACAAACAAACAAAAAACAACTTACATTTTGTGCAATCTCAAAAAAACACATCAATGGCCAACAAGACATGCATGCATGTCAGTTTAACCCCTCTGCCTGGACAGTACCTGTGGAGCCCCCCCACCCCCCCGCCAAAAAGATGCCTCTGTGTGTGTGTGTGTGTGTGTGTGTGTGTGTGTGTGTGTGTGACATTGTGGACTGAATCCAAGAGTATTCTACCTCTAACTTTGAAATTTATTTTTCTTCCTTTTTTTCCCACTTAGGATCTCCCACAAAAAAATAAAATACTTAGGAATAAACTTAACCAAGGAGGTAAAAATTCTCTACAAAGAAAATTATAAAACATTGAAATAAGAAATCGAAGAAGATCTTGGAAGATGGAAAGATCTGCCATGTTCATGGATCGGCAGAATAAATATTAAAATGGCTTCCAGAAGTGATCTACAGATTCAACGCAATGCCCATTAAATTACCAAGATCGTTCCTCACAGGCATAGAAAAATCAGTCCTTAAATTCATTTGGAATAACAAAAAGCCCAGAATAGCCAAAGTAGTTTTCAGCAACAAAATCCATGTAAAAGGAATTACAATACCTGACTTTAAACAATACTACAAAGCCACTGTAATAAAAACAACATGGTACTGACACAAAAACAGATACATAGACCAACGGAGCAGAATAGAAGACCCAGAAACAAGTCCACACACTTACAGCCAATTGATTTTTGACAAAGGGGCCAAAAAAATACACTGAAAAAAAGATAGCCTGTTCAACAAATGGTGTTGGCAAAACTGGTTAACCATATGTAGAAAATTGGAAATCAATCCCACTTTCTCACCCTGCACAAGAATCAATTTAAGATGGATCAAAGACTTGGAAATTAGACCAGATTTCTTTTTTTTAAATTTTGAAACAGGGTCTCGCTAGGTTGCTAAAAGTCTTGCTACCTTGCTGAGGCTGGCTTTGAGCCTGTAATTCTGTCTCACCCTCCCAAGTACAGGGATTACATTAGGTGTGCACTACCACACTTGGGGAAGACACCTTTTAAAGCAGACATATAATAAAGTGTGGCAGTGACTGCTGTCATGGAGAAAGTAAAAACTGAAAAAGTATCCGTACTTCGACTTATCTGCCTTGTGCCAATCTGAAATGCTAACTAAATGGGGCTTCTTACACACAGGTCTGTGTTCACAGAGAACTTGATTTTCTTATACTAAGGGAGTTTAAGAAGAATTCATGAAATAATATATACCAGTATCATCATACAGTGCTTGACACCAAATAGACATTCAAAAAGAAAGTTTCCTTAATCTAATTTAAACATTTTTTAGTTAAAATTTTGGTGGAGGTCTCCCATGCACTGTTGGTGAGAAGATAAACTGAAATTTCTCTTCTAGAAAACAATCTGGCAGTGTTATCAAGAACTTTAAATATTTTTCTATTTCCTGATCAATTAATTCCACTTCTGGGAGGACTTCCGGGAAGATGGCGACCGAGAAAAGCGGGGCTTAAGAGTCCCGCTAACAACCAATCTCCATTACCACAAAAAAAGAGCGCCTTTCATAGCCAGAAAACACCATCACCAGAAAAACAAAAAAACCACCAGGCTCCAGAGAGAAAGCGGACTAAGAACAGAGCTCAGGGCCACAGAGGAGACACACGCGCCCGAGGACGCGGCAGCAGCGCCATACTGCCGGCGGCAGCGGCGAACTCAGCGGACGGCTACAGCAAGCCGAGGTGAGCCGATGCGGAACAGCCAGGCGGGATCTTTCGGCGCAGACAGCATTTAAAGCTCCCAGTGGCTGAGCTCAGCACACGCTGCAGGGATTCAGAGTGGAAATCAAAACCAGAGAAGAAAAAATACGCCAGCCTCATGGCCGAGGGCGTGGCAGAGGCGCCATATTGCCACCGGTGGCGGCAGCAGCAGTGAATTCACCGAGTCCAGTACAGCTACATCTACGTACTCAAGAACAGTGAGTCAAATTGCGGGCCACAGAGGAGAAATCCCAGTATTGTGCCTCCTGGGACTTGACCCAGTGAGGGAGTGGTGGTGGCAGAGATATCACACCATAGGAGAGCGTGCAACCTGGCACCCCCCATAGTTTAAAGCAGCCTCTATCGACTCCCTGGGTCGGAGACTCTGTGATACAACCCAGTAAAGGAGTAGTAGGGTCTGAGATAATACAGACTCGAGATCCAGAGCACCTTAAGTGAAGCCATAGTAACCCAAGGGAAGAACCCAGAGAAGGCACAAACCTCCGAAATCATGGGAAAGAGGAATAACACTGAAGTAATGAATGTGCACAACCCCACAACATCAGAACCTGATAAAACAGAAAATCAGAGATTTCTAGAAGATCAAATCAGGAAAATAACTGTAGAAATAATAGAGGTGCTTCGAAAAGAACTCAGAGAGGGCCAAAAAGAGATAAAGGATGCAATTAATGAAGTAAAGGCCTCAATTCAAAGCACAAACAACCGATTAGACCACATGGAGAACAGAATCTCGCTCTTAGAAGATGAGCAATCCAAAAATGAATGCATAGTTTCTAATCTAGAAAAAGATATCCAACAGCAGGAATCTGACATTGAAGAAATATGGGCCCATCTTAAGAGAGCTAACCTAAGAATAATTGGAATAGAGGAGGGAAAAGAAAGTGATACCAAAGGGATCAACAATCTCTTCAAGGAAGTAATAGCAGAAAATTTTCCAAATATAGAGCAAGAGGTTGATACACAGATCCAGGAAACTTATAGAACTCCCTTTAGACAGGATCCGAGAAGAGGATCCCCACGCCATATAATTGTCAAAATGACCAATGTGGAAGCCAAGCAGAGAATCTTAAAGGCAACAAAAACAAAGGGCCAAGTGACATTCAGCGGCAAACCAATTAGAATCACTCCAGACTTCCCAAACCAAGTCATGAGAGCCAGAAGGGCTTGGAGTAACATATTCCAAACTCTGAAAGAAAACAACTTCCAGCCAAAAATTTCCTATCCAGCAAAACTTTCTATCAAATTAGATGGAGAAATAAGAAGCTTCCATGACAAACAGAAACTGAAGGAATTTATGTCTTCAAAACCAGCGCTAGAGAAAATACTCAAAGAGATTAACTACAAAGAAGAAATAGGTAACACTCACCAGAACCAGAGAAACAAGAGTTTCCATCCAACAGACAACTAAGATTGGTTATCTGTGGAGATTCATTATTTATGTTAGTCTTTTACCTATCGCTAAATTGTATTGTTTGCCTATATTGTTGTTAATTTTTAGGATTTCTAGTTGGAATATTAATATACCTTCAGATATAGCATTTGGAAATATTTTATCCAATTCTATTAGTAACTTTTAACTCTGTTTACATTGTCTTTGGATATACAATATTTTCTTTTATTTTTTAGGGAGTTTGTATATTCTTCTGTTGCCTGTGCCATTGAAATCATATCCAAGAAATCACTGCCAATTTCAATGTTGTGAGGTTTTATGACCCAGATTTTCTCCTAAAAGTTTATAGTCTTAAGATTTATATTTAGGTCTTTTATCTAGTTTGAGTTAATACTTGTATGTGGGATTAGGTAAGGGTCCAATTTTATTCTTTTCCATGTAATTATTATTTTTCAACAATATTTAGTTAAAAGATTATTATTTCCACCACCAAATCTTCGTGGAAACCTTGTCAAAAATAACTTGACAATATAGGGAAGAAGTTAGCTCTAGGCTTGTATTTAACTCCAATGGTCTATATATCTGCCTTTAGAACAGTACTACACTGTTTCAATTATTGTAGCTTTATATGGTTTGAAATCAGAAAATATACATCTTCTTGCTTTGTTTTTGCTTCGAGATTGTTTTGGGTATCTAGAGTCCATATTCCATATCAGGATAGATTTTTTTTCTGAAAAATAAATATATGATAGTTTCACCTAAAAAAAAAGAAAAAATATTCTCTGGTAAGAAAGAAAGCAAAAAGAAATATTGAAATGTTATCTTTAAGTCATCAAAAGCTTGGTATCAGACAAATGAAACTGTTATGTGAGATTATCATTTTTAATTTTGGATAAATTGCTATAATACTAGATGTCAACCACTAAGCCAAGCATGGGAGGGAGGGATGGGGAGAGAATGGGGTGGGGATCGGGTGGGGGCTGACTGGGCGATGTGTGCATGTATGTCTACAAAAGTTTGTATCCCACTATGATGTATGAATACAGTGCACCAATAAAATAAAATTAAAAAAAAATTAATTCCACTTCTGGAAATCAAGTCTAAGGCAGTACCCCATCTCTCTCTCTCTCTCTCTCTCTCTCTCTCTCTCTCTCTCCACACACACACACACACACACACACACACACACACACACACACACACTCATGCACAAGGATTTTTAGTGGAACACTATTTATGACACTGTAAAACAAGAAGCAAGCTAGGAAGAATGGACAGGCAAACAATGACTGGCCACCCCGGAGACAAAGACATGCTTCCTCAACAAGTGAGATTTTTTTTTTCTTAAAAAACAGGAAAAAATATTTTATTTTTAGAGATGAATATATAGTAAAACTAGGGAAAAAAGTACAGAAATAATTACCACAAAGAGTCAAAACAATAAGCACCTCAAAGAAGTAATACAACAAACAACTTTTGTTTTAAAAATTTGTTATTAAAACTTTTAAAAATCCAGTAAGAAATAAATAATATAAAACTTACCATCGTAACAATTTTATGTGTATAGTTCAGTAGTGTTAAGTACATTTACAATGTAGTGTATCCAATATCCTAAACTCTTTTCATTTGGTAAAACTAAAACTCTAAACCCAGTGAACAGCAGTTCCTGGTGCTCTCCTGCCCCATTACTTAGCCAACACTATTCTTCTCATGTCTCTACGAGCCTAGGCACTCTCTGTAAGTGGAATCAGACAGTAATTCTTTCTGTGACTTAGCACAACGTTCTCAATGTTCACCCATGTTGTAGCATGTGACCGAATTTCCTTCCTTTTTAAAGTTGAATATTTCACTGTATGTATATACCATATTTTGTTTATTCATTCATCAATGAAGACATGCGATGTCTCCATGTTTTGGCAACTGTGAATAACGCAGCTATGAATGTGGCTGTCCAAGTATCTCTTTGAGTTTCTGCTTTCAATTTTTTTGTGTATGTATCCAGAAGTGAAATTGCTGAATTATACAGTAATTCTATTTTCAATTTTTAAAGGTAATGTCATATTATTTTCCATGGCAGCTGTACCTAGAGTAATACTAGCAAATGCTTTCATGATACTGTCAAGTAAAAGAAGGAAGCTATTAACTTATACATACAGTATAACCTAGACTATACAAAAAAAACATAGAAAAAAAATGAAATAACTACATAAAACTGTTAACTATAATAATAGTTTCCATTGGACTATGGTAAGAACAGACTCTTATTCTCTTCCAAGTTTTGTACTTAATTATTTTCTATGATAAACATTCACTATACTGACATTCAAGAAAAAATGAACAAAGTTTAGTAGTATAAACATGTTTTGTTTTGGTCATCGCAGCATCTGATGTATGGTCAGAATATTCCATTTAGCTCACCAAGTTTACTAAAAGGAACATAACACTCATGAGTGTACATGCCCTTTCCCCCTTTTATAACCAAAGAAAGAGATGTCAAATAACTGAATTCATTTTTTCTTCTTTCTTTCTTTCTTTCTTTCTTTCTTTCTTTCTTTCTTTCTTTTTTTACTGGGGATGGAACCCAGGGGTTACACACCTAGCCCTATTTTTTAGTCTTTTTTTTTTTTTTTTTTTTTTGGTGGTACTGGAGGTGGAACCCAGGGGCTTTTCTACCTCTGGGCTATACAACAAGACCTATTTTATACTTTATTTAGAAACAGGTTCTCACTAAGTAGCTGAGGCTGGCTTTGAACCGGTGCGATCCTCCTGTCTCAGCCTCCCAAGCACTGGGATTACAAGCGTGCGCCACCATGCCTAACTGAATTCATTTCTGAAAAATTTTAAGACCAATATAATAGTACTTCCAAACCTCAACAAAAATAAATAAGTCTTTTTCTTCTCTTTGTCCTACTTGACAGGACTTCTAAAAATGTTTCCTACTCAGTCAGGCCTGGGATCCAGCTGGGACAGGCAAG
This sequence comes from Muscardinus avellanarius, assembly GCF_963383645.1. Taxonomy (NCBI): domain Eukaryota; kingdom Metazoa; phylum Chordata; class Mammalia; order Rodentia; family Gliridae; genus Muscardinus; species Muscardinus avellanarius. The sequence goes on from NC_137801.1 coordinate 37,044,770, forward strand.
CTGGAATCTACACATAGTAAGAGTGGCAGACTGGGCCACCACTGGGAACTGTGAGGAGGAGTCCTCTTTTATGGAGCCCCAGGCAGACTTTCCAGGCCAGAGTTTTGACCCCTATTCTCACTCAGTTCCTGGCCTGGGGCAGCTTAGTTTTTTTTTGTTTTTTTTGTTTTTTTTTTCAGTAGTTGGTAAACTGCCTTAGCACTAGGAGAGAGACAGTGAATTGGATTGTGGAGGGAGGCACGAAGGAGAAAGGGGAAGGGAAGGACTTGAAGGATTAATGAGCTGATTTCCATAAAGGCTTTGACATCGTGGAATGAAAAGTGGCCTGTAAGAGCAAAAGCCCAGTTCTTTACTCAGGCTGTGTTGCCAGCTGGCCATTCATCACCAAAAATTCCCCAATAGTTCCATGGTTGTTGCTCAACCACCTAATATAAATCCTTATTAATCTCACAAAGTCAAAACACCAAATACACGACAAGTCTGTATGTGACTCAATTTGAGAGTCAAATTTTAAAAACTGAATTGGTTATGCCATAGATCCAATGAATTTTTAAAAAACACTTCTTTGGAGATAAATGGACAAAAAATGACAAATCCAGTAAAATTTTTGTGCTTACTGGGCTGGATGAACTTAAGTCTAATGATCAAATAAATTAGAGGAGAAAAAAGGTGTTGGTGCTACAATTTAAACTGACCTTTTCTTTTTGTAATAACATTAATTTTTCATGGCTTATACAAAAAAGACACAGAAAATCCTTAGTGGGTTCAAAGAAACATTTATTCTTCTTTCATGTGGAAATTACAAGGGACATAAAGGAGCCTCTTTAGTAGTGTAATTTGGAGTACTTGGCATTGTTACACCTTCACGGGAAAGGCAGGTGAGGAACTGAAGGTAAGTCTCCTTTCAGAGGGGACCACTAGGACCCCAAATGGGCTCAGATGATCATGGAGTTAACTGGTGGAGACAAACATCTCCTGGAGAAACAGGTTCTCAGGAACAAGGCATACATGGGGCAGGCTGAGGCTGTTTCATCATCTGTACCCAAATCTCTAACTTACTGTTCAGCATTTTTGGGGTCATTCTGCCAATGATGTAAATAATATAGAAAGACTGATAAAAAGCTTTGGAATGCATTATGCTTTGGCAGCATGCTTTCCTTCCAAGTTCATTCCAGGCTCTGAACACATCCTGGGGTTAATACTTGTAAAAGTTGTTGGGGAACAAGAGGAAGTCTGGTGTTAGTAACCATCTACAGACCACCCACCAAGTGGAAAGTTCACACTGGATAATAGAGAGTTGACTGTACTAGAAATAGAAGAGTGGCTTTTCTAAACTTGGGGCAAGGAAGGTAGGAACCCAGTGAATTGCATTGATTCATGCCTTTATTTTCCAGCTGGAAAATCATGGAGAAAATCAGAGAAGGGTAGGGCGTAATGATAATAAAAAGCCTAATGATTAGTGAATAACAAGAGGGACCACAGCAAAGATTTAAAAAGAGCCGGGCGTGGTGGCACACACTGGTAATCCCAGCATTTGGGAGGCTGAGACCAGAGGATCGCAGTTCGGGGACAGCCTCAGCTACTTAGTGAGGCCCTCCGCAGCTCAATGAGACCCTGTTTTAAAATAAAGAATAAAAAATTGGGCAGGGAGTATAGCTCAGAGGTCAAATGCCTCTGGATTCCACCCTCAGACCCGCAAAAAAAAAAAAAAAAAAAAAAAAAAAAATTAAAAAAGACCAAGAGGGTTGGGTGTGGTGGCGCCTGCTTATAATCTCAGTACTTAGGAAGCTGTGACAGGAAGATGGCAGGTTCAAAACCAGACTTGGCAATTTTGTGAGGCCCTCCTCAAGTTAGTAAGACCTTGATTATAAATAAGAAATTGAGCTAGGGGTATAGCTCAAGAAGTAGAATGTCCCTGGGTTCAATTCCTTGTGCCAAAAATAAGTAGATAAATAAGTAAATTAATTAATTTAAAAGCCCAAGAGGAGTTCTCTAGCTTTGTCAGCCACTGCCAGGCATCACATCACATGAAGGTCCACCAATGGCCGGCCTTCTTCTCTACCCCATCCAACAAGAAAGGGTGGACTTACGAAGTAGGTGGTAATGACTTTCTATGAGAACCAGGAAGAATAGCAAACTAAGGTGGCACAAACACCTTCCTTATGGTACTTTAAGAAATGGGAGTTGGACATAGTAGCAAATGCCTATAATCCCAGTACCTGGGAGGCCAAGACAGGAGGATCAAAGGTTTGCAGACAGCTCCTGGCAAGTAGCAACCTAGCAAGACTCTTGTTTCAAGATTAAACAAACAAGCCAGGCGTGGTGGCGCACCCTTGTAATCCCTGCACTTGGGAGGCTGAGACAGGAGGATCACACAGGTTTGAAGCCAGCCTTAGATACTGAGTGAGGCTCTCAGCAACTCAGTGAGACCCTGTTTCCAAATAAAGTATTAAAAAAAAAAAAAAAGGTCTGGGAGTATAGCCCAGATGTAGAAAGCCCCTGGGTTCCACCCTCAGTATCCCAAACAACAACAACAAATAAAAACCCAAATAAATAAATAATTGGGCTGGGGATGTGCTCAAATTAAACCAACCAATGATTTGACCAATAGGCCAAAACAATAACAGACCCTCGGGTGAACAGAACTCAGAAATGTATATGTTTTGACAGACTCATTACACAGCAAGTGCATTGTGCCACTTCCAGAACTTCCCAGGTGTCCTTGGCTGTCCTTCCTTGTCCTCTTCTCAGCCCCCCTCCCCTGACTCTCGTAAGCCTGGGGCCGTCTTGGCATCATACTCACTGAGGGGTCAGAGTGGGACCCTGGGCCCAGGGAGCCTCCCCTGGTGAATGCAGGGCTCCTCACGGGGAGCCGGGTGCAGCCCCAGAGTGGCTCTTACCAGTCTTTCCAGCTCAAGGTCCTCAGCAGACCCCTCTCCTCTCACTCACCCCCTCTCCCCCATTCTTGGCTCAGCAATCTGTTTTCCTTTGAGGTTTTCTTTCAACAGAGCGCCCAGTTGGCCACCAGTGTCTCTGGCCTGGCCCACCTCGAAGCCTGACCCTGACTCAAAATCTCAAAGGAAAACATCTGCGAATGCAGCCTAGAAGTAGAATGCCTCTGGGTTCAATCCCTAGTACCATACAAACAAACAAACAAAAAAACTGGGTGATAGGATGCTTTAGGTAGCCCTGGCTGGAAACACAGTTTCAAAAGAATGATTTCTAGAGAGCTCCAACTTCCTGATCCCCAGAAATGATAGTTAGGAGAACTTTACCTGTTAGTTGGTAAAACTGCCGAAGCTGAGAGCATAATTGTGATTCAGTCCTTTTTTCCCAGGAAATGTGTATTTGGGAGGTTAAGAGCCACAGTAGAGGCAAATGAGTTTCTAGTTAAGAAACTCTTACTCTCCAAATAAAATAGAGGAAACAAAAATCAGATTAAAAATGAGAAGTTTGCCCTAACTTTATTGGCGTTTCAGTCACTGGAGAATTTCCCCATTGGTATACCTGTCCAAAGCTACTGTGCTGACATAATCATGAGACACGCTACCCATGCGGTGGGATATCTGCCTTCCCTCCACCTTAAATTTTCCTTTAATCCCTTGCTCTGTAGCTTCTCTGTATTTCCTCAGCTTCATCTTTGCCACATGGAAGGCTAATTTTTTTTCTTTTTTTGGAGGCAAGTACTGGGGATTGAATCCAGGACCATTCTACCTTCAATATATATCCCCAGCCTGAATTTATTTTTTATTTGGAAACAAGGTCTCAAACCTGCAAGCATCCTATCTCATCCTCAGGCTAAATTTTTTTTTTTTTTTTTAGTTTTTCAAACTACCATATCATTTCCTACTGTCATATCCACCTATGTTATTACCTAAGCTTGGAATTCTCCCCCCTGCCTTGGACATTTGATAAAATTTTGGTTCAATATCAGCCCTCTCTTGCCTCTTCGCTAGGCTATTCCCATACCGCAAATTTATTACTACATTTAACATATTGAATGAAAATTATCTACTTATACATCTTTCTCACCTCCTGGAGGCCCTTGAAGCCAGGACTAGTTCTTTTCTATCTTTGCATCCCATGTAGCCTGTGCTTAGCAATACTTTATTGAACTAAGCTGAATTGTGAGCATCATATTGCCTATTACTTGATTGCCATAAAAGGTGGGGAGCCCCTTCCCAAATGTGAACATAAGCACATTTTCTTTTTTTTTTTCTTCTTTTTTTTTTTTTTCAGTACTGGGGATAGAACCCTGGGGCATTCTACTTCTGAGCTACACTCCCAGCCCTATTTTTAATTCTTTATTTTGAAACAAAGTCTCACTGAATTGCAAAAGGTCCTCACTAAGTAGTAGCTGAGGTTGTCCTTGAACTACAATCCTCAGGTCTCAGCCTCCTGAATGCTGAGATTACAAGTGTGCACCACCACACCCAGCAAGCACATTTTCAAAAGAGTAAAAAAGAGGCTTCTACATCACATAACCAGTATACAAACGTTATCAGATGTACCACACTATAGTTTGGTGTGTGGTAAGGAAGCAGGGGCCTCTTCTGCATCTCCTTGCTAGAAATTAAGAGGACATTTCCCATCAAATGAAAGATTTTACATCCCTTCATCTTTCACATGTAAAAAGTTCTAAGTTCCATAATAAGCTAACAGTGGCAATAATGAAATCAACAACATATGTCTCCACTGTTCTTTGCCTTGCTTTATTCAAGCTACACCATTACCCATCTAAAAATGACAATTTCCATCCCCTGTTCCTATTCACACCCTCAGTGCCTGCTCCAGTCTGACACCCGTCTTTAACCTATGAGCTGCCACGGCACCTCACATGACAGAGTCCATTATTGCCTTTCATTGTCACAATGTCTAACAGGGCTGGACACATAGTGGGTATTAATAAGAGACAGCTGACTAGTGGGCAGATAAAAAGCCATATTACAAGCCTCCCAGTAACTCAGCAGTTTTATAAAAATTGTCAGAAAATATTTTTCTTTCTTTACCACAACCCAAAAGGATAAATACTCCATTAAGTTTAGAAGACACATGCCAATGACTTTTTAAACTCCCCACAACTAGGAACAGCAACTCTCGAATGTATTGTTAACCCCTGAGAACTCTCTGCTCATGCGGGGTTTTAACATACCTCTTGGCCAGCCAGAGTTTGGCTTTGGTACAAACAGTGATGTCAGCCAGCTCCTGCTGAAAGTCTGAATTCGGTCTGTGTTTGGAGTCTGTGTAGGCTTGTAACAAATGAAAAACCTAAACCAAGAAAGAGAAAAGGCAGTATCTTGCTGTGAAAATGGATTTTTCCTAAATGTTCAGTCCCTCCCTTTAGATTTCCTTAAAATATTCCTTTCAGAGGAAATAGACACCTGTGGAAAGTGGCTCTAGTTTCTGCAGAAAAGCACGCTGGCTTTGGAGGACTCGGCGGCGGTCAGAAGCCCATGGCCTTGGCCCATTCCTGTGCTTTGTGTCTGCCTTCAATTCCCCAAACTGGGGACTGCTCTGTGACCACACAATCATTTGCTACCAGAGTTTATTAGAAACAAGTATCCATTGATTTCAGCAAGGAAATGTAAATATCTTTGTGTTCGAAATTTCAGTGAAAATTAAATGTACTTTTTTTGTGTGTGTGTGGGTCTGGGGATGGAACCCAGGGCCATTCGACCTCCGAGCTACACCCCCTGCCCAATTTTTTATTCTTTATTTTGAAACAGGGTCTCACTGAGTTGCGGAGGGCCTCACTAAGTAGCTGAGGCTGTCCGCGAACCGCGAACCATGATCCTCTGGTCTCAGCCTCCCAAATGCTGGGATTACAAGTGTGCGACACCATGCTCGGCTTTAAATGTACCTTTTAAAGTGAGTGTTTTTATAGGAAAAATAAACTGTCTGAGAGAATAAACTGGCTTACACTTCTACGTTCACCAGAACAGTGTCAGCTAAAAGAGCATACTGATGCTTTCCTTTGCAAATATGGATAGTGATGTTTGTCATTATTTACATCTTTTTAGCAGAGCTACCCTTAGAGGTCAGGAGAGGGAAGCAATGCAGACCTGCTGCACTCTCTTAAGTTATAAGTGGCACTATGTTCTAGAATCCAACAGAGCCAGGCAGATACTACTGGCTCTCTAGCTGCTAGTTTTAGAATGGTGGCCACAGTTCCAGCAGACAAGAGACACAGGCCACATGCAATCATGTGCTTGATTCACACTCAGCACTGCCATACACAGAGCCTTTGTGGGACTCCAACAGCAGAAAATGAAAGGAAATGGGTGGGGGAGTGGGTAGTTCAGATTCCTTGACTTTAGCTAATACCAAGGAGAAGACACATGTCAGGGATAACCTTCAGTCTGGCTTCCTTATCTATACCAGGGAAAGAGGTGGGTGGAGGAAGGCAAGAACAGATAGACACAAGAAACTTAAAAGTTTATTTTAATAGTATTTGTTTGCTTCCCCTACTGAATCCTTTACTGGGGCTGCAAATGATTCTAAAAGTGGCCAGATACAACTTTTCCTTCTCTTTCTCACCTTTCAACCCAAGGGGCTTGAAAGGATTCACAGTAGTGAAATAACTGAGAGTTAGATATGGGAAGGAGTAATGAGGAAACTTCATAGGAAGCCAAAATAAAATAGATCTAGCTGGGTGCAGCTAAGATTACTGGGGTAATCCCTGTAAGGGAGGCAGAGGCAGGAGGATCACAAGGTCATGATCAGCCAGGGCAACCTGGTGAAACCCTATCTCAAAATAAAATAAGAAGGGCTGGCTATATACTTTAGAGGTAGAAGACTCCTGGGTTCAATCATCCATCCATCCATCCATCCATCTATCTATCTATCTATCTATCTATCTATCATCTATCTATATCCATAGTTGTCAGATCCTAGCTGGGTGAATTGGCAGGCTTTCTTGGGTCAGACATCTGCATTGTAATAAATACATGCTGAATACCTTCTGTTTAGAGAGTCAAAATAAATTTTGGAGCTGGGTGTGTTGGTGTATGCCTGTAATCTCAATACTTGGAAAGCTGAGATAGGAGGGTCATAGATTTGAGACCAACCACAGCAATCTAGGAAGACTCTTAGTAACCTAGCAAAACCCTGTTTCAAAACAAAAAATAAAAAGGGCTGGAGTTTGTAGCTTTGAGGCAGAATGCCCCTGGTTTCAATCCCTAGTTCCGTTCCCCCTTAAAAAAAATTGGTAACTTTGCTACACATAACCACACCCCCACACAACAGAAGTAAGTGTACAGGAAAATGCACACAAGTCTGAATGTGGAGACTGAAAATGCTTTCTCTAATAAAAGCTCTGTTATTTCAGAAGCAACAGATCAGATGTCGCTCCCTCACCACACCCCCGCAGGGACCCAAACTGCCCGGCGTGGAGTCTGGAGAAGTGGGTCTGGCTGGGGCTTCTGTTCTTCTGCGGTAACTGCCAGAGGGAAAAATACCTCCCTCAGCCTCCATCCTCACTGTCCTGAAAGAGCTGGCAAAGCCACCAGGCCTTGCTTTCTTTTCTCCACAGCTGCACAAAACCAACCACCACGGCTTTTCATGGTGGCACAGGATTGTAATTAATCAGCAGACACCAGCAAAATGCATGAGTCTGGAACTTATTTGTAAGGAAAGCTGTGAGATTTTCAAATGCTTCTCATTTAAAAGAAATCACTTCAAAAATAACTCCTGATGGATGTTTAAACTTAGTCCTATATTTGCTCACCTTACTTGGCAAAAACAAGACTGTTTTTGAAACGCTTGGTAGCTCTAGCTTATGAAAATCAGCCTACGGGCCCATCAATTCTGTTACCTTGGGAACAAACCAGACAACAATTGTAATCCTGGTTGTTCACAGGAATGGAAAGTGGTATGTCTATATGGGACAAATGGAGAGAGATATACTTAGAGGAACCTGGTGGAACTAGGCGAGTGGAAGAGACAGAACAATATAAATGAAGAAGAGTCAGAGAAGTCAAGGAAGAAGTGGAACAGGGATGGAGAGGGAGGAGAAAGGAGAAGAAACATTTTACTAGCAAATATATGAAATAGGTTAGTGTTTTTTAGATATGTTTCTTTAGGAAAATTAACGAAGCTGGGTATGGTGTCGCACACTTATAATTCCAGTACTTTGGAGGCTGAAACAGGAGAATTGCAGGTTCATGGCTAGCCTCAGCTATTTAGTAAGGCCCCAGGCAACTCAGTGAGACTGTTTAAAAAAAAAATTGGGCTGAGGGTGTAGCTTGGAGGTACAATGCCCCTGGGTTCAATCCCCAGTACTGGAAAAAAAAAAGAAGGAAGGAAGAAGGAAGGAAGGAAGGAAGGAAGGAAGGAAGGAAGGAAGGAAGGAAATTAATGAAAATATTTGGCCAGGCATGGTAATGCATGCTTATAATCCCAGTACTTGGGAGGCTGAGACAGGAGGATCCAGGTTCACAGCCAGCCTCAAGCTACTGAGACTGTTTCAAAATAAGGAATAAAAAAATTGGGCTGGGAGTGTAGCTTGGAGGTAGAATGCCCATGGGTTCAAACCCCAGCACCACAAAAAAAAAAAAAAAAAAAAAAAGAAAGAAAGAAAAAAAGAAAGAAAAAAGAAGAAAAGAAAAAGAAAATATTTGAATTCAAAACTGCCCTCATATGACATTTTAGTGTTGGGAACAAGAAAAAAGAAATTATCCTTTCGTGTGAGGTCCAGGCATAAGGCCAGGCCTCTGGAACCAGCACCAGAGTCAGGCCCCAGGCCTTCCTGGGAAAGGTTATCTGTCCATCGGCTCTTTAGGCTGGCAGAAGCAAATTCCGCTCTCGTTCTCCTTGACGAAAGTCCTGGTCCAGAACCACTTCTGGGCTAAGAGGATGGCTGGGCTCAGGCCTGGGGTAATTTGCAAACAGCCCATAGCACACAGCTGTCCTGAACCAAGCACTGAGAATGCAAAGCTGCCAGACCCCAAGAGAAGGAGGACGGACGGAAACACATGAGCACTGCGACATTTAGTGTCACTTCGGGTGTGCCAACTTCCTAAGAGGGTCCAAGTATACAGTCAACAAGCTCTCATTCAACACTTATTATTACCAAACACTGTCCTAGGGGCTACAGCAGAGACCAAAGAGCCCCTGCTCTCCTGCAGCTTACGTTCTAGCCATGGATCCATGGAAGGTCAGTAGCTTCCCTGATGCTGCCGGGTCGGGATTAACAACTGCACAGTTGCTTGGCATTCACTTCTCTTTTCCTGTGACCTCCCCCTCCACGGGTCCTGTGCACAGTAGGAACTCAACAAGCAGTTGCTACATTGAACAGACACTGATCTTTGGTGCTTCTTCCTATATTAACTCTTTTAGCACATATCTCCCTGGGTTTAGTGAGCTGCTATAGGGACCAACTTCTGTGTTTCGAGTGGAGACAGAGGGCTGAAAAATACTGAACTTCTTACTCCAATGGGTTCCTCATCTGACGGGAAGAACAGAAAGGCTGTATTGGAGGTAAGAATCCAGATGCATGAAAGAGAGTAGAAGGGCACAGAGTCTGGAGCCAGGCAGACATGGGTGGAAACCAATTACTAACTGTGAGTGCTTGGGCAACTTACTTAACTTCTTTTTCCCCATGGGAAATGGGAGTATTCAGCAGTCCCCCCCTTATCTGTTGGGAATATATTCCAAGATCCCCAGTGGATGCCTAAAACCTCAGACAGTACTGAATCCTATATATCCTATTTTTTTCCTATACACAGCTATGATAAATTTTAACTTTTAAGTTAGTCACAATAAGAGATTCATGGCGGTAACTAATAATACAAGTAGAATACAACGATACCCAGCATTCGAGAGGCTGAAACCAGAGGATCTTGGTTCTTGGCCAGCCTCAGCTACTTAGCAAGGCCCTTTGCAACTCAGTGAGACCCTGTTTCAAAAATAAAAAGACAGCCAGGTGTGGTGGCACACCCTTGTAATCCCAGCATATGGGAGGCTAAGACAGGAGGATTGCGGTTTGAGGACAGCCTCAGCTACTTAGTAAGGTTCTTTGCAACTCAGTTAGATCCTGTTTCAAAATAAAGAGTAAAATATAGTGCTGGAGGTGCAGCTTAAAGGTAGAATGCACCTGGGGTTCCATCCCCCGTACCAAAAAACCCCAAAAAAACAAAAAACCCAGACCAAAAAAAAAAGAAAAAATAGAGCTGAGAGTGTAGTTTGGGGTAGAATGCACCTGGGTTCCATCCCCAGTACCTTAAAAAAAAAAAAAAAAACTTATGAATTATTTTCAGAATTTTAAACTTTAAATTTTAATATTTCCAGACTACACTTGATTGCAGGTAACTGAAACTGTGGAAAGAAAAACCATGGGCACTGTTAAAAATGTCTGCTTGTGTGATTGTAGTGAAATACAAGAATGTATACACTACTTGGTATACACTAAGCACCTGATAAAAATGTCAGTTCTCTTTGTTTTCTGTTTTCTCCCATCAAGCCCCATTCTAAAAATAAATGGTCAAAGAAAGTTTTGCCAAAACATTGATATTTGTATTGGGCACTGAGAAGAGTCTTGCCAGAATCAAGAGAAGAGTATGCAAGCAGGGGAAAAGATGTAAAAGGGTATAAAAATACTGGCATTTTCGACAAAAAGACTGAACCTTAATATGCACTGTGGACTATAGTTATTAATGATGTGTTGATACTGGTTCATTAACTGGAACAAATGTATTACACTAATGAAGATATTAATGGTAGGAGAAAATTAGGAAAGGGGGAGAGGGAGGAAAGGAATATATGAGAATTCCCTGTACTACTAACTAAATTATTTTGTAAATCTAAAATTGCTCTAAAGAATGGACTATGGATTAAGAAATATATATGTTGGTATAGCCTGGGGGACAGCAAGTCATCTGGTGTGACAAGACCACAGCCAGGTGTGCTCAGGCTGGGGTTCAGACGAAGAAAGCTCTTAACTATAACCTGACGGAATGGGTCCTGTCCTGTGGGTAGCAGGGACCTCTTCAGAGATAGCATATTAGTGTGATAAGACCTGTGATTTGGAGAGAAGGGCCAGAGCAAGGTTGAGGCTGCAGTACGAGGCCCAGGACCATGTCCTTTCTACACAAGAGGTGGCGAGTATTGAAATCAGAGCTCGAAGCCAAAAGCCTGTGGGCCAACACAGGCTTCTGAGGCTGTAAGTTTACACCTACTGCCTCCCTTAGGGTTTGCCTACCTGCCTGGCCTGAGCAAGACTGATTTTGTGACTTTTCCAACCCACCCCTTCCAAACTCCAGACTGGAGAGAAGAGGCCTAAAGGGGCTGCAGAAGTAGGGCTTGACAATTGCTGCAGACATGGAATATTAGAAACACTCTTAACTTGGGCAGCTGGTGAACAAGGGGCATCTTTCAAAACCAGGTTCATAAGAGAATTTGCAGTATGTCTGAAAATGAGGGAGGGGACCGAATGGGTTTGGTTGGGAACATCTATGTATAGTTGCTCTGATTAGGATAAAAACAGGAATTCTTTTGAGATGAAAGGAACTCTATTAATAATCACATTGGGACAATCAGGACAGATAGTTAACCCTAGCTGTAGTAGGCCCCTGGGAAAAGGGTTAGAAGTGAATTGAGAGGTGTCATCAGCAAAAGACAACAGAAGAAAGCTTTGTTGCCTTAACGGAAAGAGACAGAGAGCACACAAGACACAACACAAGATGTAGCGGAGGGAGGGAGGGAGGGCAGAGCAACAGCATCCCCCATGACTATCACAAGCATGGGGTGCTCTGCCTGCCCTGAGGAGGGGTGGTCACTGATGCAGCTGAGAGGAGCAGGGAATGCACTGCAGGAGGGGGCCCGGGAGCATGCTGGGTTTCTTGCCCCTAAGGCACAAGCCTTAATGAAAGTCTGTGTGGAGAACCTGGAAATAGTTACCCCCTATCCTTCCCCTCCCCGCTCTAAACAGAGAAACTCAGGAGAGGCCCAGGCATCTGTGCAAAGCATGGGGTCCACTTGGGCAGTTCAGAATCTTAAAAGCAACTCCACAGAGCAAATGTAATGCTCTTTGAATAAATGCCACAGGCCTAAGAAGTGTCATGAGGCCGTTCCCTAAAAAAAAAACAAAACTCACTGCACCAATAAAATATGTCTGGTTTATGCTGCTGGACTAAAATAGTGACTTGTGTTAGACAAGATCAAGATGATATATGGCTGTTTGGGAATGCAACGCTGAGATGGGTTTTCCTCTTCACTAAGCATGGCTTCCAGGCAATTTTCCCCCTTATAAAACCAACAGCAGCTGAGTTCCAGAAACCAGTAGGATCCAGCAATAACAAGACAAAGTTAGGCAGGCCATGAAAAGGGCCAACTCCAGCAAGAAAAGGGATGCTCATTTCAAAGGTCAGATAAAAAGGGGGTGAGTGCATCGGAACCATGAACAATCCCAAACTTTAGTCTATTCACTTTTGCAACTGTATTTTCTTAAAAGCAAATTCCACCTTTTTACTTTTGCAGCATGTAGGCTGTGGGTGAATGCTTTTGACCGTATCACATTTGGCCAAGTATAAAAGTTCTGGATCGACCACTCTGCTTAGTCTTCTCCCTGTTTCGCTCCAACCCCCGAGCTAAGTCAGTGCTGCATTTTTTTCCAGGCGCAGTGTTTACACAGGATTTTATTTCGGCTGGTAAAATATCTGTAATTTTTCAGGGACTTAAATAAATGATCTATGCCGGGAATGTACAGTATAGGGTGATGTCAGGCCTCCTTTTTTTCTTGACTCACTGGGCATAACAGGCAAACATTGTTTCAGCCTGTAGTTGGGAATGTGAATATTTATCCTGTCGACTTAATTCATACAAACAGAACTAAAAGCAGGCAGGCACAAGTATTTTATGGCTCTAAGTCAGAGTGAAAAGGGGGAGGGTCAGGGAAGGAGGTGTATGAGGGAAGGATCCAAATTTTCTAATTCACAGAAACATGCCTAATCATATAACTGCTGGGAAACGGATACAGCGAAAATCATTTAAAAGGCAGATCGTATGTGTGTGTAGGGGAAAGCAACAGAAAGGAGTTCTCTAAATATATGTCATTTCTACCCATTACAATGTGGGTTAGGATGTTTTCTGCTTAAAGCATATTAATCAGAATTCCAACTAGTCCACAGGTTCCTGGGAGCATCCATCTTGCTGCAGACTTCCAAATTCAGGGCACTGAGCTTGCTGGGCATACGAACCTGCCTATGCCGTGTGTAGAGAAAGCTCAATGTCCTGTATGTTACAATAGCCCAAATGTTGCCAGCCTTGAGGGGTGGTGTGGGCTATAGGCAGGACTTTAAGAAATATGAGCTCCTTGTCCTTGGTCATTCCCTAGGAGAAGGGCCTAGTGGGCCTGTACCAGCTATACTCACCCGCCAATCTGACTCTACGCTAGAAGGCAGGCCAGAAAGTGTTCCAAGTGGTTGCTCCCCTAAAACCTCAACCTGTGTATCCGATGAGAACACATCCTTAATAAAGTCTTAGTTCCCCAAAGGTGACACTTCACTGTACTGTGTCCTTGCTGCCAGAAAGAGGATGCTAATTAGAAAGTGTTACTACTTCTATTAACTCTGCCTTAGGGAAGACAGTCATGGGTAACAGGCCATGAATATCCTGAAGGACTAAAATGTACAAAAACACCATCTATGGGAGCCTAGAAATTAGTTTTGCATCTCAAATCTACTCCTCCTGTCTAAAATATTCCACAGTCTTGTTCAGGAGCCAAAAGATCTTGCACTTAGATGATGAACCCAACTAAACTTGGCAGTTCTCTCCCTCCAACATGGATTTTATATATCGCTATCAGAAGAAGTTCCTTTAGGAGGCACAGTGGTATGCGTGTGTGTGTGTGTGTGTGTGTGTGTGTGTGTGTGTACTGGGGATTGAAACCAGGAATAGTCTACTTCTGGGCTATACACCCCAGCTGGCACATAGCTTTTAATGCCAATACTTGGGAGGCTGAAACAGGAGGATCACATGTTCGAGGCCAGTTTTAGCAATTTAGCAAGATTCAGTAAGACCATTTCAAATTAAAAATAAATAAAGGACTGAAGGTAGAACTCAGAGGTAGAATGGCCCTGGGTTCAATCCCTACTACCAATGGAAAAAAAAAAGTTCTCCTAAAGCTAAGCTTCAACAGCATCAATTCCCAAGTTCAAAATCTGCTAATGAATTTCGACCTTCTCGAGAACTTGCTAGGTGGGACGGAATGTTCAATATACCTTTCTGGTTTTACTTCCTATTTCCTCTATTTCATAAATCTATTCTGTGGCTAAAAGGGACAATTCCCCATTCTTGGAAACTTAGCAAATGCCTTCTGCCCAGGATGTTCCTTTCATTTCTCCCTCTGTCCTTTCCATTCATACTGGAAGAGCTATTTATTTATTTACATACTTACTTATTGTGGGTTATGGAGATTAAATCCAGGGGCATTCTACCTCCAAGCTACACTCCTAGCTCTGTTTAGAAGCAGGATCTCTCGAGGTTGATGAGAGTCTCACTATTTGCTGAGTCTGTCAACAAACCTGTGATCCTCCTGTCTCAGTCTCCCAAGTACTGGGATTATAGGCCTGTACCACCATGCCTGTCTTAGAAGGCCAATTTAGATAAAACCTTCCAGGGCTTCCAGCCACTGGCTAACACCCTGACTAAGACTCTTTTCCTCTTCAGTGCCCCAATACCTCAGTTAAGGATTTTTAAAAGTGTTTTTAATCTACAATATACTTTTCTAGAGTACTAGTGATTGAATTCTAGGGCATTCGACTTCTGAGCTGTTTCTCCAGCTCTATTTTTTACTTTTTATTTTGAAACAGGGTCTCATTAAGTAGGAGAGGGCCTCACTAAGTAGCTGAGGCTTACCATAAACCTGAGATTCTTCTATCTCAGCCTCCCAAGTACTGGGATTACAAGTGTGTGCCACCACGCCTGGCTTTTGAAGGAGTATAGCTTTGTGAAGGAAAGGCCTATGTGTGTTCTTCCTCACAGCCCTTGGGGCTCAAGGGTATGGAGCTTTGTCTAGAAAAGATAGGACTCAATAAGTAGGGGAACTTATGCTCCTCTAGCAGGGTTCAAGGGCTTCAAATTTTACAATACAATTAGAAGTCTGTCACTCAGCAGCAGTGTCAAGGGCCAAGAGCTGTCCGGTTTTAGTTTAGAAAGTGATGTTAAAGGTAGTCAATCTTTTTGTGTGTGTGTGTGTGTGTGTGTGGTACTGGGGATGAAACCCAGGGATATTCTACCTCTGAGCTACACCCTCAGCCCTATTTTTTGTTCTCTATTTTGAAACATGGTCTCACTGAGCTACAAAGGGCCTCACTAAGTAGCTGAGGCTGTCTGTGAACCTCAATCCTCCTGTCTCAGCCTCCCAAATGCTGGGATTCTAAGTGCGCACCACCATTCCTGGCCCAAAAGGTAGTCAACCTTAATGCAACATACAAAGAAAGGTTGCATGTAAGCTGGGCATAGCGGTACATGCTCATAATCATGGGAGGTTGATACTGAAAAATCGCAGGTTCAAGAACAGCCTCAGCCTTATGCAAGCAATACTTTCAGAAACCTAGCAAGACCCTGTTTCAAAAAATAAAAAGGTAAGTAAAATAAAAGGTGTATAGCTCAGAGGTATAATGCCCCTTGGTTTAGTTTAAAATTTGCTAAACACTGACAGAATATCCTTCTCTTTCCCTCCCTCACTCCCTCCATTCTTTCTCTCTTTCTCTCTTTTCTTTTCTTTCTTTCTTGTACCAGGGGTGGAACTCAGGAGCATTGTTCCTCCGAGATATACCCCAGCCTTATTTTTCAGTCTTTTTTATTTTTTTAAACAGAGTCTCACTGAGTTGCAAAGGGCCTCACTAAGTAGCTGAGGCCGTCTGCGAACTGTTGATCCTCCTGTCTCAGTTTCCTGAATGCTGGGATTACAAGCGTGCACTACAATACCCACTTAATTTAGTTAAGAATATTCTTAACTAAAGAGTTTCTAACTTTCATTTTTGAGAGGCTATGTGTATAATTTTTATATTATAGATTATTTATTTGCAAAATAAGTCTGTTTAAATTTTTTAGGAGAATTCTACTACTGAATTTCCTTAAAAAACAGCATTGAGATCAGTAAGGAACTCTTTGATGTAGCAAAATTTATTAGTGAAAAATAATACATTAGATACCACAGACTCGAGATCCAGAGCACCTTAAGTGAAGTCGTGCTGACCCAGAGAAGAACCCAGAGAAGGCACAAACTTCCGAAATCATGGGAAAGAGGAATAACAATGGAGCAATGAATGCTCACAACCCCAAAACATCAGAACCTGATAAAACAGAAATCCAGAGATTTCTAGAAGATCAAATCAGGAAAATAACTGTAGAAATAATAGAGGTGTTTCAAAAAGAATTCAGAGAGAGCCAAAAAGAGATGCAATTAATGAAGTAAAGGCCTCAATTCAAAGCACAAACAACCGATTAGACCACATGGAGAATAGAATCTCACTCCTAGAAGATGATCACTCCAAAAATGAATGCATAGTTTCTAATTTAGAAAAAAAGATCTGACAGCAGGAACCTGACATTGAAGAAATATGGACCCATTTTAAGAGAGCTAACCTAAGAATAACTGGAATAGAGGAGGGAAAAGAAGGTGAAACCAAAGGGATCAACAATCTCTTCAAGGAAGTAATAACAGAAAATTTTCCAAACATAGAGCAAGAGGTCGATACACAGGTCCAGGAAACTTATAGAACTCCCTTTAGACAGGATCGGAGAAGAGGATCCCCACGCCACATAATTGTCAAAATGACCAATGTGGAAGCCAAGCAGAGAATCTTAAAGGCAACAAAAACAAAGGGCCAAGTGACATTCAGAGGCAAACCAATTAGAATCACTTCAGATTTCCCAAACCAAGTCATGAGAGCCAGAAGGGCTTGGAGTAACATATTCCAAACTCTGAAAGAAAACAACTTCCAGCCAAAAATTTCCTACCCAGCAAAACTTTCTATCAAATTAGATGGGGAAATAAGAAGCTTCCACGACAAACAGAAACTGAAGGAATTTATGTCTTCAAAACCAGCGCTAGAGAAAATACTCAAAGAGATTAACTACAAAGAAGAAATAGGTAACACACACCAGAACCAGAGAAATAAGATTTTCCATCCAACAGACAACTAAGATTGGTTATCTGTGGAGATCCATTATTTATGTTAGTCTTTTACCTATTTCTAAATTGTACTGTTTGCTTTTATTGTTTCTAATTTTTAGAATTTCTAGTTGGAATATTAATATACCTTCAGATATAGCATTTGGAAATATTTAATCCCATTCTATCAGTAACTTTTAACTCTGTTTACATTGTCTTTGGATATACAATATTTTTTTATTTTTGAGGGAGTTTGTTTACCCTTCTGTTGCCTGTGCCATTGAAATCATATCCAAGAAATCACTGCCAATTTCAATGTTGTGAGGTTTTATGACCCAGATTTTCTTCTAAAAGTTTATAGTCTTAAGATTTATATTTAGGTCTTTTATCTATTTTGAGTTAATGTTTGTATATGGTGTTAGGTAAGGGTCCAATTTTATTCTTTTTCATGTAATTATTACTTTTCAACAATATTTAGTTAAAAGATTATTATTTCCACCACCAAATGTTCGTGGAAACATTGTCAAAAATAACTGGACCATATATGGAAGAATTTAGCTCTAGGCATTTATTTAACTCCAATGGTTTATATATCTGCCTTTATAACAGTACTACACTGTTTCAATTATTGTAGCTTTATAAGGTTTGAAATCAGAAAATGTACATCTTCTAGCTTTGTTCTTTTTCGAGATCATTTTGGGTATTAGGATAGATTTTTTCTGAAAAATAAATAAATAAATGTATGATAGTTTCACCTAAAAAATATATATTCTCTGGTAAGAAAGCAAAAAGAAATATTGAAATGTTATCTTTAAGTCATCAAAAGCTTGGCATCAGACAAATGAAACTGTTATGTGAGATTTTCATTGTTAATTTTGGATAAATTGCTATAATACTAGATGTCAACCACTAAGCCAAGCATGGGAAGGAGGGATGGGGAGGGAATGGGGTGAGGATCGGGTAGGGGCTAACTGGGCGATGTGTCAATGTATGTCTACAAATTTTTTTTTTATCCCATTATAATGTATGAATACAGTGCACCAATAAAAATATTAAAAAATAAAAAAAACAATACAGATGATTTGTTCAGTTAAAACAGTAATTTTAAGGCAAGACAGGAGAGGGGAAGTTGGTAAGAGGCATAACTGAAATAAAATTAGTTAAGAATTGATCACTGTTGAAGTTGAGTGATGGATATAAAGAGATTCATTACTTGTGTTACAGGTAAAATTTTCTATACTACAAAGTTTAAAATATTTAAAGAAGGAATATAGGAAAGAGAAAATAACTAAATGTATGTACTATAAAGATGAAATTAATAAAGGAAGAGCTTATAATCCAGGGTAGTAAATAAGATATATAAATAAATGACTGAAGTTCAAGATAGAAAACAGTAAGCGCTACAGGAAAGATATTGAGAATGGAAGGCCCATAAGTAAACTGCTAAAATGTTTGCATATAGATGAGAAAAATAACATTTAAAAAGTAAAGAGTAATTTAGTCAATAAATAGTATTAAAACAACCAACCAATCCTTTGATAAATATGATATATGGATCCCTACCTAAAGCCTTGGACTGAGATAAATTCCAGATGGAGAGAAAAAAAGTGTAAAAACCAAACTATAAAAATGCTAGAAAAATAGTAAAATGTTTTATAATCTTCAGGTAAAAGTGCTTTTATTTTTTAAAAGAATAATGAAGATGCTGTGAATGAACAAAAAAAAGAGGTATAAGTATGTCAGTATGTAACTGGAAAACTTTGGCTAAATGTGGTTATACACACTTGTAATCCCAGTATTTGGGAGGCAGAGACAGGAGGATCACAGATTCATAGCTAGCTTCAGCAACTTAGTTAAGACCTTGTTTCAAAATAAAAAAGGGCTGGGGTATAGCTTGGAGGTAGAATGACCCTGAGTTCAATCCCCAGTAAAACACACACACACACACACACACACACACACACACACTCTCTCTCTCTCTCTCTCTCTCTCTCTCTCTCTCTCTCTCTCTCTCTTTTCTGTAGATTAATATGGACTGAATTGCAAAGATCTCCAAGTCATACTATTAAGTAAAAATAGCTGTGAAGACACTACCCTGACCCCCTTTTCTTTCCTACTTCATAGCTACCCCTTCAGCTTTTAATTTTTTTTTAATTTTTTTTTTTATTGGTGCATTATATTCATACAACTTATTGGGGTAAAAAACTTGTGTGTACAAACATGTACTCATCGCTGATTTAACCCCTACCCAAATACCACCCCATTCCCTCCCCGTCCCTCCCTTCCTTGCTTGGCTTAGTGATTGACTTCGATATGTTTAAGTACATTGTGTGCTTTAGAGATTTTTCTCTTCCCCCTCCTTTCTCTTCCTTTAGGTTATCTTGTTTGCTCCTCTTTTCTCCCTAACTCTCACATATTAGGGAAAGCATCTGATTTCTTATTTTTTGTGACTGACTAATCTCACTTAGCATAATGTCCTCCAGTTCCATCCATTTCCCTGGAAATGACGTAATTGAGTTTTTTTTTGATGGCTGAGTAAAATTCCATTGTGTACATATCCCACAGTTTTGTAATCCATTCATCTGTTGATGGACATCTTGGCTGGTTCCATAGTTTGGCTATGGTGAATTGTGCAGCTATGAACATAGATACACATGCATTAGTTTGGTAGTTTGGTTTCTTTTCTTTTGGGTAGATACCCAACAGTGGTATTGCTGGATCAAATGGTAGGTGTGTTCCCATTCTTCTGAGGATTCTCCATACTGTTTTCCAAAGTGGTTGCACTAATTTGCAATCCCACCAACAATGTCTTAGAGTTCCCACTTCTCCACATCCTCGCCAGCATCTGTTGTTGTTTGTGTTTTTAATGATTGCCATTCTAGTTGGAGTTAGGTGAAATCTCAGGGTAGTTTTGATTTGCATCTCTCTGATTGCCAGTGATGTTGAGCATTTTTTCATGCATTTATTGGCCATTTGAATTTCTTCTTTTGTGAAGTGTCTATTTAGTTCAGTTGCCCATTTTGTTATTGGATGCTTTGTTTTCTTAGTGTTGAGTTTCTTGAGTTCTCTGTATATTCTAGATATTAGTCCTCTATTGGAGGGGTAGGTGGCAAAAATCTTCTCCCATTCTGTTGGCTCTCGATTGAGGTTCTTGATAGTTTCCTTTGCTGAACAGAAGCTCTTCAGTTTCATGCAATCCCATGTATTGATTCTCCTTTTAATTTGTTGTGCCTTTGGGGTCTTATTGAGGAAATGTTTGTCTGTGCCTATGTGTTGTAGTGTTGGACCTATGCCCTCTTCAAGGAGCTTCAAAGTCTCTGGTTTAATTTCCAAGTCTTTGATCCATCGTGAGTTGACTTTTGTACAGGGTGAAAAAGTGGGATTAACATCCAATTTTCTGCATATGGTTAACCAGTTTTGCCAACACCATTTGTTGAAGAGGCTATCTTTTTTCCAGTGTATGTTTTTGGCCCCTTTGTCAAAAATCAATTGGCTGAAAGTGTGTGGGCTTGTTTCTGGATCTTCTATTCTGCTCCATTGGTCTATATATCTGTTCTTTTGCCAGTACCATGCTGTTTTTATTACAATGGCTTTGTAGTATAGTTTAAAGTCAGGTATTGTGATTCCTCCTGCGTGGTTTTTGTTACTGAGAACTACCTTGGCTATTCTGGGCTTTTTGTTATTCCAGATAAATTTAAGGACTGATTTTTCTATGTCTGTGAGGAATGATCTTGGTAGTTTAATGGGCATTGCATTAAATCTGTAGATCACTTTTGGGAGGATGGCCATTTTAATGATATTTATTCTGCCAATCCATGAACATGGAAGATCTTTCCATCTTCTAAGATCTTCTTCGATTTCTTTTTTCAGTGTTTTATAATTTTCTTTGTAGAGATCTTTTACCTCCTTGGTCAAATTTATTCCTAGGTATTTTATTTTTTTGTGGGAGATCCTGAGTGGAAGTGTTTTCTGAATTTCTTTTTCAGTGGATTTATGGTTGGTGTACAGGAAAGCTTCTGATTTTTTAAGATTGATTTTGTATCCAGATACTTTGCTGAATTTGTTGATCAGTTCTATAAGCCTTTTGGTTGAGTTTGTTGGGTTTTCTAAATATAGTATCATGTCATCAGCAAATAGTGAAAGCTTAAGTTCTTCTTTTCCTATTTGTACTCCTTTGATTTCCTTTTCTTGCCTTATTGCTCTGGCTACAGTCTCTAGTACTATATTGAAGAGAAGTGGTGACCATAATGGAATGAAACTAGAAATCAACTATAAGAAGACCCAAAGAAACAACATAAACATGTGGAGGCTGAACACCACACTTCTGAATGAAGAATGGGTCATAGAAGATGTAAGAGGTGAAATCAAGAAATTTCTAGAAACAAATGAAAATAAAGAAACAACATATCAAAACCTCTGGGACACTTTGAAGGCAGTATTAAGAGGAAAATTTATAGCACTGAGTGCTCACATAAGAAAAACAGAAAATCTTCAAATAAACAGCCTTACGACACACCTCAAAGCCCTTGAAAAGCAGGAACAATTGAACCCCAAAGCCAGCAGAAGATGGGAAATTATTAAAATTAGAGCAGAAATTAATGAAATAGAGAATAAAAAAACAATACAGAAAATCAACAAAACCAAAATCTGGTTTCTTGAAAAGATTAACAAGATTGATAAACCACTGGCCAACCTAACTAAAAAAAAGAGAGAATCAACCCAAATTATGAGGATAAGGGATGAAAAAGGAGACATTACTACTGACAGTGTAGAAATCCAGAGGATTATCAGAAACTACTTTGAAAAACTATACTCCAACAAAATGGAAAATCTGGAGGAAATCGACAACTTCCTAGATAAATACAACCTTCCTAAACTGAGTCAAGAAGATATAGAACACTTAAACCAACCAATAACAATCAAAGAGATTGAAACAGCAATAAAGAGCTTACCATCAAAGAAAAGCCCAGGACCAGATGGTTTTTCAAGTGAATTCTATAAAACCTTTACAGAAGAGCTAATCCCAATACTACTCAAACTATTTCAGGAAATAGAAAAAACCGGGACTCTCCCAAATACATTCTATGAAGCCAACATCACACTAATACCAAAACCGAATAAAGACAGTTCAAGGAAGGAAAACTACAGGCCTATATCTCTGATGAACTTGGATGCAAAACTATTAAACAAAATACTAGCAACACGTATTCAAAACCACATCAAGAAAATCATTCATCACGACCAGGTAGGGTTCATCCCAGGGATGCAAGGCTGGTTCAATATACGAAAATCAATCCATGTAATTCATCATATAAACAGAATTAAAGACAAAAACCACACGATCATCTCAATAGATGCTGAAAAAGCATTTGATAAAATTCAACATCCATTTATGATAAAAACACTGCAGAGAATTGGAATAGAAGGAACATATTTCAACATTATTAAGGCAATCTACAACAAGCCCACTGCCAGCATCATATTAAATGGGGAAAAACTTCAAGAATTCCCCCTAAAAACTGGAACGAGACAAGGATGTCCACTATCACCACTTCTCTTCAATACAGCTTTTAATTTTTTGTTTGAAAATAGGGTCTTGCTGGGTTGCTGAATCTAAGTTGCTTAGGCTGGTCTTGAATATATGATCCTCCTGTCTCAGCCCCCAAGTACTGGAATTACAGGTGTGCACGACCACATCCAGTGTATGATTTTCATTGATGCCAAGTTATTAACAGTGCGGATGGAATTTTTCCATTCAATGTTGCATATTTCTATAATTTAGAAGACTTTACATTATTTTTAAATTTTTTTAAAAATACTCATTTAATTTACAAAAATCCTAGTCAGTGTACCTTTCATTCAGACTACCCTAACAGCAAAATCTTAATTAACTAATAATTATATGGTCCTATATCATAGGTAGAAAATTGATGTAGGAAGATTAATGAGACCCCCCCCCCAATTTTCACTGTTTTTCTTTTTGCATGCATTGTATAGAAGAGGGCAATTGTATACCATATCTGGATATATGTGACAGTGACCATAGTCAAGATGCAGTGTGATCCTATCATCACAAAAGAAGTATTGCTTTTGGAATCAGAATCAATAAACCATAAATTCCGTAACCTCACATATACAATGAAAATTCACATAGTCATTTCTGGGACAGGTGGCTGGCTGTGTGGTATTTTTTTTTTTTTTAACCAAGAGATGGAAAGAAAAGAAACTAGGGGTATTCTACCTCTGAGATATACCCCAACTCTATCTTATTTTTCATTTTGAAACAGAGTCACACTAAGTTGGTTGGAGTCATGCTATATTGCTGAAGCTTGCTGTGAACCTGTGATCCTCCTGTACTCCCAAGTACTGGGATTACAAACTACCACACCTGGCTGAAAAGAAACTTTTCAAAGTATCTCTGGCAGAAAGATCTTGTGAAGTTACCAAGACTCCTCCCTGGCATGTGCTGCCTCTCCTGTTCCCTGCCCTGTGAAGCTGGAAGAGCAGGTCAAAGAAGAGGCCCCCTGAGGGGAGAGAAGGCTATGCCCAAGAGAGACAGCAGCATGCTTGAGAACTGCAGAGAGATCTCCAATGCTGTCTTTTCAATAAACAAGGCCAAGAGAAATGTAAAGCTATTATATTCATTTGTACTTTCCAGATTTTAAAGCAGCTATAAAATTTACCCTGTAAAAAGAGTTTGCATCAGAAGAAACAGTGTAGGATTTAGAGTCTGGCCTCCAGGCTGGCAGAGCATGTCATATGAGCTGCCCAGAGAAGGGGTTTGGGGCAAAAAGACCTCAGAACTCACCTAATGGCCCCACAAACGTGGGCCTGAGCTAGAGAAAGCCTCAGAGTCTGCTGGCTCCCATGGAATGTGGTAACACACAAACTCCTCTTTTTGAAAAACGAGGGTGGAATTTTTTTTCACTCTTTCGGTTGCAGCTTATTTCAAAGGTCATCAAAGTAAACAAAAGGAAAAGACTGTGGATCTTTAAAAGTCAAAAAGTGACAACTGTTTATAAAGTGACTGTTTACATTTTCACATGGAGGAAGGAAAAAATGATTCCTCTAAGCCCTGAGGAATGGGAATTTGGATGGCTGCCCTCTCCCCTCCCCCTGGTTTGTTTGTTCATTTGCCACTCAACACCTCCAGCAGGGAGGACCAGGGCCAAAATGTTGCATCCATTTTATGTGAAATTATAACAGTCTACTGTATGGTTGGGGTTTGTGGAATAAACAGGTGGTGTCTTAGGCAAAGGTCTTGTAGCCCTTTAATTGATAGCTATGCCTCCCACGTCCTGCTGAGGAGGTCCAGTACCCAAAGTCAATACAGACAGGCTGCAGTAAGATCTCTCCGAATCCTTCCTAAGAGGGTGCCTTTGTTCAGAGAATGATGATTCTGTGAGATCTAATAGGAGCAAAGGGCCAGTGAAATCAATCTCTGTGCATCTCTGATCACTGAGAGTCATCAAAACACCTTGACTCATGCGATGAAGTCTGGATCAGTATCATGAATGAACTTCTCACTAAATTTTATATCTGTTACTAGGCATAGCCCATAATATTAAGGTCTGGATAGTACTGAATCATCACTGAAAAGGTATCTTTTACATGATTTGCTGTGGGCATTACAATTTGAATCTCGGTAAACAGATTTTCACATCATTTCTATTCATCCAGTATGGCTCAGCTTTCCAACTTCTGTGAAATTCTCACTGATGATTCTGGGTCATAGCCATCTTTCCATCCTCTCATCCCACGGGGTTTAATATCCAAACCAGTTATTCAGCACCTAAGAAATGCTGCCTTGATTGCTATTTATCTTTTTGGGTAAACCATGCCATTTTATCTCCTACAGAGCCCTGCTGGAGTGCAAAAGTTTGTTGATTTGATTTTAAATTCAAGACAATTACCATGTGGGCTGAGATAAACAGCACTTGCAAGGTAATAGTTAACTCAGTTGTGAGAGTAAACAGCAAGACTGCTTGCAGATGGTTGGTAGACAGGGTAAGAGGACCAATGGATGCCACTCTTCAAGACTGGAGTATGTTTGTATGATGTGCCATTGGACTGTTACTCCCGGACCACAGACAGGTCATATTATTTATGTGAATTTATCACCCTCCAATCTTATTCTGAGGAAACCCATAATCTTCTCTCTGGATTTACTTCAGCTCAAACACTGATGCTTCTATGAAACTATTCTCTCAGGAGCTAAGTTATTTGTTTAATGAGCGGCTGAATAGAACACTCATTCTTCAAAGTGTGCACCTGCACACTGAACTATAAATCTTTTTGGCCTTGACACTTTCACTATATTGCTGAAAGGCTATCAGGACCAGGTTTGGAAAAGTTGAAAGTTATGGATTTTCCCTGTGAATGAGCTCTTCCAGCCAATCAGTGACACTGATGACAGAGGGACAGGAGGGCATTCCACTGGTTTCCAACCAGTCTCATAAGTCAGTCTTTAGATCAGTGGCTCTACACTTGGGGTGACTGTACTCCAGGGGATACCTGGCATTGTCCAGAGCATTTCTGGTCATAACTGAAAGGCTGCCTAGGCCAGGAGTGCTGATAAATGCTCTACAACAACCAGTTCAACCCTTCATAATAAACAGATATCTATCCCAAAACGTCAGGTGTGCAAAGGTGAGAAGCTCTGGACAACTGTCAGGTCACAAGCTCAATAGTCAAGACTACGTTGGTGACTTTGGAAAACTACTTAATCTCTTTGAGCCTTAATTTCCTCATCTATAAAATGGACCTAACCACACAACTCATCTTATAGTGGTACTGTAAAGTACAAAAAATGATTGATGGGCAGGTGCTTTGTAATTATTCTTTGACAAATGAATCTTCCTTGTTAATGGATGGTATGTTCCATGTGTGGTTTTCATTTTGCTGGACAATTTATGGTACCTCTCAGTGTGGGTATAGAAAGGAGACTCCTTTGGCTTCTCCAGCCATCTCTAGGTGCTGCCTTTTTACAAACATTTTTATTCCTCCATGTTACCTGCTCTTATTTTTTGTGTGTGTATCAAGTTTTTACTTGGCTGCTGGACTCATGCCCTTTACAGAATCATTCTTTAGCAGTACTTTCCTTAGTGGTCTCTAATGATTTTTCCAGAAACTATGCGTTTTGGCTAATCATCTCACTCACCTCCTAACAATGACAAGGTATGGCAGGGATAAATAATGACCCCTCAGGAGCTTTAGGAAGTACAGTCCATATTAGCAAGTTTGCCCTTCTTAAGCTAAGTTTTCTGCATTTGTGATTTACACCTAAGAGTAAGTTGTGCCATAGGGTATCTTGGAAGAATGACCCGGCGACCCCTCAAACTATCAGTTCTATTAGTTATGACCCTCCAGAGGTTTATCCTTGATACTCTTTCTAACTGAGCACACTCCATAAATTCACATACCCTGGGGTAAATTTCAAGTCCTTTGTGCTGTCTCAGAAAGGCACTCTTTTTAAAACAAGTGAAGTAAGTACATTCTTATTTTCCTGAGTATTTCCCAAGTGACTCAAATCAGGAAACACTTCAACAAATACTTTAGCTTCTTTGACTTACGTCATTTCCTGGGTGAACCTGGCTAGTTTGCTTTTATTTTGTTCCAAGGAAGCAAAATGTCTTTCCTATATATATTAGTTTCACATAATGAGTAGCTGGATATTTATTTAGTGAAGTCTTATGATATTCCATTATAGTTTTATTCTTAAGGAGTACAAACAGTGCACATGTATCATACCTCCATAAAAGGAAGAATCCTGGTTATTACAAAAGTTATTTACTCAGACACCTTTGAAGGGGCAGAAGAGAAAAAGGGAAATTTCTGATCCAGCGAGATTTCTTAAATTTTGGTGATCAGTGAATGACTTTATCATGGGAAACACAATGGAAGGACTGAGTTCAACTAAGCATTATGAGGAACTGGGCAAGATGCCCCCCCAAAAGAGAATCTGAGTTCTAAGTTTGTGGACTAGAGCATTTACCCTTTATGGAGATGACACAGACTCTGAGGATGGAAAGGTGATCTTCACCAGGAAGGTTCATCTTTCTAGTAGTTAAGCTTTTAATGAATGTGACTGACCTGAAGGCCCAGCAGAGCTGTTCAAATTGAATTCTCACTGGGTGTGGTGGCACATGCCTGCAATCCTAGTACTTGGGAGGCTAAAACACGAAGGTTGCAGGTTTGAGGACAGCCTCAGCAACTTCACAAAACCTGTAGCAACTTAGACTCTATTTTAAAATAAAAAAGGATGGGGGTATACTGGAAGACAAAATGCCCTTGTGTTCAATCTGAAGTACCCCCCAAAATTCCTCAAAACCCCCAAACAACAAAAACAACAAAACCCCCAAAACAATAGAAAAATAACTTCTCAAAAAAAAAAAAAAAAACTTCTCCTAACTCAACTGTATTAGTCGAAAGCAGGTATTTCAACATCAGTACTTGTGACATTTAGAGCCAGATAATTTTTTGGTGTGGGGCTATCCTGGGTTACAGAATGTTTGCCTGTCCCTGGTCCCTACCCACAAGAAGCTGATCCGTATCAGCAGCTATGACAACCACTAATATTCCTAGATGAGGACAACCTGGACAACATACAGCTTGAGAGTAACTAAGCTAAGGAAGATGCAGAAATCAAAACCCAATCCCCAGATTGGAGAAAATCAGATGAATCATAATGCTATTTACTGAGAATGAGATGATCTACAAAGGGTCAGGTTTGTGGCTAGGCTAGAGGGTGGAATTAAATAAAAGTAGTTTACATTAGCTCAGATGAAAAGACATTGTCTCCTGTCCTAATGGGGGTGCAAAGAAGGCCATTTCTAACTCTGTGGATTTACAGGTTATTTAAAGGGAAAAGTGCACATGTAAAATACTGTCATGTCCTGCGTGGGATTAGGGTCTATAGCACAGTAAAAATCAGCATAGGTAGAGATACGAAGAGAGAGTATAGTCCCAGCTCTTCCTGTTTGCTCTAAAGCACATGCTTACTGAGGGAGAAGGCAATATTTAAACTGCCAAGCTGGGTGTGGTGGCGCACACTTGTAATCCCAGCATTCGGGAGGCTGAGAGAAGAGGATCATGGTTTGAGGACAGCCTCAGCTACTTAGTGAGGCTCTTTGCAACTCAGTGAGACCCTGTCTCAAAATAAAGAATAAAAAATAGGGACTTCCGGGAAGATGGCGACCAAGAAAAGCAGCGTTTACGAGTCCTGCTAAAACTCGATCTCTGTTGCCACAAAATCACCTCTTTTCATAGCCAGAAAACGCCATCAGCAGAGAAATAAAAGATGTAAACACAAGAGACAGAGAAAAAAAAGACTAGAAGAACAACCAGAGACCAGAAATCAAGCCTGCAATGCGGCAGTGGAGCCGCACCAGCGCCATCTTCCCTCACAGCACCAGGCTCCAGAGAGGAAAGGTAAACAAGGAGCTTAAGTGAGCAGCTGTGGATCATTCAGATGTAATTCAGCGGTTTTTTCAGCACAATGAACTTCTAAAACTCCCAGTGGCCAAGTTCATCACGCCTTCCAGGGACTCAGAACGGAGCTCAGAACCAGAAAAGAAATACTCCAGCTTCACGGCTGAGGATGTGGCAGAGGCGCCATATTGCCAGCAGTGACAGCAAGTTCACCGCACCCCACCACAGTTCCAGATCTGCACGCACAATAACTGTGAGTGAAACTGCGGCCCCTAAAGGAGAAATCTCTGTACTGCACTCCCAGTGACATGCGCAGCTTTGATAATCTCCTTGGGTCGGATATTTTGCAGTCCAAACCAGTGAAGGAGTAGCAGTGGCAGAGATACCACACCCTAGTCGCAGCTCCCCGTGGGAAAATGCCCGGCCCAGCATCCTCACAGTCTTACGCAGCCTCGATTAACTTCCTGGATATGAGAATTTGTGATACAACCCAGTAAAGGAGTAGTGGCAGCTGAGATTACTATAGACTCAAGACACAGAGCACCCTCAGTGAAGTCGTAGAGACCCAGGGAAGGCACAAAATTCCAAAATCATGGGACAGAGGAACAACAATAGAGCAATGAATGCTCACACACCCATATTATCAGAACCTGATGACACAGAAATTCAGAGATCTCCAGAAAATCAAATCAGGGATATAACTGTAGAAATAATACAGGACTTTTGAAAAGAATTTAGAGAGAGTCTAAAAGAAATAAAGGAAGCAGTCATTGAGGTAATGGCCTCAATTCAAAGTAAAAACAATCGATTAGACCACATGGAGAATAGAATCTCGCTCCTAGAAGATGATTACTCCAAAAAATGAACGCATAATTTCTAACTTAGAAAAAAAATCAGACAGCAGGAACCTGACATTGAAGACATTTGGGCCCATTTTAAGAGAGCTAACCTAAGAATAATTGGAATAGTGGAGGGAAAAGAAGGTGAAACCAAAGGGATCAATAATCTCTTCAAGGAAGTAATAGCAGAAAATTTTCCAAACATAGAGCGAGAGGTCCAGGAAACTTATAGAACTCCCTTAGACAGGATCTCCACGTAATTGTCAAAATGACCAATGTGGAAGCCAAGCAGAGAATTTTAAAGGCAACAAAAACAAAAGGCCAAGTGACATTTAGAGGCAAACCAATTAGAATCACTCCAGACTTCCCAAACCAAGTCATGAAAGCCAGAAGGGCTTGGAGTAACATATTCCAAAACTCTGAAAGAAAACAATTTCCAGCCATAAATTTCCTACCCAGCACAACTATCAAATTAGATGGGGAAATAAGAAGCTTCCATGACAATCAGAAATTCAAGGAATTTATGTCTTCAAAACCAGCGCTAGAGAAAATACTCAAGGAGATTAACTACAAAGAAGAAATAGGTAATACACACCAGAACCACAGAAACAAGTTTCCATCCAGCAGACAACTAAGAAAAGGAGAATATATTCATGTGTTTATAGGTTAAAATCTTTGGAGATTCATTAGTTATTTTAGTCTTTTACCTATTTCTAAATTGTATTTCCTTTTTTTTTTTTTTTTTTGGTGGTACTGGGGTTCCTGGAAGCCCTTCTACCTCCGGGCTACACTCCCAGACCTACTTTTACATTTTTGTTTGGAAACAGGGTCTCCTAAGCCAGCGCGCGCGGCTGGCTTCGAACCTGCGCGATCCTCCTGTCTCTGCCTCCCAAGCGCGGGGATTACAAGCGTGCGCCACCACGCCCGGCTCTAAATTGTATTTCTAAATTGTACTGTTTGCTTTTATTGTTGCTCATTTTTAGGATCTCTATTTGGAATATTAATATACCTTCAGATATAGCATTTGGAAATATTTTATCCCATTCTATCAGTAACTTTTAACTCTGTTTACATTGTCTTTGGATGTACAATATTTTTTTATTTTTTTAGGAAGTTTGTTTACTCTTTTGTTGCCTGTGCCTTTGAAATCATATCCAAGAAATCACTGCCAATTTCAATGTTGTGAGGTTTTATGACCCAGATTTTCTTCTAAAAGTTTATAGTCTTAAGATTTATATTTAGGTCTTTTATCTATTTTGAGTTAATGTTTGTATATGGTGTTAGGTAAGGGTCCAATTTTATTCTTTTTCATGTAATTATTATTTTTCAACAATATTTAGTTAAGAGATTATTATTTCCTTCCCCAAATGTTCTTGGAAACTTTGTCAAAAATAACTGGACCATATATGCAAGAATTTATTTCTAGGCTTTTTAATTTACTCCACTGGTTTATATATCTGCCTTTACAGCAGTTTTACACTGTTTCAATTATTGTAGCTCTATAAGGTTTGAAATCAGAAAATGTACATCTTCTAGCTTTGTTCTTTTTAGAGATTGCTTTGGGTATTTAGAGTTCATATTTCATGTTAGGATAGATTTTTTTTTTCTGAAAAAAAATGTATGATAGTTTTACCTTAAAAAAAAAAGAAAAAATATCCTCTGGTAAGAAAGAAAGCAAAAAGAAATACTGAAATGTTATCTCCAAGTAATCAAAAGTTTGATATCAGACAAATGAATCTGTTATGTGATATTATCATTGTTAATTTTGGATAGATTGCTATAATATTAGATGTCAACCACTAAGCCAAGCATGGGAAGGAGGGATGGGGAGGGAATAGTGTGGGGATTGGGTAGGGGCTAATTGGGTGATGTGTGCATGTTATGTCTACACAAGTTTTTATCCCATTATGATGTATGAATACAGTGCACCAATAAAAAAATTTAAAAAAAAAGAATAAAAAATAGGGCTGGGGCTGTAGCTAGGAGGACTACCCCTGGGTTCCATCCCCAGTACCCCCCCCACACACACAACAAATTTAAAAAGAAAAAGAAAAAGAAACTGCCAATAGTTTTTCTCTTTATCTCTTAGCTTGGCAGAGATTGAGCTGGTTAAATGGGTTCTATGCAATTCCACTAAATGTAAAATGAAATTAATTTCATTTAATAAGTAAAATAACAACAAAATCACTGCCTAGTAAACTGCACACAGATACCTAGAAATTCAGGCAGTAAACGGTTAATGAAGGTAAGTGAAGAAGAAAAAACTCCCTGTCTGAGAAACATGAAATTTTCATAGGAAAAAGGTAATAGATAAAAAGACCAGGATGGACCTGGAATTGTACACGTGTATGTGGTAGTTACCTCCAATCTCCAAATACTTTCCCAGGTTCATTTACATTTCCAAATTTGTTCACATTCCCAAATTCAAATAATTTAAGTGAAAAATATAGAAGATTTTTAATTGTTTCAGTAGGACTGTGGTACCAGGAGAGTAAAAATAGAAAATCAAAGGTTATGTATATTTCCTCATATTGGAAGAAATTGAGGCCAAGAAGCAAATCATCAATGTTTACAACCAAGTTTTCATCTAAGTAAAACAAGAAATTGGATTCCCCTTATTTCTATGGAAAACAATATGATGGCTCCTTAAAAAATAAAAATAAATAGAATTTCTCATGATCTAGCAATACCATTTCTGGGTATATATCAAAAAGGATTGAAAAGCAGGGTCTATCTATACACCCACGTTCACAGACCCATTATACACAATAGTGGAAAGGTGGAAGCATCCTAAATGTCCACTGACAGATGAACAGAATAAAATGTGGTACATACTTAAAAAGAGATATTATTCAGCCTTAAAAAGGAAGAAAATTCTAATAGATACTACAATATAAATGAACTCTGAGAACTCTATGCAAAGTGAACTAAAGCTAGTTACAAGGACACTGTATTTCATTTCATTTATATAGGTATTCAAAAGTAGTCAAATTCATAGGCATAGAAAGCAGAATGGTGGGTGAAGGGAGAGAGAAACAAGTAGTTATTGTTTAATGGGTCTTCATTTATGGATACTAGCTGAACAACATGTGAATATACTTAACAACACTATGCACTAAAAATAGTTAAGATGGCTTTTTTTTTTTTTTTTTTTTTTTTTGGTGATACTAGGGATTGAACCCAGGGGCATTCTACTCCACTTGCACCCCCAGCCCTATTTTTCTTTCTTTCTTTCTTTCTTTTGGGGGGGGGTGGTACTGGGGGTGGAACCCAGGGATTTTTCTACCTCCAAGCTATACTCCCAGACCTTTTTATAATTTATTTGGAAACAGGGTCTCACTAAGTTGCTGAGAGCCACACTAAGTATCTGAGGCTGGCTTTGAACCTGTGCAACCCTCCTGTCTCAGCCTCCCAAGCGCTGGGATTACAAGTGTACACCACCATGCCTGGCCCCAGCCCTTTTTTTTATTCTTTTATTTTGAAACAGGATTTCACTAAGTTGTGGAGGAACTCACTAAGTAGCTAAGGCTGGCCATGACCCTGCGCTCCCCTTGTCTCAACCTCCCAAGTACTGGGATTACAAGCATGGACCACCACGCCCAGCAAAGATGGCAAATTTTATTTTATTTATTTATTTATTTATTATTTTTGGTGGTACTGGGGTTCCTGGAAACCCTTCTACCTTCTGGCTACACTCCCACCCAGACACCTACGTTTTATATTTTTATTTGAAAACAGGGTCTCTTAAGCCAGCGAGGCTGGCTTTGAACCTGCATGATCCTCCTGTCTCCGCCTCCCAAGTTCGGGGATTACAAGCAGGCGCTACCACACCCGGCAGATGGCAAATTTTATGTACGTGTACTTTTTCTGGGGGGGGGGGTGGTGCTGGGGGTGGAACCCAGGGGCTTTCTACCTCCGGGCTATACTCCCAGACCTGTTTATATTTTTTATTTGGAAATAGGGTCTCACTAAGTTGCTGAGAGCCTTACTAAATAGCTGAGGCTGGCTTTGAACCTGTGTGATCCTCCTGTCTTAGCCTCCCAAGCGCAGGGATTACAAGTGTGCACCACCACGCCTAGCTATGTATGTGTACTTTATCACAATTAAACATAAGAATATTCCCTATAGTCAAGTCAGCAATATTCAAGATCATAATACTGCATTCATGATTTGAATTCTCTGATTATGGAATTCTTCATCTATTAAAAAGCCTGTGAGTGAACTACATTTTTACTCTAGATTAGCCAACTTGTACTTGAGCCTGCATTAATTAAAGGCTCTTAAAATCCCATTTGGACTTCTTTTGGTAGGGGGGCACTTAGCATAAGGTGCTGATTGCAATGAGAAGTCTTTATGAGAGGTAAGCAGCAACTGCAGTAACCATGGGAAGGAACAATTATCAAGAAATGTTGCAACACTGGAGTGTCTCAGTGCATGGCAAATATCTGCTCTATTTCTTTTCTAATGTCCATTGTTAATTTGCTCTTATCTTGATGTAAACAACCCATAGATGAACTCTGAGAAATAAAAGTTTTTTTTTTTTTTTCAGCACTACAGGTAGAACTTAGGGGCTTTCTATCTGTGGGCTATACCTTCAGCTACATTTTATTTTTTTCCATGGAAACAGGGTCTCATTAAGTTCCTGAGGCTGTCCTTGAATCTGTAATCCTCCTGTCTCAGTCTCCCATATACTGAGATTACAAGCAAGCACCACTATACCCAGCAGAAAGTTTTAATTTTTTTTAAAAAATTCTCCACAGACTTTAATAAAGTATTCTGCTTAAAAGAAGATGTGGTTGAAACCATTTATGCTCAGTGTATCAGCTATAAGTCATTTTAAGAAGTTACAACTCAGTACTTTGGAGGCTGGGACAAGAGGATCACAGGTTCGAAGAGAGCCTCAGCAACTTAGTGAAGCCCTCTGCAACTTAGAGTTTAAAAAAGAAAAAAAAATGGGGCTGGGAATGTAGCTCAGAGGTAGAAAGTCCCTGGGTTCTATCCCATGTGTGTGTGTGTGTGTGTGTGTGTGTCTGTCTGTCTGACACACACACACACGGTACAAAAATTCATTCTTATATCATACACTTGTGCCGAACCATCATCTTTACTTGCCGTATAATATCTGCACTCTCTTTTACTGACAGCTAAAAGCTGTCTCAACATTTTCAGACACTCAACCTCCATCACTCTCACTCAACATCACTTTTTACACTTTTTAACTTTTTTCCATTTACTCATGCTGAAGTCTGCTAAAATTTTTACCATTAAGTTGGGCATGCCGGTACACATTTATAATCCCAGTTCTCGAGCAGCTGAGACAGGAGGATTGCAGGTTCAAGCCCAGCCTCAGCAACTTAGTGAGACCCTGTTCAACATAAAGAAATAAAAAGGGCTAAGAGTGTAACTTGGAGGTAGAACCCTCTATGTACAGTCCCCAGTACCCCCACCCCCCAAATTTACAATTAAACACCACATCAATTCAACATCAAGGTAGTCCTTTTCTGCTTGTCTCCACGCCCCTAACGTTCATTCAGCCTATGTGTTTCGATCCTTCCTTCTCTAATTCTCTGTCCATAGCAAAGGCACCTCTCCTAAAGCCTCTGGATATCTGGTTGTATAATGGAATAATAATCTCATCATGTCTCTCAAGATGAGGATGTTGTAGCACTAGAAGTTTATGTGCCCTGCCTGGCCAACTTGATTCTCAGAAGATATGCTGTAAACAACTATAATAATAATAATTAATAACAACAACAACAACAACAACAACAACAACAACAACAACAACTGTCATTTTTTGCAGTACTGGAGATGAAACCCAGAGGCATTCTATTTCCGAGCTACACTCCCGGTCCCATTTTTTAGTCTTTATATTTTTTGAAACAGGGTCTCAGAGCTGCCAGGACCTCTCTAAATAGCTGAGGCTGTGAGCCGCGATCTTCCAGTCTTCACCTCTCAAATGCTGGGATTACCAGCATGCCCCACCACTCCCGGCCAACAACTATAATTATTATCGTTATCTCTGCTCTCAATTCCCACAATTCTTTCTTCATGCTCCTTGATTTTGACCATGAGAGACTGTATTACCAAACTGCTAGCTCAGTGTCCTATTTCCTCTACTACTGCCTTTGGCCAGCCTTGCCAGCTGCCCTTTAAACTTGGAAGAGTCTCCTCTTGCATCTGCCAAGCTAATGCTAGGAACTATTTCAAAAGCTTCCTTACTCATGTCTCCCTGACTGCTCTCCACATGAATGACCAGGAGCACCCTCCCTAGAGTGGGACAGGTTTGGGGTAGAAAATAAGTGATGAGATGAAACCCCAGGATACTTTTTGTCTATTAAATTGCTTGACCTTAGAAATGTCAGGTTTTTCTTCTTGCTCTTTTAACCTCAAAGGCAAATTACCTGCTGACATGTAATATCTATCACTTGGGGTCAAGCCTTCTGTTAGTCCTTGGACTCGACTCAAAAATCACTTGTCTCTGATACTAACTGGTTTTGCATGTTGAGTACCTCTCTTCTACCCTCAATCCAGTGTTTCTCAAACTTGCCTGATCAGAAGAATCACACAGGTTGCTCATTAATGAGGAAAACTCTGGGGTCCAACCTCAGATAGCACAATCAAAACCTCCAGAACAGGGACTTAGGAACCTGTATTTTTTTTTTGGGGGGTACTGGGGTTCCTGGAAGCCCTTCTACCTCCGGGCTACACTCCCATACCTATTTTTACATTTTCATTTTGGAAACAGGGTCTCCTAAGCCAGCGCGCGCGGCTGGCTTCGAACCTGCGCGATCCTCCTGTCTCCGCCTCCCAAGCGTGGGGATTACAAGCGTGTGCCACCACGCCCGGCCAGGAACCTGTATTTTAAATAGCACTGCAAGTAACTCTTATGTTAGGAAAGTCTGAGAAGCATCGATGGCTGGACAAATCTTCCTGGTTTTGTCAGTGTCCTAACAATCAGAGACCTGAAGACATTTCACCAGATGGCTTAGATTACTGAGGCCACAAAGATTCTGCCAACTCTAGTCACGGTGGGTATATGCACTTACAATTAATTTGGACTTAAAAATTAATACTACATAGCTGTGCAATCTAACTTTTCTATTTCAGACTTATTGGTAAGATCTCCCTAGGTATTCTGTAAAATTCCAGGAATGAATTTATACTGTTTTATATGCATCCAGTACTGAATTAGCATAGTACTAAAATTTACTTGGAGCTCAATTAAAACATTACTGATTGGTCAATAAAGGCACCATCTAACTAAAAAAGAAAAGAAAGAAAGAAATATAGCCTAAAAACTGCATATCATTTTCTCTTTTTGTAGTGGTGGAGATCAAACTCAGAACCTTATTCACACTAGGCAAGTGCTCTACCCCTGAGCTACCCACCACCCCTTGACTCCCCATCTTAAAGATCACCTGAGTAGTATGATTCCTTCCCTCAACATGAATTAAGGAAAATGAGAATTAAAATTTAGGGTTTGTTTCTTGGCCTGAAAGAAGGCAATTATTCAGTGACCGGGACAGATTTCTGGAAATGATTGTTATACCTGGTCTGACTGCCTGGATGTTTCATAATAGTCAACTTTCTTCTGCCCCTCACGGATTACTGCTTGACCCTGTGTGCTTTCCACCATGATGCTGGGGAGTTCTCAGAGTTAATGATTTGCATCTGATAGTACATTATAAAAATTCAAACAGCAGCCCTGCTTTCAGGCAAGGACACACAGGAATACCTTCTCAGAAATGAAAAGACATTTCATGTTAAACACTGCAAATGTTCAATAATTGTTTGAAAGTATACTTACTGAAAACATGAAGAATATTCTATATTAAAATATAATCGAATTAAATTATATAGAAATATAGGTCCTCCACAAAAAGGTGAAAGACCATCCCTTATATAATATCCAAAATAATGAAATTAAGAGTGAAGGTGCACACCTAGGTCCTAGTACTTGGGAGGCTGAGATAAGATGATCACAAGTTTGAGGCCAGTTTCAGAAACGTAGAGAAGACTCTGTTTCAAACTAAAAAATAAAATAGGGCTTGGGGTATAGCTCAGAGGTAGAATGCCTCTGGGTTCAATCAACAACAACAACAACAACAACAACAACAACAACAAAAGTTAAGGAAATGACAGAAAACCAGTTTAGTCAAGAATACTAAAAAATTAAAGTTTCAGTGTAGGGAGGTTCATCACAGCTATGTTCAATATTACAGTTTTCAAAGGATAAAGCCATTCTCCATTAAATAAAAGCTTCAAATGTAAATAATGAATAGTTCCTGTGATAAGATTCCTCCTTGAAACTCGGCAGATTGCAAAATCAATGCACAGACAAGCTATTTATAAACTCTACTTCCCATCAACCTTAGCACGATGTCAACTAACAATAACAAGTCAATGTTTTCCAGTAATCTTCACTGTGCCATTTAATTGCCAGCACTCAGGCCAAGGTAAACTCAACAGCAACAAAAGAGCTAACATCATCATCAAAAAACAAGATTAATGAATACTACATTTCTGCTTTGAAGTGAATGCTGAGAAACATATCCACAACATATTCTCTTGGAGCCACTGCACTTTTAATTGTGCCAAATACTGTATTTAGTAATTTGAAGGTAGATTTTTAAAAAATCTTTGTTTTTAATTCCTTGAGGAACATTTTAGACAGAGAACATCCCCTTATATTATAAAGTATATAACTCCCCCAAATTCCTAAGCACAATTACTAAACTCTGATCACCATCCTCTGATCACCATTTCTATAGTATTTTTTTTTTGGGGGGGTAGTACTGGGGTTCCTGGAAGCACTTCTACCTCCAGGCTACACTCCCAGACCTATTTTTATATTTTTATTTGGAAACAAGGTCTCCTAAGCCAGCATGCACGGCTGGCTTCGAACCTGCGTAATCCTCCTGTCTCTGCCTTCCAAGCGCGGGGATTACAAGCGTGCGCCACCACGCCCAGCTCTATAGTTTTTTTTTTTTTTTTAAAGGAAATATAAAGCACCAAATCTGAAGTGTGTAACTTGATGGGTTTTTACATATGTACTTGTAATAACCTAACTCAACATATAACTCTATATTTTTAAGATTATTCAATCACATATGCTTTTAAAAGTACATTACAACATTCTTTAGAATGGGTGGTTAAATAGTGGGATTCCCATAATGATCTAAAATGGTAACAGTAGGTCCTGATTGATCATAGCATATGGAATAGCAGTGCTCACATTTTGTAGAGGAGAAATAAATCTTCTTCTTTCTATTAAAAAATACCCAGAAAGAAAGAAAGTGCTCTTATATAAACGAATGAATGAATGAATGAGTTAAAGGGAAAGAGAAAAATACCAAAACGTAAATCTTCCACTATAAAGGGGAGATACGATTGACTCTAATCTTCAAACTTTTTGATTCTTTTGTTAAGCCACATCTGAATATACCAATTCCTTGGCAAACAAACTAAATGAAATCTTCACGGTTTATTCAACCACACTGTTTTATAGTCCATGGACCAAACTGCTTTCAAATTGTTTTGGTCTGTTTGCCAAATCTCCACACATAATTTAGCCACTTGATTGCAAAGGGTCTACTATCATTTCTGTTTTCTGGAGTACTAAGAAATCACTTGTCATTTTGCAGCTATGTTTATGTGCTAACTTTTACCATTCTTTAAAGACATTCTTCCCTTCCCCTTTACACCAGTGAAGAATTATATAACCTAGAGCCAGCATATACAACTCATCCTGGGGTTCTTTCTGATGGATGAAATAACTTGAACTTAAGTGTTGGGTTTTTGCCACCCTCATCAACCCCCCACCCATCTTTCGCCTGTTGTCACCTCCTCACAATATAAACTTCTTTGGTAGGTTACAATCGACTATGTGCTCAGCTAAACAAATGTGTACCTTCCCAATGGTGACAAATATCTAAGAAACACCAACACTTCCTGGATACAACAAAAATAGTGTGTGTGTGTGTGTGTGTGTGTGTGTGTGTGTGTGTGTGTGATTGCACGTGCATGTGTGTGTGCAATCTTAGTGCACAAAAATCTAAACAAAAACAAGTTTTAGAGGCTGCTAGTTTATTACTTAAATATGGTCTGTAATATAATCTAAAACAAATTGGGCTGAGTGTAGGTAGTCCAGTGACTAGTTTGTAGAGAATATCATATCACACTTGAAAGTAAGTTTTTACTTAGTAACAGTGCCAAAATTACAACAATAAACCAAAATCTTAAAATAGTAAAATCCAAATTAATGAGATTTCTTCTTTAGAAAAACTCCTACTATTTTGACAAATGATGTGAGAGCTGAAGTGGCCATTAAACCTGCAGTTCTAAGGTCAGGAGTTCTTACCACTCAGAAAACTCTGATTACAGGATGTGGAGGTCCTGAAAGCCCCATCAAATCAATAGCTGACAAACGGGAGATTCTACACAACTTGAGTTTTCTTGTTCTGCTCTGTAGCATTTCTGTTTTGTGTCACCAAAAAGAAAACAGGCCATTTAAACTGAATTTCAATGTGACAAAAGTTAAGCATTCGTCTAATCAGAATTTAAACTCTCCATTAGGTTACCCAAGACACACTGATTTCTTTTTTTTGGTGGTGGTACTGGGGTTCCTGGAAGCTCTTCTACCTCCGGGCTACACTCCCAGACCTATTTTTTTACATTTTTATTTGGAAACAGGGTCTCCTAAGCCAGTGTGCGCGGCTGGCTTCGAACCTGCGCGATTCCTCCTGTCTGCCTCCCAAGCGCGGGGATTACAAGCGTGCGCCACCACGCCCTGCTAATTTCTAATGCTCTCAATAGGAAAACATGACAGAAAAGAAGAAAACACTACTACCCCCTGAATTATTAAAAAATAACATCAATTTAAATTAATCATTCAATGAGCCCGTATATTTATTGTTTAAATTATACACGAGAATACAAAATGATCGTGACTAATTTAAATAATAATAATAATAATAATAATAATAATAATAATTTTTTAAGGTGGTACTGGGGTTCCTGGAAACCCTTCTACCTCCGGGCTACACTCTAAGACCTATTTTTATACTTTTTGGAAACGGTC
This sequence comes from Muscardinus avellanarius, assembly GCF_963383645.1. Lineage (NCBI taxonomy): Eukaryota > Metazoa > Chordata > Mammalia > Rodentia > Gliridae > Muscardinus > Muscardinus avellanarius. Next base: position 37,085,238 of record NC_137801.1, read on the forward strand.
TCTTAAGCCAGCGCAGCTGGCTTCGAACCTGTGCGATCCTCCTGTCTCCACCTCCCAGGCGCGGGGATTACAGTGTGTACCACCACGCCTGGCGACACAATTATTTAAAATATAAAATACAATACATAGTTTAAAGCACAAATCATGATTCAAGAATTAAAACAAAAGCCCACAACAGTTTCAGTATCTCTATGAAATCTTTTAACTTTGAAAAGATTAACTGGGAGCTAGATGTGTAGCTCAGTGGTACAACATCTACCTAGTATGAGAGAGCCCTGAGTTCAACCCCAGCACTGCAAAACAAGCAAACAAAAGAACTGCTTAGTGTCTTAATGAGAATTGTTAGCATTCAATAATTTCTATTTTCTAGCTGAAATTATTTGTTAGTAATTGACTAGGTTAAAAGCTTGTAATAAATCATCTGTGTGAATGCTTTGGATTGTTTCCTTTCAGCATATATCTAGAGCATTAAATAAGTACTGTAGCTGTGCAAAGATATTTTTGTATTTTTTAAGGCCACAGCATGTTTACTACTTAATTATGTGTTTGAGTTTTCACATAAGAATTTAATGTTTTGTATAGTAAAATCAAGTATTTCACTGTAGTTTACTTTCTGGCATTTTTTTGCTTATAAAGCTTTTTTCCCCACTTATACTTCTAATAATCACTTATATTTTTTTCTAATATTTTCAAATACAACTATGTAATAAGGTATATTAGCTCATATTCAACAATATATCTAATTTTCCCAGCTACGTTTCCTTTCCCCATAGATTCTTTCTTTCTTTCTTTCTTTCTTTCTTTCTTTCTTTCTTTCTTTCTTTCTTTTTTTTAGGGAGGACAATTTTAGTTAAACTATATTTTTCTTTTCTAATAATTCAACACCTCAGAGGGTTTGGATTCTGTTACGGATGGAATGCCGGTGCCCTCCCTACCATTCATATGCTCAACTCTGATTCCCAATGTGATGGTGTGATGGCATGTGAAGGTAGAACTTTTGGGAGGTAATTAGAAGGGCAAAGCCATGCTAAACAGGTTAGGTCTGATGAGAAAAGCTCAGAGTGCTACTTGCTCTCTTCACCATGGGAAGATAGTATGAGAAGTCAGGGCTCTACAATTGGGGACCTCACCAGAACCTAACCTTGCTGGCACCCTAATCTTGGACTTTCAGCCTCCAGAAGGTGAGAAACAAATTTCGACTGTTTATAAGGCACCCAGTCTACAGTAGTTTGTTTTAGCAGCACAAGTAAAGAGAGATCCTTTATTGTCCAGCGTAGGACCTGATATGGGGGAGATGGGTCAGAGCAGTACCTTAAAGCTCATATAATGTCATCTACTCCTTCAGTGGTTTTTCTTTTTGTCATCTAAGGGAGCTGTAAATCTGGGGAGTAGGGTAGGAGATGCTGACAGTTCTGCCAGTGAATTTCTTTTACCTAAAGTACAATAAGTAACAGCTTGCACAATAGTTCAAAGGAGGTGAAGAACATATTAGGTAGGAACAACACCTGCTGTCAACCTCAAAGAGAAAAATAGTCATGGCAAACAGAACCCAAGCTACAGTCATCAGGAAAAAAAGCACAGAGGATAAATGATAATAGGACCAAACCTATGCCCTAGCTATCCATATGTATTTATTCCCCTTTATATGAAGTAATTTATTATAATTGTATTTTAACTAATCATAATTATAAATGAGTTACCATTTATTAAGGAACTATACCAACACAGCCACTATACAGGAAATTTGGATATATTATTATGTGGTGTCTTTATTTTGCAGACGGGTAAGCATCACTTCAGAGTTTGAGTGACTTGTTCTAGGAGAAATATTTAGAAAATGAATAAAGGGCTAGGAGTGGTGGTGCATGCATGTAATCCCAGTACAGGATCATAGGTTTGTGGCCAGCCTCAGCAACTTGTGAGGCGCTCTCCAACTTAGTAAGACCCTTTTTTTTTTTTTTTTTAAATCTGGATGGGGTTGGAGCTCAGAGGTAGACTGCCCCTGGGTTCAATTCCCAGTACCAACTCCTCAAAAGAAGAAGGAGGAGGAGGAGGAGGAGGAGGAGAAGGAGGAGGAGGAGGAGGAGGAGGAGGAGGAGGAGGAGGAGGAGGAGGAGGAGGAGGAGGAGGAGGAACGGAGGAACGTCTCATCCAGGTCTGCTTGGATCCAAAACCTCTTTCTACCAAACTATTCTCTATTCACAAAATAATACAGTCTATTGATGAAAGTCTACAAATGGAGCAATAAAAACTGTGCCTATTACAGGCCATGTATACCAAGTAGGTCTAAAGGAACTATAATAAAATACAGTATTTTCTCTATATACTTTTTTTATTTCAAAATGGTAAATACACCTAGGATCCCTATTTAATTTAACCTTTATTGTGGTAGCTTCTTGTCATTTCAATTATTGGAAGAAATTCCAGATGAATTTACCTTATATAAAATTATTTCCAAAAGAGGCAAGTTAATATGAAGCCAGCATAGAGGTTCAACAAATTTTTATACCAAGAAAAACTTTTTAACTGTTTTCATTTTCTATATTCAAGATCTCAATATGGGAAACTAAAGATCTCTATGCCAAAAGAATCTAACACTGGTTGTTCTGACTTCCCTCTACTGGGCAATAATCCTCTTGAACTTCTAATTTTGGAAACTGAGATGTTCTTTTAATTCTGTTATAGAAATGCTGACAGTGGTAAGATAGCAAATAAAAAATTGATTCAGAGCCTTTACCAGTATAGTCACCAAGAAAAAGAATAAAACAAAGTATAAACAAGAAGAGCATTCTGCATGAGAAATTTGTGAAATTGGTGTTAGTACTCACAACCCAATACAAGAAACACCACCCCAGTGCAAGCCATTTCAGACTGACAGGGGGTGGGGAGGTGGGGGAGGCTGATGCTAGATCAACATTATGAAGCCCTCAGAGCCAATATTTACAGCATGGTTAAAGTGGTACCTGTAGAAAACAGAACAAGTCCTTCTCTGTCTGTCCTCTCCAAGGATTCTGCACAAAACTAGAAAACCCTCTCCTACTTTATCTGATGCGTTAAGAGATAGTCAGAAAGCCCTTGTGTTTAATTGGGGTATAACCACTCTGTTGGATATCCCTGAAGTAAGATCCTGTGTAAGCAGCTGACACCATTGAGCCAACATTTAAAAAACATGAAAATTACCTTCTTTTAAAAAATGACCTCCAGTTAATTCAAGTCATTTTCAAAGATTGCTTAGATGCAATAACTTGAAAGCACACAGAACTCATGTCCCCTTCACAAACTAAATTTGGTGTAAGAGATTTACGAGGATTTAATATGAAGTTTTTCATATTCTAAACATTCAGTTATTGAAGAACACATTTTGATCAACTGCAGCCTAATTCTGTCTCATTTAGAAGTAAAACAACACTTGCTTGGAGTCAACATTAAGGACTCTGTTGCTACTTTTCCAAATGAGGCTAAATACCACACTCCAATTAAATCAGATGTCAGCAATTACTGATGTTCAGAAAGCCCTGTGCAGAGGCTCTAGCAGTCTAGATACAAAAAGCATGCTGACCTCTACCTACCACCATGCTTTAAAAAAAAAAATCTGTTCTTATATGTGAAAGGACTAAAAAGTAGAATGTATTAGAGAAGAAGTGTGTCCTGGGAATGAAAAGTTCCTGCCCCTAACTGCCTGCATGACTTCACACTTAGAAAATATTGTAGGAGTCCCTACTATGTGCCTCTGGGAATTTTAGTGCTGAATAAGGCAAGGCCCACTGCCTTGAGGAAGTTAGGTCTCTGCAGAGAGGTCTCATTTGTAAAGTCCAAGACAACCTATAGGTTTAATATTCTACGTTTCAACACCATCCTTTCTTGGCCAGAACATGATTTTTTGAGTGGTACCATGTGGTAGACTGAGAAGTCAGCAGCACTGAATTAGCAGAAATACAGCATTTTCAATGAACTACTTGATGGAGGAGTTGAAAATGCCTTTTGCAAAATTATGAATTATTTAGAACTGTTTAGGGTTTGTGAACTTGTCCTCTCCCACCTGAATCTTTCATATGAGCCATTACTACATGCCCGAAGGAATTTAGAAATTCAGTTAATAATGCTCAAATGAGATGACACACGGTGTTCCCCCCTCCAGCTTCAAACACAAATAAGTTATAATTTTAAAACTATTAAATAACATAGCTCAAAAGCAAGAAAAAAAACCTTCGATTCTACATATAAAGAAGGAATCCCAAGCCAGAGTAGTGAGTGACAGAGAAAGGAGAATGACCCATGGAGGTATTAGCTCTTGAGTTGAGTGCTCCACACAAAGCTTGCAGCCATGGAAAGCTGCTCCACTCACTATGAAACACTTTCAACTGGCCAGGAGCTGTCGCAAAGAGTCTAGTTACTCCTGGATAATAATGAATAATTGGTTCCTCATGAATAATAATCAAAATTCCAGGTTTGAGAGGATACAGTATGGAAACAAGAAATTATAACAACACTGGGTCTTGACCTATGAAATCGGTAGAGAAGGTCCTAAAAGATAAAGGTCACACCATCCCAGAGGACTGCTCCATTATCAGTGCCCAAGGACTGCCAAGTCAAACAAACAAACAAACAAACAAACAAACACCTCTTAGAAAAACAGCAGACGCAACAGGCAGAATTTAGTCTGGGAACTAGAAGAAAGCAACAAGTAGAAAAAACTAAATGAACATATTTAGAATAGTCAAAGAGAGTATGAAAGGAATGAAAGCCATAGGTAAAAACAGAACATTCATGAAGAAATAAAAGACAAATTTGAGGAAGAAAAGAAAGCCCTCTCACTGAGACAGAAAAATCCAAGGGAGAGTGAAACACTTCATTTTGTCACTAGACACAGACAACTGAAAAAAGAATTAGTGAACTCGATCATACATCTGAAGAAACAACCAAGAATAAAGATTAGTGAGATAAAGAAATGAAATATATGAAAGAGAAATTCAGAGGTATGAACATATATAGTAAAAGTTCCAATGTGATGCCGGGTGTGGTGGCGCACGCTTGTAATTCCCACGCTTGGGAGGCTGAGACAGGAGGATCACACAGGTTTGAAGCCAGCCTCAGCTACTTAGTGAGGCTCTCAGCAACTTAGTGAGACCCTGCTTCCAAATAAAGTATAAAATAGGTCTGGGAGAATACCTGGGGGTAGAACGCCTCTGGGTTCCACCCCAGTACCACCACCAAAAAAAAAAAAGTTACAATGTGAGAAAAAAGTCATGTGACAAGCCACATTAAAAAACAGAGGTCTTTGACTGAATTTTCTGCAACTGAATAAAGACATAAGTTTAATTAAAGGAGTTCACTAAATTCTGAGTATAATAAATAAAACCAATGAACACCTAAAACTATCATAATACAACTATAAACTATCAATAACAAAGAGAAAAATCTGAACAGCTACCAATAAGTAGATCTGTACAAAGGAATAAACTCATGACAGCTGTCTCATTAAAACAATAGATGTCATAGACAATGAATGCTGTATCTTTAAGGTATTGAGGAAAAAATAAATGTGAACTTACAAAAGTGAGAGTAAAGTATTTTCCCAGACTTGCCAAAACTAAAACATTTTTCAGCATAAATAGTGAATTTGAGTGTATATATAAAACTCAGCCAGAATTCAGGTCACAAAAGAATTTTTTTTTTTTTTTTTTTTTTTTTTTGGTACTGGGGTTCCTGGAAGCCCTTCTACTTTAGGGCTACACTCCCAGGCCTATTTTATATTTTTATTTGGAAACAGGGTCTCTTAAAGCCAGCGAGGCTGGCTTCAAACCTGCGCGATCCTCCTGTCTCCGCCTCCCAAGCGCGGGGATTACAAGCGTGCACCACCACGCCCGGTCACAAAAGAATTTAATTGTGGCAAAATAATCGAATTGCACTACATATAACTTTGGAAACAATGCTTTGATGGGATGAACAGAATTAAAAACAAAAAAATACTTTTCAAAAATATTCTACTAATATGAGTTAATAGTTCCGAAACATCTAGAGAATAATACAGAGTTCCGGGAAGATGGCGACCGAGAAAAGCAGGGCTTAAGAGCCCCGCTAACAACCAATCTCCATTACCACAAAATCAGCACCTTTCATAGCCAGAAAACACCATCACCAGAGAAACAAAAAAATCACCAGGCTCCAAAGAGAAAGCAGACTGAGAACAGAGCTCAGAGCCACAGAGGAGATACACCGGCCTCACGCCCGAGGACGTGGCAGCAGCGCCATACTGCCGGCGGCAGCGACGAGTTCACCGGACGGCTACAGCAAGCCGAGGTGAGCCGCTGCGGAACAGCCAGGCGGGATTTTTCAGCACAGAGAGCATCTAAAGCTCCCAGTGGCTGAGCTCAGCACACGCTGCAGGGACTCAGAGTGGAACTCAAAACCAAGAAGAAATAAGCCAGCCTCACGGCCAAGGGCGTAGCAGCGGCGCCATATTGCCACCGGTGGCAGCAGCAGCGAATTCACCGAGTCCAGTACAGCTAGATCTGCGAACTTAAGAACAGTGAGTCAAACTGCGGGCCACAGAGGAGAAATCCCAGTACTGTACTCCCTGGGACTTGACCCAGTGGTGGAGTGGCGGTGGCAGAGATATCACACCATAGGAGAACGTGCAACCTGGCACTCTCCCATAGTTTAAAGCAGTCTCCATCGACTCCCTGGGTCGGAGACTCTATGATACAACCCAGTAAAGGAGTAGTGGGGTCTGAGATACTACAGACTCGAGATCCAGAGCACCTTAAGTGAAGCCGTAGTGACCCAGGGAAGAACCCAGAGAAGGCACAAACTTCTGAGATCATGGGAAAGAGGAATAACACTGGAGCAATGAATGCCCACAACCCCACAACATCAGAACCCGATAAAACAGAAAATCAGAGATTTCTAGAAGATCAAATCAGGAAAATAACTGTAGAAATAATAGAGGTGCTTCGAAAAGAACTCAGAGAGAGCCAAAAAGAAATAAAGGATGCAATTAATGAAGTAAAGGCCTCAATTCAAAGCACAAACAACCGATTAGACCACATGGAGAACAGAATCTCTCTTAGAAGATGATCATTCCAAAAATGAACGCATAGTTTCTAATCTAAAAAAAAAATATCCAACAGCAGGAATCTGACATTGAAGAAATATGGGCCCATTTTAAGAGAGCTAACCTAAGAATAATTGGAATAGAGGAGGGAAAAGAAAGTGAAACCAAAGGGATCAACAATCTCTTCAAGGAAGTAATAGCAGAAAATTTTCCAAACATAGAGCAAGAGGTCGATACACAGGTCCAAGAAACTTATAGAACTCCCTTTAGACAGGATCGGAGAAGAGGATCCCCACGCCACATAATTGTCAAAATGACCAATGTGGAAGCCAAGCAGAGAATCTTAAAGGCAACAAAAACAAAGGGCCAAGTGACATTCAGAGGCAAACCAATTAGAATCACTCCAGACTTCCCAAACCAAGTCATGAGAGCCAGAAGGGCTTGGAGTAACATATTCCAAACTCTGAAAGAAAACAACTTCCAGCCAAAAATGTCCTACCCAGCAAAACTTTCTATCAAATTAGATGGGGAAATAAGAAGCTTCCACGACAAACAGAAACTGAAGGAATTTATGTCTTCAAAACCAGCGCTAGAGAAAATACTCAAAGAGATTAACTACAAAGAAGAAATAGGTAACACACACCAGAACCATAGAAACAAGATTTTCCATCCAACAGACAACTAAGATTGGTTATCTGTGGAGATTCATTATTTATGTTAGTCTTTTACCTATCTCTAAATGGTATTGTTTGCCTTTATTGTTAATTTTTAGGATTTCTAGTTGGAATATTAATATACCTTCAGATATAGCATTTGGAAATATTTTATCCAATTCTATTAGTAACTTTAATTTTTAACTCTGTTTACATTGTCTTTGGACATACAATATTTTTTTTTTATTTTTTAGGGAGTTTCTATACTCTTCTGTTGCCTGTGCCATTGAAATCATATCCAAGAAATCACTGCCAATTTCAATGTTGTGAGGTTTTATGACCCAGATTTTCTTCTAAAAGTTTATAGTCTTAAGATTTATATTTAGGTCTTTTATCTATTTTGAGTTAACACTTGTATATGGGATTAGGTAAGGGTCCAATTTTATTCTTTTCCATGTAATTATTATTTTTCAACAATATCTAGTTAAAAGATTATTATTTCCACCACCAAATGTTCGTGGAAACATTGTCAAAAATAACTTGACAATATAGGGAAGAATTTAGCTCTAGGCTTGTATTTAACTCCAATGGTTTATAGATCTGCCTTTATAACAGTACTACACTGTTTCAATTATTGTAGCTTTATATGGTTTGAAATCAGAAAATATATATCTTCTAGCTTTGTTCTTTTTCAAGATCGTTTTGGGTATCTAGAATCCATATTCCATATTAGGATAGATTTTTTTCTGAAAAATAAATATATAAATATATGATAGTTTCACCTAAAAAAATAGAAAAAAATATTCTCTGGTAAGAAAGAAAGCAAAAAGAAATATTGAAATGTTATCTTTAAGTCATCAAAAGCTTGGTATCAGACAAATGAAACTGTTATGTGAGATTATCATTTTTAATTTTGGATAAATTGCTATAATACTAGATGTCAACCACTAAGCCAAGCATGGGAAGGAGGGATGGGGAGAGAATGGGGTGGGGATTGGGTGTTGGCTGACTGGGTGATGTGTGCATGTATGTCTACAAAAGTTTGTATCCCACTATGATGTATGAATACAGTGCACCAATAAAAAAAAAAAAAGAATACAGAAACTGAAGAAATAAAAATGGGTAGTAGATTGGAAACAGGAGCCTCAATATTGGAGGGGGAGATTAAAGGTAAGGGATAAATTAGAATAAAACATGTACTGACAAGTTTAGCTTACTACATATGTCAATAGATACTAAAATAATTAGGCATGTATATATAAATGAGTTAGTACACACATTTCTTAGTTTTATCTACTGAAAATACCTGGAAACATAGCGATGAGTGTACCCACTGCCTTGATCATGATTTCTAATATCATTCTCCAATGAAAGGAACCAGGGATCCTTGGAGAAATGACTAATTTTCGACCTAGATGAGGCTAGAATATCTTCTAGTATCAGGAGAAACCCCAACCAAAAGGAAGGAGACATATCAAAAGGTAGACACAGGAAGGAGCCAACCTGGAAGCTCTCAATGGCTGAAGCTGAAACAAATTGAGAGGGGAAAAAAACTAACATAATACTGGATTATAATCCAAAGTATAAAATAAATATCAATGAGTTGAACTGATGTTAGTAAGTGTTTGAAAATATAAAATATAAAAAAGGGAGAAAAAACATCCTGTGTAAGAAGAACTCCAAACAAATTATATAGATTACTCCCCCCCTCTCAAGAGGTGAAACGTAACTTGCTTCTCTCCACCCCTTGAGTATGGACTGCACTTAGTAACTTGTTTCCAAAAGGCAGTATATAAAAATAGGGGAGATGGGAATGATTCTACTGGAGACAAGCCTGTTAAACACTGATCCTAAGCTGTGTGATCCAGGTTGTTAAGTCACGTGGACAGTATATATGACAAAAAGCACCCCAATGTGACATGATGAGAATGGTGAATCACCTCTGTGTTCATCTTACCCAAACACACAATCCTAGTTTAATTATTAAAAAAAAACCAGACAAGCCAGCCTTAAGGAGCTTTCTAAAATATCTAACTAGCAGCCCTCAACATAGTTAAGTTCATCAAAAATAAGAAAAATATATGAAAAACTGTCATAGACTTGAGAAGTCTAAAGGAGATATGCCAACTAAATGTAGGTGTGGCAACCTGTATAGGATTTTGGAACAGAAAAAAGACATTAGATGAAAAGTAGCAAAAAAAAAAAAAAACATATAAAGTTTAGCTAATAGAAGGAAACACACAACTGCCCAAGGTTTGTGCCATAGGTCACAAACTGTTCTGTTTATATCTCTGAGCTGACTCTCTATAAAGGTGGTGGCAGAGAGATTACCTGACCTGAAACCCATCAATGTCACCATAGCAGTAGGCAGAAGAAATCCCAGAGCAATCTAGTATTGATGATATATAGGTAGAACAACAGTGGGGTGATAGTAGACTCAGTTTTCAAGGTTGTGAGTGGCAGCTGGACCCATCTCTTCCAGCAGTGACCTAAATCAGCACCTATCAACAACGACTCACACACAAAGAGGAATGAGATGCCAACAAAGCAAAAATACAAATCCGGGAACTCTGAAAATATGAGAATGAGGGACATTGAGGAAACAATAAATTCCCACAACTCAACAACAAGGAGGATCACCAATACTGATCTACAAGAAATGCAAGAAGGAGAATTCTGAATCCTGACCTTCAAAATGACAAAGAACTCAAAGTGTACAGAAAATTAAAGAGGAAATTGAGACTTTAAGAAAGAATTAGAAAGAGCCCTTGAATTAAATGTAGGAGTCAAGAAATGAAGAGAGTAATAAAAAACAATTTTGTCAGGCTAGATGAAATGAAAAACAAAATATCTCTCTTAGAAAATAGTCCATTTAAAATCAAAAGCACAGTCAACATTAAAACAACAGAACCTAAACATCCAACAATTATGGGAAAATAGTAACCATCTAGCTTAAAAGGTATTAAAAAAGAAATAGAGGCACAGACAAAGGGTATCCGTAATCTCTTCAGAGAAATAATTTCAGAGAATTTTCCAAAAATGAAAAAAGACTTGGATATCTATGTACAGGATATATACATTACACTATTAAGACAAGATCAAAGACGGACCTCCCCATGCCTTGTAATAATCAAAATGACTAAAATAGAGGTTAAAAAAAAATCTTAAAAGTATTGAGAACAAAATAACAGGTGACATTCGGGAGGAAAACAATAAAAGTTACTGCAGATTTCACAACCCAAGTCATGGATGCCAGGAGAGAATGGTATAAAGTACTCCAGATCCTAGAAGAAAACAATTTCCAACCAAAACTGCTATATCCAGCAAAGATATCATTCAAAATTGACAGAGAAATAAAAATCTTACAAGATAAGCAGAATCTTAAAAATTTCATGACTACTAAACCAGCAGTAGAAAAAATACTTAAAAAAAAACATAAAGAAGAAGAAAAATGTGAATTATAGAGCTAGAAAAGAGGCAAATTCCATCAGGTGAGCAACTAAGTATAGGAGAAATAATACATTAAACATAACATAGAACACAAAATGACAGAAAACAAAAATCATACTTCAATAATAATACTGAACAGCAAAGGGCTTATCTCCCCAATTAAAAAACACAGACTGGCAATGTGGATTAAAAAACATATGTCAATTATATGCTGCTTACAAGAAACTTACCTTAAAGCCAACAATATCCATAGGTTAAAGTGAAAGGATGAAAAAAAGATATACCATGCAAATGGAAACTGAAAATGAGCAGGGGTAGCAATGCTGATATCTAATAAAATGGACTTTAAGCTATAACACATCAAAAGAGACAAAGCAGGGCACTTCTTATTAATAAAAGGAACAACCCAGCAAGAAGAATGTGAGTGCACCCACCTTTGTCAAAAAATTCTTCGAGACAGCAAGTCAAAAATAGACACAAATATAATAATATTGGGAGACTTCAACATAGCACTTATGCCACTACGTTGATCTTGAAGGCAAAAGATGGGTAAAGGCTTTTCAGATCTAAAGAAAACTATAAGCCAATGGACCTAATAAACATATACAAAATATATATATATGAGGGGGGGGGTACTGGGGATGGCACCAGGGGCTTTCTCTTCTGGGATATACTCCCAGACATATTTTATATTTTATTTGGAAACGGTCTCACTAAGTTGCTGAGAGCCTCACTTAAATAGCTGAGGCTGGCTTTGAATCTGCATAATCTTCCTGTCTCAGCCTCCCAAGTACTGGGATTACAAGCGTGCGCCACTGCACCCAGCTCAACATGTACATACAGAATATTTTAACAATACAGCAGCTGCCCATGGAACCTTCCTCAACACAGAACACATCCTGAGCCACAATGCAAACACCAGCAAATTAAAAAGAGGTAATAAAATTCTCTGTAACTTTTCAGATCATAATAAAATGAAAGTAAAAATCAACAACAGGAAGACCAAACGAAATTACATGGAGACTGAATGATAGTTTTTTTTAACAGTACCAGGGATGGAACCCAGGAGCATTCTACATAGCCAACCTAACCAAAAAAAATAAATAAATAAATAAAAGAAAACCAAATTATTAAAATAAAAATTAAAAATGAGACATCATCACAGACAATGGGGAAATTCAGAGGATCATCAGAAACTATTTTAAAAATGTATACTCCAATAAACTGAAAAACATAAAAGAAATTGACAAATTTCTAAGCATGTATAACCTACCTAAATCGAACCAAGAAGACATAGAAAGCCTAAACCAACAAATAGCAAGTAAAGAAAAAAAAAAAAAGCAATATAAATTCTGCCATCAAAAAAATCCTCGGATCCAGGTGGGTTGCCAGCTGAGTAATACAAAACTTTTAGAGATAAACTAAACCCAATACTCCACAAGTTGTTCTGTGAAATCAAAAGAGATGGAATTCTTCCAAACTCCCATCTATGAGGCCAATATCACTTTAATACCAAAACCAAATAAAGAAACCTGAAGAAAAGAAAATTACAGCCCAATATCATAGATGAATATAGATGCAATAATTCGAAACAAAATACTAGCTATGCACATTCAAAACCTTATCAAGAAAATGTACAGCACGACCAAGTTGGTTTCATCCCAGGAAAGCAAGGCTGGTTCAACATATGCAAATCAATATATGTCATTCAGCACATAAATAGAACTGAGAACAAAAATCACATGATCGTATCAATAGATGCTGAAAAAGCATTTAACAAAATCCAACACCCATTCATGTTAAAAACACTGCTGAAAATTGGAATAGGAGGAACATAGTTCAATGTCATTAAGGCAATATACAATAAACCCCAAACCAACATCATACTGAATGAGGAAAAACCATAGGAATTCTCTCTAAAATCAGGAACAAGACAAGGATGTTCACTCTCACTCCTTTTCAATATAGTTCTTGAGACTCTTGCCAAAGCAATAAGACAAGAGGATATAAAAGGAATTCATATAGAAAAAGAAAAATTATCTCTATCTGCAGATGACATAATCCTGTATCTAGCAGACATCTCCCCTCAAAAAAAAAAAAAAAAAAAAAAAAAAAACCTCAACCAAAAGACTACTGGAGCTGATTAACCAATTCAGCAAAGTAGCAGGTTATAAAATCAACCTAAAAAAAAAAAAAATCAGTAGGTTTTCTATTTGCCAACTATGAATCCATGGAGAAAGAAATACAGAAAACAACTCCATTCACAATAACCTCAAAACCAATAAAATACTTAGGAATAAACCTAAGCAAAGAGGCAAAAGACCTCTGCAATAAAAATTATAAAAAAAAAGAAAGAAATTGAAGACAACCTTGGAAGATGGAAAGATCTCCCTTGCTCTTAGATACGCAAAATAAATATAAAAATGGCCATTCTACCCAAAGTGACCTACAGAATCAAGGCAATTCCTATGAAAATACCAATGTCATTCTTCAAAGACCTAGAAAAATCAGCCATAAATTTCATATGAATGAACAAGAGACCCAGAATACCTAAAGCAATTCTCAGCAATAAGAACCATGCAGGAGGCATCACAATCCCTGACTTCAAATTATACTACAGAGCTATAGTTTTTAAGACAGTATGGTATTGGCATAAAAACAGGCACAAAGACCAATGGACCAAAAGAGAAGATACAGAAATAAATCCACACATTTATAGTCAATTGATCTTCAACAAAGGGGCCAAATACATTCGCTGAGGAAAAGACAACCTGACAACAAATGGTGCTGAGAAAACTGTCTATGCATTTGTAGAAAAATGAAAATAAATCCTTACCTCTCACCTTGCACAGGAATCAACTTGAGATGGATCAAAGACCTGGAAGCTAGACCACAGACTGTGAAGCTGTTAGAGGGAGCATAGTTTCAACACTCCAACATATAGGCACAGGTAGTAACTTCCTCAACAAGACCTCCAAAGCTCAGTAAATTAAAACAGTAAGTGGGATGGCATCAAACCAAAAAGTTTCTACTCATCAAAGAAAATTATCAGGAGTCTAAAAAGAAAGCCTACAAAATGGGAGAAGATCTTTCCTGGTAATCCCTCTAACAGAGGGCTAATATGCAGAATATACAAAGAACTTAAAAGACCTTACACTAGAAAACAAATAACCTAATCAAGAAATGGGCAACTGAATTGAATAGACACTTCAAGAAAGAAGAGACACAAATGGCCAATAGATATATGAAAAAAATGTTCAATATCTTCAACATCATTAGCAATCAGGGAGATGCAAATCAAAACTACACTGAGATTCTACCTAACCCCAAGCAGAATGGCAATCATAAAGAAGTCCAATAACAACAAATGTTGGTGAGGCTGTGGGGAAATAAGAATTTGTCTATACTATTGGTAGGAATGCAGACTGGTTCAGCTGCTATGAAAATCAATGGGGATATTCCTTAGAAAACTGAAAATGGATCTACCACATGTTCTGGCTCTACCACTCCTAGGTATCTTTCCGAAGGGGCTGAAACCAGAGAAGAACAGTGCTATCTGCATACTCATGTTTACAGCAGGACAATTCACAATAGCCAAACTATGGAACCAACCTAGGTGTCCATCAACAGATGAACTGATTACAAAATTCTGGGAAATAAACACAATAGAATTCTACTCAGCAATAAAGAAAAAAATTATGACATTCGTAATAAGATGGAAAGAACTGGAAAACATTATGTTCAGTGAGATTAGCCAACCATAAAAAGGGAAGTGGCATATGTTTTCTCTAATATGCACAAGCTAGGGAGTATTTGCAATAATAGAGGGACTACAGATATAGAGGAGAACCTCAGGAGCCAGGGAGCAAGGGTAGAGGAGGAGAAAGACTGAGGTGCATTAGTGGAAATATTGCCATCAACTGTGTATATACATGTAAAAATACCATTGTCAATCTGGGTAACTGATTTTGGGAGGGAGGAAAATGGGAAGATGATGAAGGAGGGAACCAAGTACTGTGTGCATGTATGTCATCATCAGATGATTTACATTATGATGTGAGACTATAATGCACCAACAAAAGAAAAAAAAAAGAATTTTGCCACCTTGTAGTAAATTCCACTTTGTGGTATAATCCATCTTGTGGATTATATTACATCTCTAATGTGCTCTCAAGAGTTTCCTTTAAAAAACATGAGATCAAATTTCTAGCACCTTAATCCTAAATGCATATGTGTGGGCACACTTCTGTATGTTTAATTAAGACTTTTAATTTAAGTTCTTACCTTGTATCTCTTTTCTCTAAATATATACTTGAAATCAGATCTGATGACTTTCTAAAAGTTTCCTCTTAAATAAACTGATCAATGAATACTACTTTTTCAATATAAGAATGGCTTTTGTAATCAGATCTGTCTCACATATTTGAAACATTCAGTTATAAAGCTGGAAACTGGCATTGCATTTCAGAAACATGTTACATACAGAAATTGCTATATATCCTGTAATCCAAGAAGAAACGAAAGGCGCAGAGTTGACCTGCCATAAATAAACTTTAACATGTAAAACTTGTTTGGCTGTCCACAAGAAATAAAGAATTTTTAAAGGAAAAAAAGGGCAAACACTACATGCAAGAGACCAGTTAATTGTATTGCTCTCTTTGAAGATTAACAAAGGTAAACTTGTAAATTCTTCAAATTCACATGAAAAAAACCTGTTAAATCCATTTGAGATCAAAAGAAACCCAAACAATTTCAGGCCTCTTTTCAGAAATATGATTCTCAGGAAGTTAATGAGAAATGTCCTCTTTCACCAGAAATTTCACTTTACAGAGATAAAAAATGTATCCCAAATAGGAAAATGACCGAACTATCTACTCAACATGAACTTGGTCCTGTATAAGAATATCTGATGCTTGTACACTGCTTTAACATGCCACCAATTCAAGCATATCACACCACATTCATTAATGAGAAAAAGTGGAGGATGAATCATTAATGAGAAAAAGTGGAGGATGAAGCAGGAAGGCAATAGTGCACCTCATCTGGCAAAACAAAACAAAACAAAAACAAAAAAAACAAACATTTACAAGTACAAATCCTTACCTCAGTTATCAACCCCACCATCCACATGATGTGAAAAGAAGGCATGGGGAATACATGCTACTGACTTGAACAGAGGTATTCAAGTAAGGGTTAACTTCCTCCTTTTTTTTTTTTTTTTTTTTTTGAAAACACATGCCTTTAGCTCAAATGAAAAGGCCCTACTGAAAGAGTCAACCCTCTCTTTTAAACAAAGAAACATTCAAGAATTATCTGACAATTTCTTTTTTAATTTTCTTTATAAATTCTATATTTTTCATTTTTAAATTTTTTGTATTGATGCATTGTAGTAGTACATCTTAGTGGAGTACAAGATGGTAGAAGCATACATGCACACATCACTCATTTAGCCCTTTTCCAACTCCAACCCCACTCCCTCTCCCATCCCTCCTTGTCATGTTTGGCTAAGTGATAGACTTTAATATATTGGTACATCATGTACATTAGGGAATTTCCCTTTTCCCCACTCCCAACCCCTCAGTTAGGTTGCCTTATTTGCTCATCTATAATTTCTTCTTCTTCATCTAGAGTTTCTCCTATGACCTATTATTGTCATAATTTATGAATACTGCTTAACATTAAAATATATATAACTTCTGAATATACAAAGTTCCTTCCTTCCTTCCTTCCTTCCTTCCTTGCTTGCTTGCTTGGTGGTACTGGGATTCCTGGAAGCCCAGTACCTCCGGGCAACAATCCCAGACCTATTTTATACTTTATTTTTGGAAACAGGGTCTCTAAACCAGTGAGGCTGGCTTTGAACCTGCATGATCCTCCTGTCTCCGCCTCCCAAGCTCGGGGATTACAAGCGTGCGCCACCATGCCCGGCTTATACAAAGTATTTTCTAATTTATAAAAAATGCACAATTTTTTGGGGGGTGGTACTGGGGGTGGAACCCAGGGTCTTTCTGCCTCTGGGCTATAACTCCCAGACCTATTTTATACTTTATTTGGAAACAGGGTCTCGCTAAGTTGCTGAGAGACTAAGTAGCTGAGGCTAGCTTTGAACCTGTGCGATCCTCCTGTCTCAGCCTCCCAAGCACTGGGATTATAAGCATTCGCCACCACGCCCAGCTCTAAAAACAATGCACAATTTTTAAAAATATACAAATGATATATGTTTTTATGTGGATCATATTGGAAATGGCATATAGTCAGACTGTGCTTGGTACCCTCTCCCCCATCTCCAACTTTCCCTTTCCCCCTCCCAACAACGTAAAAGTGTCATACGTTTTTCACATAATTGAATGTAGCTCCTCCATTAATCAACCTCAGTCTTCTTCATCTCCCTTCCAATTCAGCTTTGCTGAGGTTTCCATCCATTATCTGGAGTCCCTCTGGTATTCCTAATAGTCCCTAGTTTGGGCATATTAGAGAAAACATATCTTTCTCCTTCTGTACTTGGCTGATCTCACTTAACATAATGTTCTCTAGGTCTTTCTCTTCTTACAAATGACATGATTTTGTTCTTGTTTATAGCTGAGTAGAATTCCATTTTGTGTATTTCCCATAATTTTGCAATCCCTTCATCTGTTGATGGAGACCTATGCAACAACCATTCATGTTAAAAACACTACAGAAAATTGGAATAGAAGAAACATATTTCAACATCATTAAGGCAATATACAATAAACCCAAAGCCAATATCATATTGAATGAGGGAAAACTGCAAAAATTTCCTCTAAAATCAGGAACAAGACAAGGATGCCCACTATCACACTCCTTTTCAATATAGTCCTCAAGACTTGCCACAGCAATAAGACAAGAGAAGGAAATCAAAGGAATTCAAATAGAAAGAGAAGAATTAAAACTATCCTTATTTGCAGATGACACGATCTATTATCTAGAAGACTCAAAGAACTCAACCAAAAGGCTCCTGGAGCTAATTAACTAATCCAACAAAGTTGCAGGATACAAAATCAATCTAAAGATATCCGTTGCTTTTCTACATGCCAACAATGAATCCAAAATGAAAGAAATAAATAAAACAATTCCACTCACTATAACCTCAAAACCAATAAAATACCTAGAAGTAAACCTAACCAAAGACATAAAAGACCTCTACAATGAAAACTATAAAACATTAAAGATCTCCCTTGCTCATGGATAGGCAGAATAAATATAATCAAAATGGCCATTCTGCCAAAAGTGACCTACAGATTCAATGCAATTCCTATCAAAATACCAATGACATTCTTTGTAGACATACAAAAATCAGGCATGCATTTTATATGGAGAAAGAAAAGACCAATAGCCAAAGTAATCCTCAGCAATAAGAACAATAAAGGAGGCAATACAATCCCTGACTTCAAATTATACTATAGAGCAACAGTAGTAAAATAAGCATAGTATTTGCACAACAACAGCTATACAGACTAGTGGAACAAAAGAGAAGATACACAAACATCCCACACATCTATAGTCAATTGATCTTTCACAAAGGGGCCAAACTCATACACTGGAGAAAAGACAGCCTTTTCAACAAATGGTACTGGGAAAACTGTCAATCCATTTGTAAAAAGATGGAACTAAATCCTTACCTCTCACTATGCACAGGAATCACCTCAAGATGGATCAAAGACCTGGAAATCAGACCAGCGACTGTGAAGTTATTAAAGGAGGCCATAAATTCAACACTCCAAAATATAGGCCCAGGCAGTAACTTTCTCAACAAGACCTCCAAAGCGCAGGAAACTAAAGCAAGAATTAACAACTGGGATGGCATCAAACTAAAAAGTTCCTTCTTATCAAAAGAAACCATCAAAAACCTAAACAGAAAGCCTACAGAATGGGAGAAGATCTTTATCAGCCACCACTCTGATAGAGGGCTAATATCCAGAATATACAAAGAGCTCAAAAGACTCTACACTAGCAAAACAAACAACCCAATCAAGAAATGGGCAACTGAATTGAATAGACATTTCACAAAAGAAAAGAAACAAATGGCCAAAAGATACATGAAAAGATGTTCAACATCATTAGTCATTAGGGAGATGCGAATCAAAACTATGCTGAGATTCTATCTAAGCCCAATCAGAGTGGCAAGCATAAAGAAATCAAATAACCACAAATGCTGGCGAGGATGTGAGGAAAGAGGAACTCTTTTACACTGTTGGTGGGAGTGCAAACTAGTTCAGCCACTATGGAGATCAGTGTGGAGATTCCTTAGAAAACTGGGAATAAATCCCCCATATGATCTGGCAATACCACTCCTGGGTATCTTTCCAAAGGGCTTGAAATCAGAGAACTACAGTAACATATGCATACCCATGTTCATAGCAGCACAATTCGTAATAGACAATTTTTAAAAGAGGTACTAAGGACATGTTTTTAAAAATATATTTTTAAAATATCATAACATCTTTGAGAACCAAGTCACAAATCTACTACTAGCTTCCTAGACATCTTCATGGAGGAGCCCACATAATATTTAAGAACCATTAAAATTAAGATAATTTCTCACTATGTAGTTTTAGTACCATATCTAGATTTATCTACTACTTTCCTTTTTGAGGTCTAAATCTAGGAATCTGGAGAAAGCTTAATATTTAAAAAGTTAAAAATTTGATGTCCTGGGTTAAATTTTCAGCAGAACCTATGACCTTGGAGATTTATCCATACTGCCTTCTGCTCCCTCCAAAGAGAGGTTCAATAAAATAGCAATTGTATCCAGTAATGTACCAGTGTTTCAAGTACAAAAAGCAAGAAAATCCTAATTATATGTTATTTTCCAAAGCTCCTTTAGGAAAATTGAACTCAGAATTTTACTATGCTCCCTGAGTCTGGGGAAAGCAGAATTAAATTTCAACTATACAATTGTGCAGATGGATCAGAGGCAGGTTGGGACAGGACATGAAGAAAACTGTAAGCAACTAGGATTTTATGAGTGAGCTGGCTTATATATTAACAGCACTTTTACAGGACGGAAATGGGTGGAGAGGGCGGGTAATGGGGGGAGAGAAAGAGAGAGAGAGAGGGAGCAAAAGAGAGAGGCATCTACTAGGGACATGCTACCAAACACATGTCCAGACCAAGCCACCCACAACAAAGAAAGACAGCAATGGTGGGGTTGAGACCCTGCCACAGAAAAATATAAGAATATAATAAACAATCATATGATTTAAAGTAGGAAAAGGTTTTTGTGGGGTTTTTTTTTGTTTTGTTTTTTTTTTTTTTTTTGCTTATTTAAATCTTTCTTTAGGCTATCAGTTGATTACATTTCTGGCCAGTAGGGCAAATGCCAAGTCATCTGGCTATCCTCAACCAGGGTGTTTCTAAATAGCCATTCAATTTCTTAGTAACTGAAATACATTGGCTGTTCTAAATAAGTCCAAGGGCTTTGGAACAAGTACAGTAATGCTCTGAAATCTGAAAAATGCTGCAGTAATAAAAACAGTGAAGTATTACTTTTGGGGGTTTTTGCGGTACTGTGGATGGAACCCAGGAGCATTGTACCTCTGAGCTATAGCCCCAGTCCTAGGTTTTAGTCTTTTTATTTTATTTATTTATTTTGGTGGTACTGGGGATGGAACCCTTCTCCCCCAGGCTACACTCCCAGACCTATTTTATATTTTCATTTAGAAACAGGGTCTCTTAAGCCAGCGAGGGGCTTTGAACCTGCAAGATCCTCCTATCTCTGCCTCCCAAGGGCAGGGATTACAAGCCTGTGCCACCACGACCGGCGTCTAGTCTTTTTATTTTTGAAACAGGATATCACTGAATTGCGAAGAGCCTCGTTAAGTAGCTAAGGCTGCCAGCGAACTGCGATCCTCCGGTCTCAGCCTCCCAAATGCTGGGATTCCAAGCCTGTGCTACCACACCTGGCTTACTTTTTGCCTATTAGACTGCTAAAACAAACAATAAATACTATTTTCATTGGATGGGGAACCAGCAAATGAATTCTATCACATAATGGGACCACATACCTCAGAGGCTTTATAGAGACTCTTAAAAAAAAAAAAAAAGCCTGACAGTGTACACACAGTGTGATGCTTTGTTCTCTCATGTTTTTAAAGTACATTCAGAATGATCTTGAGTCAAAAAAGTCTGAAACAATATGAATGAGCTGGCTAGGAGGGAATGGAAAGCAAGTCTTCTGTAGATGAAAAATGAACTTGGAAAAGTGCGAGATTAATCTATCTAGGAGGATCCTATATCTCCCTCCACTTTATGAACTCCAAATTTCCCCCTTGGAATGGTAAAAGAGGCCTTTGTCTGAGACAGTATGACAGTGTTCTTTTCCTGATTCATCAGGTTTCTGATGGGGTCTGAGGGAAGGGATGTAATTCAAAACAAAACAGGTGCAAGGAATAATAACCTGATCAGCAGGAACTCTGCTCTTAAAAATCCAAACTAATCTTAGTTCTTATAATCTTTAATATGGTCTCCAGGAAGGTGGAGAACACAGACTGGTCAGAGGAGCCTCTTTTTGAAGTATGTCAAAATATAAAGTCAAAATTGCTGAAATTTGGCTTGTCTCTTTCGCGCAGACTCTCACATCAATAGGAACGCTCATATTTTGCAGTACTATTCAAGGTAAAGCACTGATTTTCCTAAAATAGCTTTCCTCTAGCTCAAAGTCGTTCACTCACCATCTATATCAATGACATTCATATTTCCCTATTAGCAGCAGAGGTAAATTGTAATAGTAACAACCAACATTTACTGAGCACTTCCTATATGCTGAGATCTCACTGAGCACTTCATTTAATTTAACTCATTTAATCCTCTTAATGGCCTATGAAGCTTTGTTTTCCAACTTATAGAGGAAGAAGTCAAGGCACACAAATTCAGTAACCTACCAAACATCCTGCTAGTAAGCAGCAGAGCTGGGATCTAGACAAGCTAGTTATAGAATCTGCTGGTACACACTCTAAGATATATCCTCGTTGAACACATGTTCCCAGCTCTTATGAATTTTAAGATTAGACTTTGTATACTGGTCTTCCTATAGGTATATTATGCTATATGTATCATATTATTGAACACTATGAAATAAAGGAAAGAAAATGCTAACAGTCTTCTACACACACGGCCATCTTGCACACCACTTTGAAGGCCACAGGCCCATACAGTGTCTGGGTTGCTTGGTTTGTGGCCCTCATGTGATGACCTGCACCCACCCTCCAATCACATATTCTGTTTCTCCCTGACACATTCTGGGACCCAGAAGGCTGGTTTGTTCATTCTCTCCCCTCCCGCTGCCAACACTTTGTGATGTCCTCCTTGGTGCTCTGGCTGAACCCAAGTCCCCTTGTCTCAACAACTGAAAACTAGTGTAAAGTTTATTCCAGGTCCCAGTGTCCCTGTGAAGCCTTCTATGTTCATTGAAGTCCATACTGGCCTAGTTTCTCAGAAGTGTAATTGTCCTGTGCTTGGCACACATCACACACAGCCATGTATTTCTGTGTAATTGTTTGCAGTGTTGATGGTTTATTTTCTGACAGTTCATAGGCTTCTTCAGGGTAAAAAATATGTTGTAAATGAACTTTTGAATCCTCTATTGACCTTACACAGTTTCATGTACTTAATAACCTATCCAGAAAATATTTGCTAAATAAAAGCATAAACTGTTTTAAATTTCACAGGCCCAGATAGGTAGAGTTAAGGTAAAAGTCATCCCAGAAAGCAGAAGTACTGACGTGTAATGGTTCCTTCCCTATTTGCCAGGACTCACCAGAAACACAGAAGACCCAGCTCACTGTGATCCTAGGGAAAGGACTTCTGAATGGCCCTAGAACATGTGAACAGTTAGAGAGTCCTAGAATTTTTAAAGTAATGATATCCTTCATGGTTTCGTTTGTTAACTATTTTCTACTCTGTTGGAATTTTTCTATGGGTAAAGACAGGCTCAAACATATACTTGGTATACCTGTCAGGTGTCTATAACCAATGTGATTTCTGGAAAAAAAAAAAAACACATCTACAGCCTTCCCCCAAGTCTTATCCTTTAGTAGAATCTTCTCAGACATTCCTTTTTTTTTTTTTTTTTTTTGGTGGTGGTGGTACTGGGGTTCCTAGAAACCCTTTTATCTCCGGACTGCACTCCCAGACCCATTTTTAAAAATATTTTTATTTGGAAACAGGGTCTCTTAAGCCAGCGAGGCTGGCTTCAAACCTGCGCAATCCTCCTGTCTCCCAAACACAGGGATTACAAGCGTGTGCCACCACGCCCGGCCAGACATTACTTTTTTGACAATAATTATTCTGATTCCTCTTTTAACATTGCCACCTGCTTCTCCTCTTCTTCCTGACTCTTCTTACCCTATTCTACTTGTTCTCTTTGTCCACAGTAATTTTTACCATTCTAGTAAGCTACATGATTTACCGATTATATTTACTATAATAAATTCTGGTAAATTATACTATCATTTCTTATTTTCTGTCTCTCTGCTGCTAAAACATCACCTCCAAGAGAGCAGTGATCTTTGGAGGCAAGCGCCTGTCTCTTTTGTTCTCTGATATATTCTAAGTACTGAGAACAGTATGGGGCATGTAACTCGCATCAATGAATAGTTCTTGAACAACTGAATAAACAAAAAATGTCAACTTCCACTGTCCTCCACACCCTGAAGGGCCCAGAAAGAGTCATTCTTTCCTGAGAATATTCCTTTTCTCATTCAGAGAAGCCAGAGTATAATGGTTAAGCACACAAGCTCCAATACTAGGACTGAATCCCAGCTCTACTTTTTACCATTTATCCTTGTACAACTTGTGACATCTCATCCTCTCTCTCTTTTTTTTTTTTTTTGCATTAGTAGCATGGGAAGAACACCCATCTTCAGAAAAACCTCTGTAGGAACTGTAGGCAAAGTATAAGTTATTGGGTACATATGGAGGTTCTTCTGAAAGACGAGTGTTGTACATATACAAACACATACTCAATATGATGCACACACACATTTTTTCCCTCTTTTCACTATTACTTCACCTACTCTAATCCTCAACATTAACAAGCACCCAGGGTAACATCAACGGACCAGCTTCTATGTTCCACATACTCTTGAATGATACCCTGAGTTCGGGGCATTACAACACGGCATGACCATGCCGACACCCAGTGCTCTGGAACCTGGCAGCTAAGAACTGCCACCAACACCCAGAGAAAGTGAAGAAATGCACACCACATAAGGCTTTGGGATATTTATAAGGAAGGGATTAATTCATCTTCAAAAGTAGCATTTTAATTAAAAGTGACCTTTCTGGGCTTATATTCAGTAAGGAATATGTTACAAAAGGTAAGGTTTAACAAGGTTTAGTTCTTTAATTTTTTCTTAAGCCCAGTGCTTCACAATCCTTTTCATGTCAAGGCATACATAGAAAAGAATCTTTCTTTGGCACTCTGGGATAAAAGATGCTGCTATTCTCCACTGCAGGTGACTGTGTGGAGTCTCCAGCCCCCTAGGCCAAACTCAGTCTCCCTAAGAGCTAAAGATATGAATAAACACCATGGCACCCCTACAGTCACAACACTGGAGAAACTCTGCCTTAGCCCTTCTTGGGCTGGGGACTTTCCTAGCAACTTAGAATTTTCTCCTTTCACACTAACCCAAGTTCTCAAGAAGGAAGAGTGAATCTGACTACTAGGGACAAGAGTGAGCATTTTCATTAAATTATGACTCACTCCAGAAAAAAGCACATTGACAAGCAATCCATTTATAACTTACAACATCAGCATAATTTCATGCTTTTGTTTTTTATTTTCCATTCTGAAATTATATTTTCTGGTCATAAAATAAACAACAGTGGAGATAGGCCAACATTTTAGATCAGCAAGTGGAATCCACCAAGTAATGTTCCATTTCTGGACAGCTTGTGCATTTTACTTTGTTTTCGCAATTTTGTACTCTTAAGAAATATGAAAACATTAAAATTCTTAAGGCATGGGCCAGGCGTGGTGGCGCATGCTTGTAATCCCCACACTTGGGAGGCGGAGACAGGAGGATCACGCAGGTTCGAAGCCAGCCGCACTGGCATAAGAGACCCTTTTTCAAAAATATAAAATAGGTCTGGGAGTGTAGCCCGGAGGTAGAAGGGCTTCCAGGAACCCCAGTACCACCAAAAAAAAAAAAAAAAAAAAAAAAAAAAAAAAAAAAAAGAATCTTAAGGCATAAGATGTCTTCTATGGCAATACTTTTTAAAGATGAAAACAATAATCCTTTTATAATATATTTATCACAGTATTAATTTAATAATATTAGTTTAAATTATAAAGGGAATACCAAGTTTTTCCTCTATTTCAGTCTCCAAGCTGTTCCTGCCATGCCAGAACTACTGTGCCCATCCAATAAAGATCCACACTCTATTCCCTCATACAGCTTATCAGGGTATTCCATACTAAAGCACAGTCTTGGTTTCAGTCTCTCTGATGTCTGAAGCCCTGCCTGGCTGCTTTATCTTTTGTCCCTCTTCATTTCTATTATTCATATGCTACCTGGTCACTGAGTACTCACGTGGACTCTAACCAGCAGCTTCCTACACTGGAAGGTAAAAGCCTTAAAGGCAAACTCCTTGTGTTTCACCAGCACCTACAAAACAGGGTAAGCATTCCATGTCTGCTAAAATAAACTCAAATTTTGTACATGTTCTCATAGTCCCATCAGTGTCCAGATCCAGGATCCATAATTCTGGGGGCTGTCCAAGTTTGAGAAGAATTGTCAAGCCCTTAGGGATGACAGAAGGTGTGACAACTATGGTCTTAGCTATAGCCTGGGTCTCATGGGAGGATTCTGTATTTGCAAGCTAGAAATCTTAAATGGAAGATCAAAGACAAATGATGGCAGAGAGACAGAGGAGGAAGAAAGGAAGGGTACAATGTAGCGCTTCTCTGGGTTCCAGTGAGTTCCTCTGTCCATCTTTATAACACTGATCACTTGATTCCAATGTAGAATAAAGTATGATATCACACTGGACTTAAGGAGGACAGTCAAGTGATAAGGGATAAGACCAGGGTAGAGAAGGATTTGGGGTTTAATTTCCACAGCCATAAAAAGTTTGTTATTTCCATCAACTGTTGGAGAAGTAGTATGTTCTAAAAAGGAAAAACAAAAACAAAAGCAAAAAACACAGGATTTAAAGTTTCAGATCTAATCTCTATCACTGACTACTTCTGTGACTTCATGTAACTCACCTCATTTTCTGAGACAGACAGACACACACACACACACACACACACACACACACACAGGAATTATGATACCTGTCTTGCTACCTTATAAGGTCATTTAAAGTATAAATAAAATCATATATGCAATTCATTTGGATCATAGATAGTATCCCAAATGTTAACTTTTCTTCTCCTATGGGACACTTTCCAAATGTGCGGGCTTTGGTCCTCTGGAATCCAACCCTGGCTAATATTTCATACCAGCTAAGCAGGCAACACTTAGCTCCACTACCAGAAGAATGAAATTTTTTTTGACTCGGAATTCTCAAAATGCAGAAAGCAAGACTCAGATTGGGAAGAAAAGAGAATTAAAGAGTTTGTTTGACATGTTGTGCTGGCAAAAACAAGAAAATGTAATACCAGTGTCAGAACAAAAGTGCACCTTATGTTTGTACCAGCAAAGGAAAGTGTAGGACTGAAGGATTTAAAGAATACTCTTGCCTAGAATATTTAGATAATGTAAAAGTATTCTCTGCTTTATAACAAGCTAAATCAATGGTCTACTCTATTTTACTCATATGAAATACTTTTATTACAGGAAGAGCAGGGATTGTCTTTTATATGTTATGCCATCAGAAAAATAACCAAGAGAGATGTGAAATGAACAAACTAAAAATTCAAACTCTTCTATCAAATGATAAACATTCTTTATGAAACACCAGACTGTCAGTTAAATACAAAAATCCAAACAAATCTCTCCTCATGACTCTTGGCCTAACTTCCTCAATATAAGGGAACTTTCTAAACTCCAATATGATTTCTTGGGCATGGTAAGTAAACTAGTAATAATTTTAAGTTCCCAAACTATGAATAATTTTGGCAATAAAAACAGATGGCTAAACTGCTTAAAAAAAAAAAAAAGACACAGGGCAGCTCTGCCAGTATTGTTCCCAAATGAGGTAATAGCCTTGGCTCTTATCTAGCCTTTATTGAGACTTAATGTCATTTACCCCAGCTCTTATGAACCTGCTGCATAATCTCACCTTTTCTAATGTGCATTATTTCCATCCACTTAAACATTGCAATTATGAAGCTCTGGTTTTGAAAAAGATTGAGAAATGAATCCCACATGTTCTTTTTGTATGTCCTATAATTTGAGCCTTTTTCTGTAGTCTCAGAAAATCCAGAGATCAGCACATTTCTTGTTTTTGAGGTATACTATAGAAATAGTCTGAGGTTTGATATATTTATGTGAACATTTTCAAAAAAGTCCAAATGTATAATTCAAGAAAATATTCTGTGAAAGAATTTGTTTTCTGATTACAAAATGATTTCCTGCTCTTGAAAAAATAACAATTTTATATTTACTTAGCTGGCTCTGAAGGTCCCATGGAGATTATCATTCCTTTCACTCCATAACATCTCTTTTCCAGGTGCAGGCCTTTTCTGGTTTCAAAGGTAGCTAGCTATGTATAGAAGTAACCTACAAGCTATAGGAAGGAAACAGAAAAAGATCCTCTGCAATTTAACCCTTTATCCCACAGGGTAAAACAGAGCCATTACTCTGCTGACGTGGCGCCTGAATAAACACAACAGAAAGACTTTGCACAAACCTTTGACTTTCTTTTTTCAACCAGGTAAAACAACCTTAATAAAGAGATGAATCTGCTTGCCATATATGAACACAATACAACACCCACACTGTTGGCTTCTTTTCAATAGGTTCTTCATCTCACCTACATTTAGGAACAAGGGATCCTAACATTTAGATCACCTACATTTAGGATCCACACAACCCCAACAAGGGGATTTTACCTTTCCATAGAGTTTCACATTATACCAATGAAGTCAATTTGATCCAAAGGCAGCCCAGAGACAGTGAAGTATCATGTTTAGTTGCTGGGCAGGCTGGCCAAACACAGCCACAGGGCCAGGGGTGTATGAGAAATCAGGTAGAGAGGCCCATTTGTTCAACAGGTAAAAGAAAAGGAGAGAAACAATTCCAGCCACATGACTTCTGGCAAAGTTCAGCCAAGAATGGATCTTTAGCAAAGAAAACCTGTGGCTGATCCTCTTGACAATCTGGGCTTTCCTTCTAACCCTGCTGTGGTGCACATTGGGAAAGACCCATTCTGCATCCCTCATTACCATCCTTTTCCCTTCAGAGAAACAGCAGAGTCTGATAGGCTCAAGACCTAACCTGTTTGAGAAAATGATCTTTGGTCTCCTATGGCCCATATCTGCAACTAAGACAATAAGCTTAGCCTCTCTTCATTATAGGACGCAGTAAGGCCCAAGGGAAAGAAATGTGCTTAAGAGTTTATCATAAGAAACCACACACACAAAAAAAAAAAACATAATGCATGTAACACTAGTCAGATAATCTCATAGTACAATCTGGGACCTTATGGGGTCTGTGCAATCTTTTTAGGAGGTCCACAAGATTAAATTACTTTCTTTTTTAATTTTTTTTATCTGTGCATTGTAGTCATACATCTTGAGTACAAGATTGTAGAAGCATACATGCACACATCACCCAATTAGCCCCTACCCAACTCCCACTCTACTCCCTACCCTCTCCTGCCTTCTCATGTTGGCTTAGTGAATGATTTTGATATGTTTGTTAATGTACATAGGGAATTTCCCTCTTCCTCCCTCCCATCCACCTTATTTAGGTCACCTTATTTACTCATCTACAGTATCTCCTTCATCTAGGAAGAGCATCCGATTTCTTATTTTCTGTGACTGACTATCTCACTTAGCATAATATTCTCTAGTTCCATCCATTTCCCTGTATATGATGCAATTGTGTTTTTCTTTAGGGCTGAGTAAAATTCCATTGTGTACGTATCCCACAGGTTTGTAATCCAATCATCTGTTGATGGACATCTTGGCTGGTTTCATAGTTTGGCAATGGTGAATTGTTCAGCTATGAACATAGATACACATGCATTAGTTTGGCAGTTTAGTTACCATCCTTTAGGTAGATACTCAGAAGTGGCATTGCTGGATTGTATGGTAAGTTCGTTCCCATTCTTCTGAGGATCCTTCATACTGTTTTTCAAAGTGATTCTACTAATTTGCAATCCCACCAACAATGTATTAGAGTTCCCACTTCTCCACATC
Organism: Muscardinus avellanarius; assembly: GCF_963383645.1. Taxonomy (NCBI): domain Eukaryota; kingdom Metazoa; phylum Chordata; class Mammalia; order Rodentia; family Gliridae; genus Muscardinus; species Muscardinus avellanarius. The sequence goes on from NC_137801.1 coordinate 37,114,726, forward strand.
TTTGCTAGCATTTGTTGTTTGTGTTTTGAATGACTGTCATTCTAGCTGGAGTTAGGTAAAATCTCAGGGTAGTTTTGATTTGCATCTCTCTGATTGCTAATGATGTTCAGCATTTTTTTCAGTCATTTATTGGCCATTTGAATTTCTTCGTTGTGAAGTGTCTATTTAGTTCATTTGCCCATTTTTTTGATTGGGTTGTTTTCTTAGTGCTGAGTTTCTTGAGTTCTCTGTAACTACTTTCAAAATGATGTGAAGATGTTAGTTTCTTCCTTCATTTTCATTCTCTATTGATGTACAATGGAGTTTTCAAGAGGCCAAAGGGATGAAATGAAATCTTTCCTGTGATAATGAATGGAGCATGTGCATGGATTCCTATTTCAACACTTCCTCAAATTTATTTTCCATTGAAATACTGACAGGTAAAATCTCTTTAGACCCTTAATAACTTTTTCAGAAGTTGAAAAAGGCCCCGGAAAAAAATCTCAGAACCACCAACCTAGAACTCTAATCCCATCTGAATCTGCAATCTCCCAGAGTCATTCTCTATAATGTTCCGCTGCAGGGGAGATACTTTCTCTCCCTCACTTGGCTGTTTTCAGTTTCTGCTTAGATGTCACTCTGTGCAGTGCTTTCCCTGACTTCCCCAAAACAAGTTAGAAGGCCCTGCCATATGCTCACCCTGTACTTAGCACTTTATATGGTGACTGCCTATGTCCTGGTCTCTTTCATCCTTGTCTCTTCCAGGCAAGGAAGTCACTGTTCTGACTATGACAACAGCAGTTGTGAATGCTTAGTGGGCATTCAATAAATACTTGTTGAATACATAAAACAATCAAGGGAGGAAGGCAAGAGAATGGGTCTATCTTGCATTTTCACCTGAGGGGGGGGGTGAGATTAATTACTAAAAATATTTAGGCCCATTTTCAATTCTTCTCATGAATGAGGAATATGACTTGACATTTAAAAGCCTCTAACCCTGCTCCTGTGTGAGTGACTACAACAGCCCTGTTACAGAAGATTTCAGCAATACTATTTGTCCTCCAGAAAGGACTTAAACATGAGTTTCAGTATGAAGTCTATTTCTAAGTCATTTGTTGTATTTAAGTATTCCCTAGAAGAAATGTTAACAGCAATAAATTAGTACATTTAATTCATAATAAATAAGAGTCTTCTTTAACAAAAAGAAAATTGAAAGGAAAGCTTTGGTATTTCCATGTACTATGTGCTACAAGGTATATTCTCTCCAATGTGTACAACTCTCTCCATGCCTCTTGGGCTAGTTTCTACCAAGGAATGCACACAGCTTCAGGAATACTTGCTCGAAAAATGAGTATGAGTTCAATCCAAAAGATAATCTGCCAAATCATAGTGTAATACTCTATTCACATTTTGAATGAAAAAAGGCATACCTGCAAGATACCTGATCATTCACAAAAAGTTAAAAGCCGGTGTCATCTGCTAACAGTACTGAGAAACCAAAATTTATCTTATGGTGTTCAGCTAAAGTCACTCAAAGTAACTTTACTTACCTGGAGGAGTGTCCCATGAATATGGTTTTGCCGGAAACACTGGTCAGTAGAGTTAGGGAGCGTGGCCAACAGAGTTCGTATGGTATTAGGAATCTGGTCTATCATAACAAATGGAACCAAGGCACGAGCTGCCATTTCACGGGAGCGATAGATAGGAGAGCGACCACACCTGGAAAGAAAGAGCAACACAAGATCATCCAGTGTTCATTCCACATTGGTGCCTTTGTATATATGGATATTCTACCTAGCTCAGCTCGAACAAGGGAGAGGGTAGCAGGAACTGCTTTTTATTCCAAATAATGTTTTTGATACCTTCCTTAATTTTAAATGATTTTTCTGCATTTGCATTAGTTATGCAGGTGACTTTGCTTTTGTTAAGCACATTATTAGCATCTATAATTCTATCACAGGAACTAAATTAGATAGGCTTTGGGAATGATAAAACACAGGTAGTAGCAAAATTGGCTTACTCTTCAACAAGAAAACAATATTTACTGGGCACTTCCAATGGGAAAAAAAAAGGCACTGTGACAAGAACCATGAAAAGTAAGATCACCACCATTATCTCAGAAAAGCTTACATTCTGACTGGTAAGATAAGAAGTACATTTGAAAAGATGGCCAAAAGCACAAGATGGTATGAGAAAAAGTGATAAGCTGGTGTACTTGACATTATGACTACAGGAAGACAGAGGAAGAAGGGTGGGAATCAGGGAAGCATGATTCAAGTAGGCCAAGAGAAAACAGAAAGCCATTTTGACCAAGGACAATTGTATAAAGCAAGGGTAGAAATGCTTGAAGTATAGGTAGATGTGTCTGGCTAAAGTACAGGTTGATAAATAACAGTGGATACTGATGCTGAGAAGTGGGAAGTTCCACAAATGGCACACTATATGCTTTGAACTTAGTGTTAAGAGGACAAGAGATAGACCTTAGGTCTCTAGACCCTTACTTTGGGCTGACTCATACCCCACGAGCTGAAATAAAGTTAACTCTTAAGTAAGTGAAAGTCACAGACAAGTGACATTTTGGGATTCTACAAAGGTCACTAGAAGGGCAGGTTGTCCAAGGGCCTCTTGACTTTCTGAACATTCAGAATCTGAAAGGCCATGGCCATTTTGCTGAAGCTATGCACTTGAGAGCCTTCACAGATACAGGACTGACTGACTGACTGAGAGGGAAGTCCAACAGGATAAGTACCAGCTTAACTAAGTTCTTTACTAGAACTTCCTAAACTTCGTGATCTTTTATCCAATTGAAAGAGCAACTCAACTGAGAGAAACATCTTAGATGCTAAGACATGGAGAGGAAAGATCAGAAGATTGGAAGACTCTGCAGGAGAAAGGGATGGACTCTCAACCTTTTTTCAAAACAAATTAGTGTTCCAAGAAGGAGCTACCAGTAAGAAATGGTTCATTAGGGCCACATGATCACATATGTTTCTAACACCCCAGAGCTTTAACCATTTATCTTAATATGGCATCAAAAATACATAAATAATTTCTGTACAAATAGAATAGAATTATATCATTGGGGTGGGGAAGTGGGGGAGTAGGAGGAGGAAAGAGGAGTACAGCGTAAATAAAAACACTTAAGTCATTTTCCCCTAAGTGGGTCGGTCCACTAGGTTGCTCCACCACCAAACAGTTTGAGGATGGAGAAGCACTTATCTCATACCATACTATGGCAAGATACTGAGAGCTAAGGTTAGAGTAGGTACCTGGAGAGTTCTCAATAGCTTTTGACTTAAGTTCTGAAAACTCACCCGTTTCCTCTCTTATTTTTCCTTCAAAGTGATTAAATGTTTATCTATAATTGGCAAACCCAGTAAAATGTTCACTTTGGCTTATGGGGGAAGAAAATTTCATTTGACAAAGCAAAGAAAACACTCTGAAAATGCTGTGAGATTTAATTTAGCAAATGACCTCACTCGGTACAGCATGGTAATTTATCAGAAGCTTCCCTGGCTGTCCTTCATCCCTAAACATAAACACTTAGGGTTATAGTGTTTTATGTTACCAAAAGGGCTCTTGTATATAAATGTTTTCTTTCAAATACAAATAACTCTGACATGGTTACAGATGTTTAGTTTCCAATTAGCAGTAACCCTACACTAAAGAATCCCCCTCCTTTTGCTACTGACCTTTTGCAAATGATGATTTCCCAAAGGAATCTGGCATCAATACAGGAGAAAGAATGGAAAGTGGGGAAAGTGCCAGAATTTTCTGCTTTGGAATACCTTGTATTAGGGTATTTTGTAAACCCATATAACCAGGTTAAAAAGTAAAACAAAATTGTTCCTGAAAACGTAATCCAATCTCAAAAAAAGAGAAGCCAATGTTTAAAGTAATATTTAATTAAATAGCATGCATTATAAAGCAATGGCTATATATAATTTCAAACTCCCTCTAGTACAAACTGTTTAACTAGAAGGTTAGATTATGAGTGAATTTTTATGTACACATATATATATAAACATCAAGTAAAAACACATTTCTAAGTTACTGTTTGACAGCCATTGGGGGCATGGAGGCAGTGTGATTATCAAATTTGGAACCTGGTGACTATCATGATAAAAAATTAGAATACATAAGTTTTCATTTTGTTTTGGACACTGAGTTTTGTGATTTAATCAAGTCACAGTATATAGTGTGGTAGTTACTTTTAAAACTTCTTGAACAATATGCCTTATTTAGGATTACAGCCAGGCTTGGTGGTACATGCCATTAATCCCATCTACTCCCAGCTACTTGAGAGGCTGAAGGCTGAAGCAGGAGTACCGCATGTTCAAGGCTAGCCTGGCCAACTGGGTGAGACCCTGTCTCAAAATAAAAATTCAAAGGGCTGAAGATGTAACTAAGTGTTAGAGTATTTGCCTAGAATGCAAGAAAAACAAAAACTGAATCACAAACATTTCTTTAATAAATGAAAGGAGCACAATTTCTGAATGCTAACCTCTGGTTACTCTTTTTTTATTCTTAATTTGAAAGAGGTCTCACTAAGTTGCAGAGGGCCTCACTTAGTAGCTGAGGCTGGCCGTGAACCTGTGATCCTCCTGTCTCAGCCTCCCAAGTACTGGGCTTATAAGTGTGTGCCATCACACCCAGCTCCTGGTTATTCTTAACATAACACAGAGATGAAGAATAAAAATTACATTTTACTTGAAATTTCATTTAAATCTCTCATCATTTTTTTTCTTGCCTAGACAACAACAAATACAATTTGAAACTAAATTTTGGGTTCCAACCAAATGTTTTGGACAGCTGGAGAGACTTTTCTCTGGATCTGAAATGTCTGCCTTAACGATAATTCTTTCTTGACTCTGGAGAAAACATGGAAAAGACTTTATAGCAATATTCATTCAAATAGGAAACCTTAGAGAAGAAAGGAAAATCATTAATTTCAGGTTTTACCCAAAACAAAATGATGTGTTATCCTGTAAAGATCCAACATAAACAATGTAAGACACTCCTCAGCAGATGAAAAGTAGCAACTGGATTCAGTCTGAAACTTTGGCATCTTCTTCCCTGCAGATCCATCTGGGGTTTTCTCTCTGACTCTATCAATGAGTTGCATTTAGGTATCCTGTCACTGCCTGCACCAGCTGGAAAAGCATTTCTGGATCTCCCCTGGGGCTCTCAGGCTGAGACAGCCACAAGCACAAAGAAAGGGGCAGGCGGAGAGAGGGCACAGCCTAGAGAGGAGAGAGATACACAGTCCTCCAGGGGGAAAACCTCTCAGGAAGGTTCTGCTCTGCCTCCACAAAACACCAAAAAATGAACCCTCTGAAGTTCATAGGGTTGCTGACCCTCTGAAGGGGCCAACCTCTACCTGGCCTCCCCAAGTCTTCCTTCCAGGCAGGTAGAGGATGTGTGTGTTAAAAATTGGTCTGTGGGCAGGCTGGTCCTTATTTAGTAGGATCATTGCCCAAGAGCCGAGTTTTCTTTTCTTTTTCTTTCTTTCTTTTTTTTTTTTTTTTTTTTTTTTTTGCGGGTCTGGGGATGGAACCCAGAGACCCCCTGCCCAATTTTTTTTTTCTTTATTTTGAAACAGGGTCTCACTGAGTTGCGGAGAGCCTCACTAAGTAGCTGAGGCTGTCCGTGCACCGCGATCCCGTCTCAGCCTCCTAAATGCTGGGATTACAAGCGTGCGCCACCACGCCTGACAAGAGCTAAGTTTTCAAAGTGATTTAACACTCATTCTATTAACATTCAGCCTTTTGGGAGGCTGAGACAAGAGGATTAAAGGTTCAAAGCCAGCCTCAGCGCCTTGTGAGGTCCTTCACAACTTAGTGAGACCCTGCTTCAAGAATAAAGAATAATATAGGGCTGAAGATGTAGCTCAGAGGTAGAATGCCTCTGGATTCTATCCTCAGTACTGCAAGACAAGTAAAATAAAATAAAATAATAACAACAACAACCACCACCACCACCAGAGAAGATGCATAAAGGTTAGCACATTGGTAGTAGTGTCTTCATGGACTTGAGAAAAAAAAAATCCACAAAGTCATCAGCTTTAAGTGACTACTTTGGTGAAGTGAAACCTAATGAAGAAGAAACACATGGTTTCCTTTTATGTCTCTTTAAAGTGAGACTTTTAAAACATCTTCAAATCAAAATAGTGGTAACTAACAATGTGGCCAGAGGCGAGTTACATAATGTCCTTTTATATTCTCATCTGAAAAGGATGTTAGAAGTGATCTCTGAAGTCCTCTTCAATAACAAAATGCTATAAATCAATGGACATTTAAACATTCCAGGCAGATAGCTATTTTTTATTTTACTATATTTTTATGATCTCTCTTGGCTTGTTCCATTGCTTAATCTCATAATAATATTGATGCTGATAATAAAAGTTTTATGTTTAACACTAACCACACTCAATCCTCCTACAGCTGGAGCCAATTTTTTTTTTTTTTTCTAGTTTGAGCCTCTATGGAGTTGGAGAACAAATGACCAGTGTTTTTTTTTTTACACACAAGAAAACCCTTCATTAACTCTATTGGAATCCTGTCATTAAAGTGCCCCTTGACTCTTCCTTTCCAAGGGCCACAACAACCCAAGTCCTTTAATCATGTACAACCTCTTCTCTAGAATCTGGTTAATTCTTCTTCCTCTACAGAGAACTAAATGAACCTTCCTAATACTGTCAGCTAAAACAATGACTGGTGCTACTCCTGGATAAGAGGAATTTAAGCATTTCTTTTTAAATATGATTGATCTATAGAGACTGCAACTTGTCTTTGCCAAAGATAATTAATGCCCCCGAATGACCTTCCTCATGTTTTGTAGCAACACTTCAAGCTAAAATCAGAAAGAATGAATTTTTAAAAACCATAAAGTACATGGAAAGTCTTGAAAATTCCAAGAAATTGCACTTTTGGGGCCTGGAAAAATAGCACAAAAAAGCAAGGGATAGTGATTTGTTAACAACAGACCCACCCCAGGGATAATGCCTTTACTCAAATAAAGATGCAATTAGGTAAATCGAATCATACTTGTGCATGCTTAGAGCATCGCAAATAGACTATTGCCAGCCCATTTTAAAATACTTTCAGGCAAAGTTTTATATCCTCGTTTGGATACCCCAATGCCCATATTTAGACTGTCACAGTCCAAAAGTACTTCCTTCAGTATAAGTAGACTCTTTCTTGCTGCAACTTAATTTTGTTTTTCTGGGTTCTACATGCCAAGGAAACAAATGCAATCTATGCCTAAAAGATTTGTGCCCAGAACATATTCAGAACAATACGAAAACAGCCCAATAAAAACTTGGGTCAAAGAGTTGAACAGACATTTCAGCAAACAAGATATATGAATGGCAAATAACTAAAAAGATGCCCCAAATCCTTAGTCATTTGGGAAGTTCTAATTAAAACCACAATGACATACCACTAGATACTTACTAGAAAGGCTAAAACGAAAAATACTGTGGATACCAAGTGTTGGTTAGGATATGGAATGATTAAAACTTTCATATACTGCTGGTGGGAATGTAAAAAATGCTTTGGGACCCATGTTGGCAGTTTCTCAAGTCAAACATACACCTACCATATAACCCACTCATTCTACTCCTGTGTGTCTACACTAGAGAGATGAGAGCATATGCCCATACAAAGACTTGTACAAATGCTTATCAAAAGTTAAGTACAGGGGACTCTGGCCCCGACCCTGGGCGGGTGGGCAGACACTGGTGGGGTACCCCTAAGCAACCCCCTTTCCACCCGGAAGGACCCTGTAAAAAAGAAAAAGAAAAAGAAAAAAATAAAATATCAGAGAGGGGTCAAGGAGGCCGTAGCGGATGCCAGGATACTGGAGATGCAGACAAAACTTATCCAAATAAACTGGAATTATTGGAAAAATTCCCCGCTAAGGAGGACTGCTTCTTCTCTACATTGTTAAGAATCTTGGACATCACCTGTAAGGAGAGAGACTTTAGCGGAGACCAAGGAGAAAGGCAGTGTTGAAAGCGGTCTCCGCGTTGGCGGTGGAGACTTGTATTCAGGAGAAGCAGAAATCGGAGCCTACCAACCTTATTTATTTATTTAGGAGAAATTACACCAAAGGTCGAATGCTACCATCGCGCATGCTTAGGAACACTGGACAACATTCAGAGTGGAAAAAGAGCTTGGGAAAGATTTGAAATGGTGGAGGCAGTGGCAATGGCAGTGGCCAGTACCCAGGGGAGGCAGAGATCTGATGCATTACACCTGGAACCTTTGAAGTAATGACCCCAGAGGCAGAATGCTACCACCACGCACCCTCGAGAACGTGGGACAAATGGTTGGGTGAAGAGGGTGCTCCGATTAGAGCCTGCCGAGGGGTGAGGCCGGTGATGGACACAGCAAAGCTGGGATTGGAGCCTGTCGTGAGGCAAGGCTGGCGCTGGAGCCTCCGAGGGGTTAGGCCGTTGCCGGGGCCAACAAGGCTGGGATTGGAGCTGCCGTGAGGCAAGGCCAGTACTGGGGCCTCCGAGGCTGGGATCGGAGCCTGCTGAGGGGTTAGGCCGGTGCTGGGGCCAATGGCCGACATCGGAGCCTGCCATGAAGCAAGGCCGCTACTGGGGCCTCCGAGGCCGGGAACGGAGCCTGCTGAAGGGTTAGGCCGGTGCCGGGGCCAACGACCGGCATCGGAGCCAGCTGTGAGGCAAGGCCGGTGCTGGGGCCTTCGAGGCCGGGATTGGAGCCTGCCAAGGGATTAGGCCGGTGCCGAGGCCAACGGCCGGCATCGGAGCCTTCCGCGAGGCAAGGCTGCTATTGAGGCCTCTGAGGCCGGGATCGGAGCCTGCCGAAGGGTTAGGCTGGTGCCGGGACCAGCGGCCTGCATTGGAGCCTGCCACGAGGCAAGGCCAGTGCTGGGGCCTCCAAGGCTGGGATTAGAGTCTGCCGAGGGGTTAGGCCAGTGCCGGGACCAGCAGTTGGCATTGGAGCCTTCCGTGAGGCAAGGCCGTTACTGAGGCCTCCGAAGCCAGGATCGGAGCCTGCCAAGGGGTTAGGCCGGTGCTGGGGCCAGCGAGGCTGGGATCGGAGCCTGCCGTGAGGCAAGGCCACTATTGAGGCCTCAGAGGCCGGGATCGAGCCTGCCAAGGGGTTAGGCCAGTGCCGGGCCCAACAGCCGGCATCAGAGCCTGCCATGAGGCAAGGCCGCCATTGAAGCCTCTGAGGCCAGGATCAGAGCCTGCCGAAAGGTTAGGCCGATGCCGGGAACAGCAGCCTGTACTGAAGCCTGCCGTGAGGCAAGGCCAGTGCCGGGGCCTCTGAGGCCAGGATTGGAGTCTGCAGAGGGGTTAGGCCGGTGCCGGGGCCAGCTGCCGGCATCGGAGCCTTCCGTGAAGCAAGGCCACTACTGAGTCCTCCGAGGCCTGGATCGGAGCCTGCCGAGGGGTTAGGCTGATGCCGGGGCCATCGGCCAGCATCGGAGCCTGCCGTGAGGAAGGCCGGTGCTGGGGCCTCCGAGGCCGGGATCGAAGCCAGCTGAGGGGTTAGGCCGGTGTTGGGGCCAGCAAGACCAGAACCGGGGCCTCCCATGAGGCAAGGCTGCTGCCTGAGCCAGCGAGGTCTGGATCAGTCCACCGGGTAGCCAGGCCACAACTGGGGCTATCAAGAGTGGGATCGGTATTTGCAACACGGCAGGCCCAGAGAAATATCGCAGAAAATAAAAATCAGATGCTTCCCCTAATCAGCAATAACTAGGAGGAAAGGGGCAACAGGAAGTGGTCGAGCTATAGAAAGGGCCCTATAGTGAAGCAATTAAGGTGACCAATCAGAGGGTATGAAATAGGGGAGGATGGAGCCTCTTTAAAAAGCAGGAGGTACATAAACATATGTATCAAAGTTAATCACCAAACAAGCATGGGATCGAGGGAGGGGGAGGGAATGGGATGGGGACTGGATGAGGGCTAATTGGATGATGTGTGCCTGTATATCATCTCAAGTCTTGTATTCCAATGTGATGTATGATTACAATGCACCAATAAAAATAAATTAAAAGAAAAAGTTAAGTACAAACTGAGCATGGTGGCACATGCCTGTAATCCCAATACTTAGGAGGCTGAGAAAGGAGGATTACAGTCTGAGACCAGCCTCAACAACTTAGTGAAGCCCTCCTATAACTTACTGAAACTCTGTTTCAAAATAAGAAATAAAATAGGGCTGAGGGTATAGCTTAGAGGTAAAATGCCCTGGGTTCAATCCCCAGTAAGAGCCAGGCATGGTGGTGCACACTTGTAATCCCCACCTTAGGAGGCGGAGACAGGAGGATCGCGAAGGTTTGAAGCCAGCTGTGCTGGCTTAAGAGACCCTGTTTCCAAAAATAAAAAAGGAGAAAATAGGTCTGGGAGCATAGCCCGGAGGTAGAAGGGCTTCCAGGAACCCCAGTACCACCACCACCAAAAAAAAAAAAAAAAAAAAAAAAAAAATCAATCCCCAGTAACACAAGAGTTAAGTACAAAAATACAATGCAGTAGACCAGTACAATGGAATACTATTTCTTGATAAAAGGAGCAAACTATTTATGGCTGTAACAAATGGCTGAATCTCAAAGTAACTATGCTGAGTGAAAAAACCAGACAAAACAGAATGTGTAGTGTATGATTTCATTTATATAAAATCCTGGGAAATGCAAATTAATCTATAATGACAGAGCAGAGTGCAGCCACTGCCAGGTGGTTTGGAGGGTGAGGGCAGGTTGTGTAAAAGTTGATGGCTTATTTTGACACTGGTGATGGTTTAGGGGCATACAATTTTATCAGATTGTATGCTTTAAACATTTGTGGTTTATTTTATGTCAGACATCACTAAAGTTGCTTTTAAAGAATAACTTCTCAGCCAGGCATAGTGGCACAAGGGTATAATTCCAGTACTGGGGAGGCTGAGACAGGAGGACTGCAGATTTGAGGACAGCTTCAGCAAGTAGTGAGATTTTCATCAACCTACTGAGACTATTTTTCAAATTAAAATAAAATAGGGCTGGGGGTGTAGCTGGGATTTGGAGTGCCCCTGGGTACAATCCCTAGTAATTAACACACACACACAGACACTCGTAACTCAGACTCTAAACCCATCTTAAGGACATTCTAAGTCTTCTCTCCCTCGGATTAAACAGACCCAGGTATTTCTTTTAAACATTTACAACCAGAATTAACTTTTCCTTGTGCTCTTCTAGAAAAGTTAAAGCAATAACATTTAAGTCCTAATAATCACATAAAAAAACCTTTTCTAGGACAACATTCTCAATCTTTCATATGCCCTTCTAGACAAGCTCAAAGGAATAAGTTAACTTCCTATTTTTTTTTTTTTTTGTGGGTCTGGGGGGTGGAACCCAGGGGCATTCTACCTCTGAGCTACAGCCCCTGTCCTATTTTTTATTCTTTATTTTGAAACAGGGTCTCACTAAGTAGCTGAGGCTATCCGCGAACCGCGATCCTCCAGTCTCTGCCTCCATGCTGGGATTACAAGTGTGTGCCACCATGCCCAGCTAATAAGTTAACTTCTTGAACTCACATAGGAAGTAAACTGACAAGCTGAGGTTCAAAGTCAGGTGCGTTTAACTCCTAAATTTGCGCTACCTTCTGAAACAGTGCACCAATGCCACTGTGGAATTGAGGAATAACAGTACACCACAATTCAATTGCATCACTAATAATAATAATAATAATAATAATAATAATAACAACAACAACAACAACTATTATTATTATTATTATTATTTGCAGTACTGGGGTTTGAACTCAGGGGCATTCTACCTTCAAGCTACACCCCCAGCCTGATTTTTTATTCTTTATTTTTGAGAGTCTCACCAAGTTGCGGAGTCCCTCACTAAGTAGCTGAGGCGGTCACAAACCCGGATTCTCCTGTTTCAGCCTCCCAAATACTTGGATTACAAGTGTGCACCATTACACCTGGCTCAGCTGTATCACTTTTAAATATATGCAACAACTCAAACTGTTCAACAAAGTAATGTCAAATTTGCTGGTTATCTTTAATTAAATTTATCTGCACTTAGTAGTATAATTTTCTATGTGATTATTAAAGTAAAACAGATTTCCCCCGTCTTGAGTAGATGAAAGTTTCTTTTTAATATCCTGAACACCCTAAACATTTTCTTGTTCCATAGTGAAAAGGTAACTTTCAACTCATACTACCAGTTTGATTCATATCAAATTCTGAAAAAGAGAAGCTGAATCAGTGCGCTCTTATTTAATACAGTCCAAATGAATGCACAATGGACACTGCTGTGCAGTTTGAAGATGAAACAAAATTGATTACACACATGCTCTGCCACTAATTAAAAATATACTAGTGTTACAAGTATACAATTTCAGTGTTAGTGTTATCTTTGTTCAGAACCATGGTACTTTATTATACAGCTGAAGCCCTCTAACATTTAATTAGGTTCCTAATTATGAGGAGAGTCACATTACCTTCAAGTCCTTTCCTAGACTGTGAGCATAGCTTAATACATTAATTTCATGGTGACTGTATTTTAAGATGGGGAACATGTCAATCTTCTGACATGTCTGCATGAATAAAGATTTTAGTTATGACACAGTTTCAGACATGTACCAGAAAAACAGTCACTGCTAATTTTAATAGCCAGGAGATATATTGTATTTTAAGCATAAGCAGCATTACAGGAGTCTTCATCCAGGGTATACATATGAATATAAACAGAAGCAAGATAATCATTACGTGACATTCTTTATTTCCATTTATTCAACCAACTAATACTTTTAGCCTCATTCAGTATTATCTTAACTCCCAAAGTTCCCTTTTTGGCTTATCAAAAAAAAATAAGTAACATCAGGGCAAAATGTATGAGTCATTTTTCTTTAATAATGCCAAGGACATAACACTTAAATCTAAGATTAAAAATAAAGTGCTATGTGTGAAATTCAATACTGTTTAACTTTTGGGTGCTGAAGTCTAATAAATATAACATTTCAAAAGATAATTAAGCATTCTGGATTACTTCCATTCATTTGCATGATTTCATCAGTAGATTTCTATGGCTTTGTCTTCATTGGCTAGTATTTGGATGCTGGGTAAACTGGTGGAATTTGGCATCATTTAGTTTATAATCTGTATCACCAGTTTGTACAAGGAACGGAAATGTTCTCTACTTCCCTCTACACTTCAAAGTACTTTATTATCTAAACAGTTATTCTGACAAAACCATTAGTTAAGAGGAAAGCAAAGAAATTTTATTTTTTAAAAGACTCACCTTCCATACCAGACTACTTTAACCATCCATGCTATTTCTGGCAAAGTCTTCTATTTCCTAAAGACCACACACACGTACCTTCCCATTTTTTATACCTATGAGACAGAGTCAGGGTTTGTTTTTATTGGGTTTATCTCAAAGCAAGCTTTTCACATTTACCTTAACTTCCTCCTAAGTTCTATGTTTTCTAGCCTCTTCTACAAAAAATGCTAAATTAATTCATTAATTTTTGGGGTGGTACTGGGGGTGGAACCCACAGGCTTTCTACCCCCAGGCTATACTCCCAGACCTATTTTATATTTTGTTTGGAAACAGGGTCTCACTAAGTTGCTGAGAGCCTCACTAAGTAGCTGAGGCTGGCTCTGAACCTATGTGATCCTCCTGTCTCAGCCTCCCAAGCGTGGGGATTACAAGCGTGCGCCACCACGCCCAGCTGAAAAACACTAAATTTAAATATGAACAAGGGACTGCTGAAATCATGGCGAACAGCCTACAGTTATTTTCAAATTGTGACAGAGTTGAGTATAGGCACGTACACACTGGGTGAAGGGTCATCTTTTTATTGGAGCTCTGAGTTGAGAGCATTTGGAGTTATAAAGAACAAAAGTTTCATGGGTTTGGAGTAGAGCATATTCACTCATTCATTCATCCTCCCTCCCTCTCCCCTCCGCTCACCCTTCCTTGCCTTTCCTAACACTCCTCTACTGCTGGGTATTGAACTCAGGGCTGGAGCGGGGAGTTCTACCACCACACCCCCAGTACTTTTTTTACTGTAAATAGAGTCTTGCTAAGTTGCCCAGACTGGCTTCAAATTTGCAATCCTCCTGCATCATCCTCTTGGGTAGCTGGGATTACAGATGTATTCACTTTTTCTTTATTCTACTCTAAAATTCATACTGCAGCTACATGATTCGATAACGTGCCTACAGGGTCTGAGAACTTTTTTATCTTATGCAAAATATGATAGTCTAGTCCTCAGAAGCCCCATCACCAGTGAAGTTGAGGGGCTTGGCTGAATCATGTCAATAGTTTTAATGGAGATGAAGTTGGGGTGCAGACAGAACCTAAAAAGACAAAGTAAGGTCTGGTACTAATTTCATTTACTAAAGAAATATGTGCTTGGTCAACCATTTTATCCATGTTTAAGTGTAGTTCAGTACATCAGGTACATTTATGAAGTAGTTTTACTTTAGGTTCAACTGACCTCTGGCCTCCGTGCCTGGACATTCTGTCAGTCACTGGTTCACACGCATGCCACTCCATTTCTAGGTAACCTCCTGGCTAAGAATTCAGAAGCAGAGCTCACTCAACACACCAGGGTTTGACTGCTTGAGGTGAAGAATGAACGGCCCAAACCGAGCATGTGTCTACTTCCTTCCAGATGGAAGATAGAAACTTTGATCTTCTCTTCCTTGCCATTAAGCCTTTCAGAAAAGAAGGAACCCACTATTCTCTGACCTTTGGGAGTTTTACAAACTTCAGAGTGCAGTTCAGAACACAGACAAGAAACTGTCCAAGAAAAACATGCCCCAAATGAACAGGATATAAACAAAGCTGTAATGAGGTAATTAATGGAAGGGACTTGACTCCCCTCACTTGGTTTCTCTGATAACAATCTGGCATTTTATCAGCAGGGTCTTTTATCTGGAAGGATTCACTGTGTTCTGCTGCCTGGAACTATTCTGGGAAGGGACAAAGACAAGCTTTCATCTTGAAAAGGAAATAGAAATACATCTAGAAGGGGTAAGGAAGAGTCAAAGCTGTAAAAAGACCCCTAAGTCTTTCCCTACCAGAAGGGAGAGGTAAATGGAAAATAGGACGCCCTGCTTCCTGAGAGCACGGGGCACGTGTAGTGGGAAAGCAACCAGCGTCTGCGGCCAGGCCACAAGAGAGAGGGCAATGTGGTTTTGGCCTTTGTTCTAATTCTGTACCTTCTCCCCAATGTCTCTAATTATCTTGCTCTCAAACAAAGAAACTTGAATTCATGTATACTGTTGCTTAAGTGACTAATAATAATAACAAAAGTAACTCACCTTCCACTGAAACTTTTTTATCTTAAAGGGATAAAACCCATATACTAAAGGAATGAAAGTCTACCTGTGGGTCTTTAAGGTTTAGCTCAAGGTGGAGACTGATCTGAGAAAACTGGGTGAGCAAAAGGGATGACTTAAGATCTTCCAAGTCATTTCACACAGATTTCCCCTAACCAAGGGTAAAGATAGCCCTGCTCATGGTTACATAAGCCTTCCTAGGAGCTTCATTCCTTAGGGGAAATGGGACTATTATAGTACAGCATATGATAAGATATGTAAAGGGGAAATGGGACTATTATAGTACAGCATATGATAAGATATGATATGATATGTATGGAGTGTGTGTGTACAAAGACAAATACAAATTTAATAGCAGAGAGTGATCCTTTTTTTCCTTACCCTCCAAACATGGCAATTCCATTAAGACCTCCTAACAAGCAGCCATGGATTAATGGTAGAAGGACTTGGGATAAACAAGACTTTAAATTCCTTATCCTATTTAGAACTCAGGAATATTTATCCAAGGTTGATCCAAGGTAGCTAGCCAATTCCAAAACCCACAGCCTAGGGCTTCTGAACCAGAGCTTAGATTGCCCAGTAACACGAGTTCCCTTCTGTCGGGCTGGGTAGCAAGCGTAGGAAGCACAGCCAGGGTGCTGATGACAATTCACAGCGCTGTAGGCAAAAAGGAGGGCACGAGGAAGCAGCTTTGCTGGTGGCTTTCCATGGAGAAGTCTACCAGGATATAAGTCTAAGGCTGCCACTTTAAGGATATGTTTAGCCAGGCAGCTGAACACAAATCCCCCTCTAGTCTTTTCAAGTTTGTCTTAAGTCAAACTTGAAAAGTTTTCATTCTGGCTATGAATTAAATTCTGATGTTTTAAATAAAAGAGTGAAAAAAAAAGGAGGTGATAAATAATTGAATTATAGTAATTATATGACAATGAAGCTCAGCTAGAAAACAAGAATCTCATTTCTTAAGTCTCTCTTCATCAGACTTATGTAGACTATAACTAGTAGTAAATGAATTTACATTTTGTTTTATCCATTCTGAAATGAAGCTGTACCTTCAATTTTGATTTTACAGGAAAACAGGATCTTCTGGAGAAAAAACAAAAACCTAAAACGATCCAGCAAGAAAAAAAAAAAAAAAAACCACTACCCACCCATTGCCCACAAGGACAGCTCACTTGATTAGTATCAGAAAATAACTTCTGCCCACTGCTTTGTAAATTATTTTCTTGTCTGTGTGAAACATTCTTCAGTAACAATTCAGCTTTTCCTTGGCTACCTAGATATAATTCCATAATTTGTGCCAAAACAGATGGCCTTTTCCTGTACGGTTACAATAATAAAAATGGAGCAGGCTTATTTACACAGTAGCATCTTTCATACAAACGTAGAATTTATTAATGCTCTGGACTTTGTAAGACTGAACAGAAAAAATCACACTAATATGGCACGCATAACTCTGATTTGGGGATATTCAGAATGAGGCTGAACTAAAGTTTACCTCTGGCATTAAGTGTTTTCAGCTGCATTTGGGAGAAGTTTGAGACTTCTTGGGGCTGGTGGTCAGAGCACAGATGCCCCAGCCCAGCAGTTCTTCTTGCTGCCAAAAGCCACAGAGCTGCCTGTCTCGCCCTCAGTGTGCCCTCCAAGCAGGTTCAGCTAAGTAATTTTTGCTTGTAGAAAGAGGGAAGTGAAACTGAGCACAGCACAAACTCAAAACTGAAGATCAAAACGGGACTTTAACCTACTTGAGAGGCCTTACATCAGCTCAGGCTATTGTTCTGTACCCAGTAAAGCAGTTCCCTAAAGTTACTCCATCCTATTTAGAGTAATGAAACTTTCATTTCCTAATATTCAGCAGTTTAAAGACTTCACTGATTCAGACTTGACTTTTTCCAAACCAGTTTAGGATTACCACCTAAGAAAACACTGGCAACTAAAAACATTTTTTCAACATGTACCAATAGCCTTGTGATCCTGTTTCCTTTCAAGAGAATAAAAAGAGGAAAGATCAAGTAAGTCATTATGTGTGAAAATACCTTGTAAACTGCACAAATTCTTATGCAAATGCTTGTTACTAGTGTTTTTCCTTAGCAACTCTGAAGATTTTCAAAATTATGTAGTTCCAACAGTTGGAAACTTAAGATGACACACTAAAGGCAGATAGGAAACATTTTCAAACTGTTGAAAAGATATGCATAAATAGCAGCCACAAATAATATCGTTAAAACTTTGTTTCTTAGCCTCAAGCTATATATCCTCTTTAAGACATTTACAACTGTGCAATGACCCATGGTTTCCTATAATAAGGAAAATTTCTTTTGTAAGAAATTCTCAATATTTCTCAAGAATCTTGGAACCTCAGTTGAGCCAGTTTTATTTAGCAACCTGTCGCAATCACTTGGGCTTAACTGCAAGTTTTTCTTCCTTTCCTGCTAATTTCAGATTAGAATAGGAGACCCACTGTCAATGATGCTCAAGATGGGGTTTGGGGAGGGTCTCAAAGTAAGCCCAAATGTTTGCTATTTAAAGCCACAGGGTATCTTTGGCATGCGGAGGATTAGCTTGTCATATTTCACAGAGAGAATATGAGAAGTAGATGGGGTAAGGGGCTAGGCTAGCTAAGGCAGTGGCAAACAGGTCCCAGAGGTAGATCACCTGGGTTCAAAGCCAAGACTTACGCTTTGTAGCAGTTTGATCTACTGCACATTTCTAAATTTCCTTCTGTCCGGCTTCCCCGTCTTAAATGTAGTAATGCTGGTAATAAGCTCGTAGTGCTATCATAATGATTGAGATAATATGTGTAAAGCTCTAAAACAGTGTGTGGCCCACAGTAAACGTTTGTTAATTGTTATCATCAACCACTAATTAGTATGAAGAACATCAGATAAAAAAGACAGAGATAAAAAGCATCATGGTACAGAAGGACACCTCATGACAAAAACCTGGTCTCTCTGATTCAACACTGAATTCTACCATCTGACACATTTCAATGTTCTCAACAAATATTTACTGAGTGAATGGATAAATGAATTTTATTCATGAGTGAATTCATTCCTTAAACAGTCACCTTTTGACTGTGGACACAATAGAGTCATTCCATCTGGGCCCTAGCTCTTAAATCTCCAAAGAAAGTTCCAACCTCCACCACTTGCTACCTCAAACTGACAATAATCAATGCAAGAAAAAAATCATTTCAAACATACTGAAGGACTTTCAGAAGCCAGTGATATTTTAGGCCAATGTTCCATGTTGGGGAGCCTATGTGACCCCTGAGTCCTGATCTTGTTATGATTCCTTATGGCCCTGTATGTACTAGACCCTGAGGAAGAAACTGATACTGCTGACTTGCAGATGCCTCTGGGCCAGGAAGAAGAAACTTTCCAATAGCAAGGTCCATCTCTGACTCTGATGAGTTCTGGATCTAGAACTGGCTCATTACTGCTATGAGTACAAGAGAAAATGGCGCACGCTTGTAATCCCAGCGTTCCGGAGGCTGAGACGGGAAGCTTGAGGTTCAAGGACAGCCCCAGCTACTTAGTGAATTCCTTTGCAACTCAGTGCGACCCGGCTTCAAAACAAAGAATAAAAAAATAGGGCAGGGGGTATAGCTCGGAGGTAGAATGCCCCTGGATTCCATCCCCAGTACCGCAAGAAAAAAAAAAAAAAAAGAGTGCAAGAGAGTGCAAAGAGAAAGACAGTGAGGGAAGGATGAAGAGGCACATCAAGGTTTGAAAGGCAGCAAGAGGAGGAGAAAACTGGCCAGAGAAGGCCACCCAGAAAAGAGTGTCATGAAGAGGGCAGTTTGCAGTAGTGTCAAATTCCAGATCAAAGAGGACGGTGAAGCACTGGCTTTTCTGACAAGGAGTCACTTCTCTTTCACGTTTGTAGGTACCGTTCCAGTAGAACTGTGAAGAAGGGACGAACGGGCCGAGAGGACGTGGGAGGCTGTAGGCACAGAACAAAGGAAAGAGCTACGGGTAGAAAGAGTTGGTATCTTGTGGAGAAAGCTCAGAACTGATGGCCTCTATTCTCTCACAAGTAAGTAATGGAAGTAAGTAAGAGATTTAGGTTTTAGGTTAAGTGAAGGCACAAAGGAGAGAGGGGGGAGGAGTGTGTGTGTGTGTGTGTGTGTGTGTGTGTGTGTGTGTGTGTGTGAGTGTGTGTGTGTGTGTGTGTTGGACTGATCCCAGAAGCACTATACCTCTGAGTCATACCCCCAGCCCTCTTTACTTTTAATTTGAAACAGAGTCTCACTACATTGTTAAGGCTGACCATGTCCCAACATGCCTGGCTCTCAGTAAATACATACATACATACATACGTATATATGGAAGGGGGTACTGGGAGTTGACCTCAGGGATATTCTACTGTGAGCTACACACCAAGCCCTATTTTATTTTTTCTTTGAAACAGGTTCTCACTAAGGTGCTGAGGCCTCACTAAGTTGCTGAAGCTGGCTGTGAACTTGAGATCCTTTTCTCTCAGCCTCCCACGTACTGGGATTACAGGCGTGAGCCACTACACTCCAGTTTCAGTAAATGTATTTAATGGATGAATGAACTGGTGATGGAGAGTGCTCACAAAATCAAGAGAGAGGCAAGAATGCATGGTGAAGAGGATGTCTATAATTGTTTTGGAAGGAAGAAAGATAACCAGCCAAGAGTCTCAATGTTCAAGGTACGTGGGGAAAACATGATAGGAAGAAATAAGCAAAAGCACTCCAAGTACATCACAGTACATTACATGCACTAGATGTGAATAATGAAGCTTGTTTTCCAGTCCAAAAATACTACGTGGAAAGATTCAGAAATCAACAATTGGTAAGTTTTTAATCGTGCACCATTCTGAGTAGCAGGATGAATTCTCAGGCTGTGTGTGAATCATCCCTCTGGACAGCATATCCATCCTGCATGTGCTGCCCATCCATGAGGACCCCTCTCATCCACAAGACTGTCCAGTATGGCAGCACTTGTGTTCAAGTCGTACTTTACTTAATAAGACTTGAATACAGCATACGAGAGGTGATGCTGGCAATTTAGATAGGCCAAAGAGAAGATGGAAATTGCTTCCTTTAAGTGAAAAGGTGAGTTCTCAATAAGGTAAGAGAAAAATCAGATTGTTAATATGTTTTATGGTACAAATAAATCTTTAATCTGTAAAACTGTAAAGAGAAATAAATTATGCTATTTTTGCTGTCATACCTCAAATAAAAAAGTTATAACTACCGTGTGTGGTGTTAAGATGGTAAGGGCATTAAATGTGTGTACATATGTACATGTAGGAACAAACACAGTGAATATAGGATTTGGTATTATCTCTGATTTCAGGCATCTACTGAGGTTCATGGACTATAACCCCAAGAATAAGGAGAACCACTGTATTTTAGTTATTTTTTCCATGTCTTCATTTCAATTCTGCTGTAATTAATCTTTGCCTGTCTACTTTATTACCTAATTCATACACATACACATGTGTGTGTTTGCTACTGGGAATTGAACCAGTGGTATTCTATGTCTGAGATACAGCCCCAGGCCTATTTTATTTTTATTTTGAAACTGGATCTCACTAAGTTGAGAAGGCTGCCCTCAAACCAGTGATACTCCTGTCTCAGCCTCCCACATACTGGGGTTATAGGTGTACACCATTACACCCAGCTTACCTAATTCATTTTTTTCTACCTGAAGGAAGAAAACAAAACAAAACAAACAAACAAACAAACAAACTTCTGATCTTAAAATGTTCCCTATCACACAGGATAAAATGGCTGCATGTTACTCAGCACTTAGGATTGTTACTGTGAAATCCTTTAAGTTAGCATTAAGAAGGACTGCCAAGTAACTTGTCTACAATTTTTAAGAAAATAAGATAAAGAAAATAAAAATTCCTTATGGAAAAATATTGTTAGTATAATTTTTTAAATTTCTCTACTACTACTCAGTATTTCCATAAGACTTAAGTGGAAATTTTGGGGGCAAATAATATTCTTTATTTAAGTTACCAAAGACTCAACTCACCATCAATGGTTTTTCTCCTATTAAAGAAACAAACCATTTAATTTTGTGAACTTCCTGGGTCACTCTTGGTTCAAGTGAAAGCAAAGCTCTTTATGACGACTTCCAAGTTATGATTCATAAAATTCTACCACAATCTTTCCCTTGTCAGGTCTCACTGTCTACAGAGTGGACAGTCTGATTTTGCTCCTGCATGAAATCACTATGAGTGATTTCTAAAAGTCCTCAGGATGGCACACTGAATTCCCATATATATATTTTTCCCCTGCCTTGCCACTTGGGAAAGCTTCCTGGGCCTTGATCCTTAGGGTATATATACTATAGTGAAGGAGCTGATATCCACTGTTGGATTCACAAGTGTATGTTTTACCTCACTTGCTAGACTGCACACTCTTCAAAGGTAAAGATCTTTCTCTTTACTTTGTATCTTACCTAAGACCTAACACTAGGCTAGGTACACGATAAGTGTTTAGCAAATACTTGGTTAATCAATCAACTGATTGGATTTTAACTTTTAGAGTGAATGCAAGCAAGAGGCCATGGATTATTATCATTGTCAAAAATTTCACCTAAGAATGAGATTGTTTG
The DNA here is from genome assembly GCF_963383645.1 of Muscardinus avellanarius. Taxonomy (NCBI): domain Eukaryota; kingdom Metazoa; phylum Chordata; class Mammalia; order Rodentia; family Gliridae; genus Muscardinus; species Muscardinus avellanarius. The sequence continues at coordinate 37,136,621 of NC_137801.1, forward strand.
CAGATCAAATCACTTGTTCTAACATGACCTGAATTTTCCTGTTAAAGTAACAGATAGCACTGAAGAAAAACTGGTCCCTACAAGTTTTGTTTTTCTAGTTGCTTTGTCAATGCATTCCATAAGAGGTGAACTCCTCATTCCTGTTGCTCAAAAACATATTTGAAAAAAGGTCTTAAAGAGATCTGGCATCAGAGATAAAAGTTGGCCAAGACCCTCTCTAGGAACTAAGAGAGAAAAATTGGTGACAGATGACAAAGTATTTCTTTATGCCAGAACTCTCTGCAAAAAAGCCAAACAATACGGAACACATGATTTCATTCCACATGCCAAGCCTCAGCCTACCCCTGGGTGGAATTTGGAAATTCAGAAGGCCACAAACAGTGCTCTCTACATAAAAAGCTAGGAAGAGCCACAGCAAGGAGGAGGCAGAGTAGGTAAGCTGCCCAGCAAGATTCCAACATCATTAGGAATCGACCTGATCTCTGTTTTTAGGTCTTCCCTATGTAAGGCCTAAAGTGCCACCACCAGAGTCTCATAGTCTTATTTAAATATACATCACTGTAATATAACAATTAGCCCCAAGGATGCTAATACTGTGGTCACTGACATGTATGTGAAAGAAAGGAGTGGGTATCAATTTAGCTCACAGGCTAGGAGGAAAATCGAGCAGCTGAAAACCCCTGAGTAGAAATGAACATCTGTACCTTGACTTCTTGCCAAAGCTAGGCCTGGTGTCACACAGTCACACTAGTAAAACCAAGGGGCCAATGCTCCCATACCAATGGGGTAGCATGTTCCTTCTCTCACTCAACAATGGACAGAAGATTAGGAAGATGGAGGAGACTCATTCCCCGTACCCCCCTTCCCCTAAGCCTCCTGAAATTCAGTGGTAACCACAAAAGGGGTAGAGTTTTAAATCTATAGGCTGGCTGGGAAAGGAAATTCTATATTAACATTACTAGCAAAGCCCTATTCTCTGGTGTGTTTATTTGCAACAGGCAAGACTTAGGGACTCTGGTACTCTCTTGGGAAGCATCCCTATTCCAAGAAGATCCTTTAACAGGTTTGGACAACAAAGAGTTATCTACTTCATTCACTTCAGAAAAGCATCTCTAACTCCTCAAAGACTAAGATGTTCCTTATGCTTCTCAGAAAACAAATGTGGCTTAAGCCAACATCTGGGATGGAGAAAAATATAGCAACCACAAAGAAAGATAATTTAATTAATAAGGAATGCTTTTCAGACATAACATCACATAGGCCAAAAAAAATGTTTTCAAAACTATCCAGAACAAAGTCATGGAAGTCACTTAGAAGCTAAATTTAAGTGGATTAATTCCTGGAGGGCACCACTTAGTAACAGATCACCATAACCTTGTGGGTCATGCCAAGAACTGTACCCCAAATTATTCTCTTTGGGAAACTGAAGAATCCATTTAAAAATGCAAAAAGACATGCCAAAGGCTTATAGTAAGGTTTATTATATCATTCACTGCCCACTTAGAAGCTACAACTGAGTAACTGTTCTGAAATAAGACATCCTAAACAGATGCTTTGATGGTCATCTAGTCTAATTTCAGGTACATTGCATAAGTCTTTTGAAAAATCTGCCCAACATCTGATTGGTTTTCCTCAAACACTTTCACTACAGCATTTCAGTAATAGTGAAATCTGTTCAGTTCCTTGATGGAGAAACTGATTTTTACAAAATTCTTCTTTATATTAAAAGCTGAATACTTTCCCATTGGGAGCCAAAAAGAGAAATTATGTCTTCTGCCATATGGCAGTCTCTCAAGTATGTAACGATCTTTACCATGTTGCCTTTCACTAAGTCTCTCCAGTTTAATGGATTCCAGATGTTTAGTTTCTTCCTCATTTTGGTCATCTCCTCTGGATAAATATTAGTTCATCAATGACCTTCTAAAATGGGGAGCCCATAGCTAAATAATGTGAGTTTAGTCTCACCATGACAGTTGAGAGGGATCACAGCTTCTGCGACCTGTAAGATGCAATGGTGTCACATTGCTCTCTTATGGGTCACTGGGAAGCCCCATTCTGCAAGAATTCTTTTTCCTTCCATAAAAATTGCTATGAAGCCAGACATCCCTCATTCTTTATGTGTAAAATTTTGAATTTAAAAAAAAATCAGAGCATGATACATATCTCTATTAGATGTTATCTTGATAGTCTCGGACCATCTATCCTGTCTTCCAGGGCTATTTTGGAATCTTATTTTTCAATTATATACTATATCAGACATACAAAAAAAAAGGAATATAGAGAATAATAGGACATAGGGAATTCAATCATTTGCCTAACACCCAGCTCAAAAATCTATCACAGATGAAATGTAAGCTCCTTAGCATATGACTTCTGCACTAACCTCCAATCTCCTGCACACAGAGGTATGACCACCTTCCTGAATTTGTATTTTTCATTCCATGCTTGAAGACTATTCTGAAATTTGATTTCCTTGCCTATAGTATTTATTTTATGTACAAATCTGATAATCATGCAATCTAGTCTGTTTTTGTATAAATAATTTAAGTGTTAAATAAAGCTGCATTATCTCTATCCACCAGCCTAGTAATCCCATCAAACAATGAGGTGACTCAGGCATGGCTTATTTCTAAGGAACCCTTACTAGTTCTCAGCAAATAAAGTACAAGAGCACTTGTAAGTGATACATTTCACGATCTAAATGTTGATATCAGTCTAAAATAACTGATATCAACACAACTGGTCTCTAGTTAAAGGTGCTTTTTCATTCGCTTTTGAAAATCTTTCTGCTGGCTCCAAGCACAACACTTCTATCTCAAATTTGCTAAAAGTGAGTGACATGGTTCTGGACTCACTTATGTCTGAGGCTGTCAGCTCTCTGGTACAGGGATATGCCCTCACTCACAGAACACAATTTTGTTTTTCTAGTGATTCATCTATATCTGGGTTCAGGGCCTTCCTTCAAGTTTACTAGCAAAGACATGCCAAAGCAGGGGCTGACATGCTGGTTGTGGTGGCGCACGCTTGTAATCCCCGCGCTTGGGAGGCAGAGACAGGAGGATCGCGCAGGTTCGAAGCCAGCTGCGAGTGCTGGCTTAGGAAACCCTGTTTCCAAATAAAAATGTAAAAATAGGTCTGGGAGTGTAGCCTGGAGGTAGAAGGGCTTCTAGGAACCCCAATACCACCAAAAAAAAAAAAAAAAAAAAAAAAAAAAAGCAGGGGCTGACAAAGTCGGCTTGCTTGGGTTTTGAATGTCTTCAACAGAAAGAAGTGATAAATGTTTAAGGTGGTGGATATGCCACTTAACCTGATTTGACCATTACACATTGCATAAGCAAAGTGAAAGGACATACTGTATGTAACCCCACATACATGTACAATTACCTACTATCAACTAAACTTTTTGGGGGGGGGTGGTACTGGGGTTCCTGGATGCCCTTCTACCTCCAGGCTACACTCCCAGACCTATTTTTATATGTTTATTTGGAAACAGGGTCTCTTAAGCCAGCCTCCTGTCCCCGCCTCCCAAGCACGGGGATTACAAGCATGCGCCACCATGCTGGGTTCAACTAAACATTTAAAAAATATTTTTCAAAAAGTGCGCGCGTGGTTTGTGCGCCCTCCCTCCCTCCCTCCCTCCCTCCCTCCCTCTCCCTCTCCCTCTCTATCTCTTTTTCTGTTACCATTATACTACCAACCACTTCCTCTCTGTAGAATTTTTGTTATTAAGCAAAACTAGGGGTGCTCTTTTATAAGCAAGATTCTTAGTTCCTATTACCTGAAGTACACAGGGGTACACCCATGTGGGTCCTGGATCCACACTCCACCAGCTGAGAGGCATCCTTCCATGTGTTTTGACTTAGTTACAACTCACTGACTTTGACCATTCTACTTCCCCCTCCCAATTCTCATCAATCCAGGCTCCTCTCCTGGCTCTAGAGCATGCAGCAGAGCACAGCAAGGAGGGCTCCAGACGGCTCCCTAGAAGGCAGTCAGGAGAGAGGAATTCACAGTCCAGGAAGGCCTCAGGTCACAGGCTCATGAAGTGAGAGGGCCTAGATAAGATCTAGTCCAATACCTCAACATGATGGAAAAGGAAACAAAGGTCCTGAGGGGTGAATTCACAATGTAAGTGAAATGACGAGGCTCGCATAAGACTCCTCAAAGGCCAGGTCAAACATGAAACCCAGCTGAGACTCGTTTTACATAACCAGTAACCAGTGGGATACAAAATATAGCTCTAATAAATGTGGGACTAGAAGTCTCTTGATTGCTTGAGAGATACACAGATCTGCTCAGACAAAAAGTCTCAATTCCAAATTAGTTTCATCTTTAAATTACTTAATATACCTACAATCCCAAACCTTGTGAAGGTAGAGAAAGATACCACCAAAAAAAAAAAAAAAAAAATGCCGGGGACACTTGTAATCCCAGTACTTAGGAGATCATGGGTTTAGAGACAGCCTCAGCTACTTAGTGAGGCCCTCTGCAACTTAGTGAGACCTTGTTTCAAAAATAAAGAATAAAAAATAGGGCTGGAGGTGTAGCTCAGAGGTAGAATGACCCTGGGTTCCACCACAGTACTGGGGGGGGGGGGCAAAATCCCATAGTTGCTTCTGTATGGAAGGAGATCAAGATTTACTTAGAGAGATTAAGTGCTGGGCATTACAATATGCTACAGTAATGAAGAACGGCAGGAGAAGAGGACTGATGACAAATGCTACAGACTTCAGAGGAGGAGGTGACCAAGAGCTGGGATGGAGAGAAAGGAAGGAGGGCATGGATTCTGCCTCAGGCCTGCAGGAACCACTCTCAGCTTCCTTTAAAGAAATCTTGTCCTCTGCTTATCTTAAAGGATTCTGGAAGACAGAGCTGATAGAAATGTGATGTACAGCCTTGAAGGAGAGTTTCTGTATTACAATCATAAGTGAAAGCAGAAGCCAGCTACTGTCTATTGAGAAAACCTCAAGTCTCCACATTGCAAACAAGTTGTTTCACCCATAACCTGGGTAAGGAGCAAAGTGAAAACCCCTGAGCTATGTAACTTTCAAAGAAAACAAAGCAAGAGTCAGTATTATTTCCCAGTGTGACAAGTTTAAAAGGACCAACCCTTAGTTTCTGTATCCCCCACCCCTTCCCCTTTGTAAGACTGGTATAATCTATAGGTTCTATGAAACATACTTAAAGTATATAAATCATGTTTTTTCAATTTTTATACTTTTTTTATAGAACTGGATATTGAATTCAGGGACATTCTACCTCTGAGGTACACTCCTAGCCCTATTTTTTATTCTTTATTTTGACATAGGGTTTCACTAAGTTGTGGAAGGCCTCCCTCACTAAATAGCTGATGCTGTCCAAAAACCTATGAACCTCTGGTCTCAGCCTCTCAAGTACTGCAATTACAAGTGTGTGCTACCACTCCGGCCCCATTTTTATACTTTCATCTGTGCACTGCAATTTCACATCATAATGTAGTTCAAAGCGATAGTGACACATGCGCACACCACTTGGTGAGCTTCCCCTGGCTCCTTCCCCACTCCCTCCCCTTCTCCATATAGAATACTGAGACTAGCCTTGGTAATTTCACATATGTTTATAATGTCAATTGATTTGGGCTACATTTTCATATTTCAACTAAAAGAGTTTCCATTACACAGATCCTGATTGCTAATTCCTACTGTCACACGTTTAAGATTGTATTGCTATTTGTACTCCAGTATTTGTCAGTGAAAGAAAGCAGATTTCACTGAAAACTTGTCTAAAGAGAAGAATGATTGAAATGAATTAGAGAAAAGATGTCTAGAAAGTCATTTGTAATGAAAATAAGCCCAAAGGTGTGTGTGTGTGTGTGTGTGTGTGTGTGTGTGTGTGTGTGTGTGTGTCTGCGCGCACGTGTGCGCGCGGGAGGCAGAATCTTTTAAAAACACCCCAAAAAAGCAAATGAAAGGTAGTGAAGAGATTTCTCCTGCAACTGTTAATCATGTGCTAAGACCTAAGTTTTTAGCAATACAAAGCATTTTCTCCCGGGATCCCCACATACACACAGACCACCACCCTGGCCCAGAGACGGAAAATAGCTTTGACCAAGAGTTACAACTTGTTAAGTGGCAGAGCCTGGACAGAACCCAGTCTCTTTGAGTCCTGGGCCTGTGCTCTCTTTAGAACTCTACAATCCCAGGTTTGGGGCATATGTGGTTTCCTACAGTTCTTCAATGGAAACTTGAAACTTGCCTGGGAAAGAGAATTCCAAGATGCATGTCTAGAGACTTTCTGATCTCTGAAAAGACTTCTGGTCTCTGGAAAGCCGCAGACAAGTGGGCACTAGTAAGCTGTATTCAGAGAGCCTGTCAGACTTCCTTTTAATACACAAATTACTCTGTTTTGTGGTATTTTAACAAGTGAATAGTCTTAAGTTGAAGGCAACATGTTAATATGGAATATGGATGTGTATCTAGATCCAGCACAGCATCGGGTATATAAAATGCACTCAATTAAAAACAATTGTAAACAAGATGTTGGGATTAATATTATCCTTTATGTTCTAAGCAGTTGCAACAATCATAGCTGTACACACATGTAACTGTGGAAAGTCTAAATCAGCAACTTTGAACTCCCATTCTACCTCTGAGCTACATACACCCCAAGTCCTATTTTCTTTCTTTTGGAAACAAGGTCTCACTGCATTGCAGAGGGCCTTGCTAAGTTGCTGAGGCTGGCCATGAACCTGTTATCCTCTTGTCTCAGTCTCCCAAGTACTGGGATTATAGGCCTGTACTGCCATGCTTGGCTAAAACTTTCTTAACTGCAAAATAAAAGACTAAACATATAAAAAATACTTACAAGCACAGAGAGGAAGAAAAGCACAGATAAGCATATATTTTAATTGATTTTGCCCTGCATAGCTCATTTCAGCACAGAGGAACTCTCACAGACTCCTACCAGCTGCAAGTTTTTTCTTTAGCTAAATTCATAGTATCCTGTAGAGCTTTTCCAAGTATATATATATATTACCATCAACAATGCTACAAAGATAAACCACCACCCATCCTCTGTACATCCATCTTTTCCCCAGCTGCCCCAAAACAAAACAGCTCAGTCTTTACTATGAGCAGAACCACAATAATGCTTGGAATCACAGGTTTTATGATCAATGTTTCACTTTCTTCATGAATAATGTTCTCAAAAGTCATTAAACCAAATGAATACAGTTTAATCACATGTACTATTTTAAAAAATTTGTTTATAGATTATCTTTCCTCACGGAACATTTTAAGGTACTATAGGTTGTCCTTATAGTAGATGAATAAAACTCCAAACCTAGGTTTTCCAAGTCTAGGGTCCTTCCACTTTATCATACAAGATTGTCAAAAAAGAAGAGCCAGCCTTCGTGTGTTTCTGCCTATGGACCAATCACAGTACCCCAGGTAACTGTCCTGCCGATATGTCTGATTATTGGGATGATCAATCATAAGACAAGCTTTACAACAGGAAAAGCAAAATAAAGAGCAGATTCCGCACCTAGTAAAGATACTATTTTTACATCCTGAACAGAAGAGCAACTGTGGATATAGGTCCTCATCTCTTAGCAGAATATATTTCAGGCCTCATGGGTACGTTCAATGTGGCTAAAATGCATGGCAACAGAAAAGGGAGCCTGTTATTCTGGTTTAATAGAAAGAGCACTTCTCACACTCTACAAACCCTGGCACTTCTCGGTTCAACCTGTTTCCTCAATGGTAAAACGGGGGGTAACAGCCCCTCCTCTCAGAGTCATTAAGCAAAATGTCCAGTGTCTGGCAAAAAGGCAAGGCTCAACAGAATTTGGTCTAATTCCTACTGACCTCTCTTCTAACCACACTTTTTTTAAATTATTCTCTACACTCCTGAGTCCAAATCTACTTTTTATAAACCCCCTAAATAGCCTAATCAAGTATGACTCAAGTATTGACTGAAAGTCGTATTGTCTGTTTATTAATCACCTCTATGTGTATGGCTCTATGTATAATATCCCAAATATAATCTCACTGGTCAAAGGAACGGGTCTATGGACCAGTAGTATCACAATACCTAGAATTCAGTTAGAAAGACAGACGTTCAGGCCCACCCCAGAATCTAGAGAATCAGAATCTATAAGATTCCCAGGTGGCCTGCTCCTATCTTAAACTTTGAGAAACACAGTTTTGTGACACACATGGATGCTCAATGAATCAGAACCAACAGAAGCAATCAACTACAGTGTTTCTGTTGGTGCTGACGCATCTACAAATCTATACAATGGGGCAGAAAGCAACTGCCGCCCACAGCACTTTTCACCAGAAAGGCAGGATGACTGAACACTTCTTATTCTGTGCCTTTTGAGTTTCAGAAACAATGAACTAAGTACAGTGGCTTCAGAGTAATATTTAAATCTTCTATGTTAATGTAATTTTATTATAAGTGCTTTGAAGATAATAAGTAATATATGCATTCTAATTATATGTAAACAAATTTGGTAATTTCAATATAATAATTTCTGGCTTCTAGATGCAACACATAAGAGACTCATCAGTGATGAGCTTCTGCAAACTGAATGTTCACAACATACATGACCGAGTTCTACAGCTTATCTTTGCTTCAGACATACACTGGGACTCTGCATGTGCATTCCCCCTTTCATCAACTTTCTGAAAACATTATCTAGGTATCCCCCCACCCTCCAGGTAGCTGTGAAAGTGGACACTATAAAAGCCCTTGAAAGTAAAACTTACTACCTAAATTCCTAAAGTGAATCACCAAATGCTGGATGAGGAAGAGTACTAACTTTGTATATAAAGAAACAAAAAGCAGTCTGAATGAGTCACCTCAGTGATTAAAGAGAACACTGCCACAGCCAGGGCTTGGTGCAAACAAATGGCCACAGCAATCACACACCAGAATCTTGTGTTTAATGGTTTATCCCATTAAAATGCGTAAGTCAGCTCTGAGAAACCAGGAAGTAGAACCCAGAGCACCATATAAATAAAAAAATGCTCTCTTGGGTTGGGTATTCTTACCCTTCTGCTAAGTCTACTTCAATTTTTGGTAGATGCATTAAAATGAAAGTGCTCTTCTGTCAAGAGGTAAGCCACAGGTGAAAGTTAACTGATATGCTAGACTTCTGAAGTGTTTCTTAAGAATATGTAAATATTTCTTGGAGGCATACATATTAATGTGCTTGATCCAAAATGAAAAGGTGATCAGGCTGGGCGTGGTGGTGCACGCTTGTAATCCCCGCGCTTGGGAGGTGGAGACAGGAGGATCGCCGATTGCGCAGGTTCGAAGCCAGTCTTGCTGGCTTAAGAGACCCTGTTTCCGAATAAAAATATAAAAAATAGGTCTGGGAGTGTAGCCCGGAGGTAGAAGGGTTTCCACGAACCCCAGTACCACCAAAAAAAGAGGTGATCAGAAAGTGTCAGATACCTCGAGATATGTAATAGAGCATATGATGATAGGCTGTAGGAGCAGAAAACGGATTTTCACTGAACACTCTGTGTTCATGTTCTTTTTCAGGCACTCCAACCCTGAAAAAGAAGATGAGTGGGATGTAGTAGCACATGGCCTTGCCATTGATACGCCATCCCCTCCATGCCCTAGTGGACTCCTCCAGAGTGAACAGCCCAATATCCTGGTGTCCTCTACAACTGCTGAGCTGGGGATATATGCCAGGATCAAGCCTGCCCGTGCTGGCCAGGCTCAACACAGAGAAATGCAAATACCAGGTTATTTTTGTTTTATTTTGTTTGTTTTTGGTGGTACTGGGGTTCCTGGAAGCCCTTCTACTTCCAGGCTACACTCCCAGACCTATTTTATATTTTAATTTGGAAACAGGGTCTCTCCAAACCAGCGCGATCCTCCTGTCTCCACCTCCCCAGCATGGGGATTACAAGCGTGCGCCACCACGCCTGGTCAGGTTATGTTTTTAAAAGAGATACCTCCTATCAATACCACATGCCCATTAGTAGGCAGGTCTCCAAGGAAACCTTACTTACACATCCATGGTATGAGCATCTTCCCTCAAACACTGGAGACAAACTAGGAGTACCAGCAACAAGCCTCATGTCTCTGCTTTCACATAAGCCCTCCAAAGTAAAACAAAACTATTATAATTTCTAAAATAAGAACAAGATAAAACACTCCCACAAAATTCCATGTCCACTACTACTAGTTCCGGGCAGAGAGACAGTACCTCATAATGAAGGGAACAAAAGCTGCCATGCTGAGAGCAGAAGCAGCACCATCCATGGGGGAAGGGCAGAGTCTCTCCAACACCAAAAGTAAGAGGAACATGCTTGGATGACGGTCTGGTTCTCCCAGATCACTGGAAAAAATTTATTATACATGAAAAATTTAACATTTATGAACTGAGACAGTATCTTCAAACACCTTTTCTCATTCAATAATTATGTATATGAAGTGAGACTCTTGATCCAAAGGACAATTTTCCTTTTTTTCTCCATTCACTGCCTATCATCCTAATGTGTATCATAGTAGGAAAAAACTCCTGGTAAAGCCAGAGATCATGTTGCACATGATCATCTCAAACTTAATAATTTGCTTAAGCAGCATCTGCTATTTCAGAGAATGAAATGTGAAACGTTCAATGTCCAAATGTATTTAAGTAAGTATAAACATGCTAGGGCAGAAAAGTCTGTCTGAACAAACTACTAATATGAGGAAATATATCATAAACAGACATTCATTGATATAATTTTATTTTCCCATTACAGACAATTCATATATACATTCATACCAAGTACTAAAATGGCTTGAAAAATACAATGACTATGTTCTAAAATATCTATAGTAAAAATTCCACTACTGGCTATAGAATGAGGTTGAAAGGGCAGTGATGAAATTCTCTCTCTACCTGGTGAGACCAGAAGTCCTCTTAATGTCTCTGCTTTGTGCTTTCATGGACATTGGCCATTTATACTTGGCTAGACCACTACTATTTCTAATCATAGTGACTACATTAGTCAGCTAACTTATAGTTTCACGACACAGAAAGCAACAGGTCAATAGTAAAAAAGAAAAACAAAACAAAACAAAAACAACAAAAAAGACAAGTATCTGTTAAGTATATGCAAATGTAAACCCACAGATTTTTAAAATTAAGAGAAAAAACAAATTTTTTTTTTGAGGGTCTGGGGATGGAACCCAGGGGCATTCGACCTCTGAGCTACACCCCCTGCCCTATTTTTTATTCTTTATTTTGAAACCGGGTCTCACTGAATTGCAGAGGACCTCACTAAGTAGCTGAGGCTGTCCATGAACCGCGATCCGCTGGTCTCAGCCTCCCAAATGCTAGGATTACAAGTGTGCGCCACCACGCCCGGCTTAGAAAAAACAATTTTTTGTGTGCATGATACTGGAGATTGAACCCAAGGTATTCTAACACTGAGATATGCCCCTAAGCACTTTTTATTTTGAAACAGGGTCTAACTTACCACATACTGGCCTTAAACCTATGTTCCTCCTGTCTCAGACTTCCAAGTACTGAGATTACAGATATGTGTCCAAGCACCTGGCTTAAAAATATAACTCTTAACAGAAGAATCACATGCTTCTAAATAAGCTAGTTCCTAAATAACCCTCAAAATTTGATACAATTTAATGTAAATCAGAATTTAAAAAATATAAAGAAAAGATTTTATACATCCTTTCAGGTACAAATATACTATAGAGAGACACGCAACATGATGTAATTATAAAAAAGCCTTTTCTTTTTTTGGTACTAGGGTTCCCGGAAGCTCTTCTACCTCTGGGCTACACTCCCAGACCTATTTTATACTTTTTTTTTTTTTTTTTTTTTTGGAAACAGGGTCTCTTAAGCCAGCAACACCACGCCCAGCGTCATTTTTTTTTTTTCTTGTAAGCCATCTTTTTTACAAAAAAAGAAGACTGAAAACTTGCCTAGAGCCAGGTGTGGTGGTGCACACCTGTAATCCTAGTACTTGGGAGGCTGAGACAGGAGAATTGCAGGGTCAGATCAGTTTGAAACTGAGAGGCTCCATTTCAAAATAATAAATGAAATAGGGCTGAGATGCAGCTCAGAGGCAGAATGCCCCTGGGTTTAAGTCCTAGTATCATGCAAAACAAATAAATCCTGTTGCCTAGAAGAAAAATCATAATAAAGTACTTAACACCCTTGACTTCACATTGTCACAACCTCTGCTCATCTTACCTGTCCACTGTGTTGGCTACAGCTTCCAATTGTTTGAGAAGAAAGGGATAGAGTTCTGGAAAACGAGAGAAAAACTCTCTGCCTGTCATTCTGTGGAGAGAGAAAAAAAGATCAATTATTATAATTTTCTTCTTCTGATCTAATAGCTCCTTCCCTATAAAGGAAGAGAACTGTCATTTGTTTAATTAAAGACACAGTGAGACCCTATTTCAAAATAAGAAATATAAAAATAGGGCTCAGGGTGTAGCTCAGAGGTACAATGCCCCTGAGTTTCACCCCCATTACCACAAGAAAAAAGTTAAAAACAAAACTTAGGATATCTTAAATTTAATAATCAACATAAATGATACACATAATTTTGATTCTGGAAGTACTCTTTGAGTATGGACTATAAATATTTGATATAAAATTCTGTCAGGGAAGAAATATATAATCTGTGAAAATGCCAAGATTGTACAATCGATTTGGACTCAGAGTATAGTCAACACCTGACTGAGAGCTTTTTTGATTCAGCTTTGGTTGATAAGGGCAGTTTTAGAACAAGGTTCCCCAAACCTGGCACCACGACATTTTAGGTCAAATAACTATTTTGGCAGAGCAAGGGGCGGGGGCTGTCTTGTACACTGTACAATGTTTAGTAGTCTTTATGGTTTCCACTAACTAGGTGCCAGGAGTACAGCACTCCTTCCAATCATAGCAATCAAAATGTCTCCAGACATCACAAATGTACCAGGTGGGACAAAAATGGTCCCTGAGTAAGAATCACTGCACTGGATTATGGTGACCAGAAGTTCTGAAGGTCCAATTCCAGATGAGACTTATGAAGATTACCTTTTCCTTCTTTATAAAGATTACTCTTGAACTCTGCCAAGGTCCTAAAAATAGTTCCTCGGACTGAAGAACTCATCAAAAAGCTCAAGCTAAATATAGCATTTAGGAAAACATTCTATCTCCATAACTATTAAAAGAACTAGTGTGAAGGAGTGGTGTAAGTGTTCCCTAACTTGCTTGCATTTATCAACACTGGATGTATACTACTATCAATGAAGACCAAAGATAACAGTTATTTAAGATGAAGCACATTTGAGAGCAAAATGCTCAGAGCTTAAGTGTACCATTTAACCCACAAACGCTTTGCTTGTGTTACCACACCCCTATCAAAACTCAGAATAACTCCCCATAAAGTTCCCTTGTATCCTTTCCCAGCCAACTCCTACCTCCCAAAGAAACCACTGATTTGATTTCTATCACCACAGTTTAGTTTTGTCTATACTAAAATTTCATAAAAATATAACACATTACAAAATTACTGGTATCTGGCTTTTTTCACTTAGCATAAAGTTTATAAGATTTATCCATGCTATTCACTATATCAATCATTTGATTCTTTTTCTGTTGACCAGCATTCCACCGTATGAATATACAAGTTAGTTTGTTCATTCTCCTGTTGACAGTCATGGGCACTTTCCATTTCTTGGCTATTGTGAATTCAACTGCTATGATTATTCTTATACAAGGTTTTTGGTGGACATATGTTTTCATTTCTCCTGGATTAATATCTGAGAATAACACTGCAATATGTTTAACATTTTAGGAAACCAGAAGTTTCCAAAATAGTTATACCATTTTATACTCCCAACACTAAGTGAAAGTCCCATTGGCTCTATAGCCTTTCCAGCTCTTGTCTCTTTGGAGTTTTTGTTTTGTTTTGTATTTGTTTTTTGTTTTTTTTTTAACAATTTTAGCCATCCTTGTGGGGTACACTGTGATATCTATCTGTGATTTTAATATTTGCATTATTTTGATGACTAATGATGTTGAGTACGTTTCTTGTGCTTAGGTCATTGGTATGACTTTTTGTGGAGTATCAATTCAAGATTTTTGCCCATTTAAAAAATCGGTTGCTTTTCCCCCTTTACCCTATATAATCATAAAAATGCACTTCATATACTTTTTCCTAGTATTTGACTTGCCAACTTACTTTCTTAATAATGTCTTTCTTTACTTTTTTTTTTTTTTTTATTGGTGGTGCTGGGGATAGAACCCAGGGGCATTCTACCTCTGAGCTAAACACACAGGCCTATTTTTTATTCTTTATTTTAAAACAGGGACTCACTGAGTTGCAAAGGGCCTCACTAAGTAGCTGAGGCTGTTTGTAAACTATGATCCTCCTGTCTCAGCCTCCCAAATTTTGGGATTACAAGTATGCACCACTATGCTTGGTTCTTAATAATGTCTTCTTAAAATCAGAAGTTTTAAATTTTTGATGAAGCTTAAATATTTATCAAATTTTTCCTTTTATGATTCATATTATCTATGGCCCAGGAAATCTCTTTCCACTTCGAAGTTAAACAAAAGACATTCTATATTTTTGTGATGTTAGCTTTTATGTTGAGGTCTATGACCCATCTAAATTAACTTTCATGTATTTGGTGCGACAGAGGTCAAGGTTCCCTTTTCCTGCATTTATATATCTTATTTATAATAAGATGCTCCTCAAATAGGTAAGATGTGCTGGCCAAAAAGGGTCCTAAGAAGACTCAAACCTAATTATGTTCAGGACTTTATTATTACTTGTAGAGCTGACATAATCCTAAATCATAAGCTAATGACAACTTGTCTGAGTACACTGCTACCTCTTCCTAAGGTGGCCCAGGTCAGAGGAAGTGCGAAATTTTATAAAAATGCTTGTCCCTCTTGTAAATGACCCTTCCAGAAGGGTTAACTAAAGTAAGGAACAATGGGGGGGAGGGGTGGAAAGGTGAAGTCACAGCTACTGAAATGGGGTAACTGATTTTGTGGTGGTGGGAGGAGAATAATCTTGACACCTGGGAAGGGAACATCTCAGATCCAGGAAGGTACAATATTAGGGAGAAATGCTAATGTTCTCTGTTATTTGAAATTGCCCCTACAACCTTCCTCATTAAGAAAAATGTTCTGTTGTGGTTCTCTCAAATGGTTGTGGCCACATGAATTTTAATTGCTTGTTCTGTCATCTTCCATCAAATAAGTCTAAGCACAATTTGACCGCCTTTTTCCTTAGTCTCACTGAAGCCTATCAGAAACTGTATGTAATGCCCCTGCCTTAAGCACTTGACCCTTCCATGCAAAACACTCACTAAGACCTCTGGATGCCTCCCGCTTATCTGCAGCCATTGCTCAATCACTGAATGGGGCAGTTGAATGACTCTCAGCTGGTGGTGTGGGCAAAACAAGACAGAATGGAATGACTGCCAGTCATGTTTTGATCTAAAATATCCTCCAAATCTCAGGGCTGATGTTTTGGCATCCAATGGCAATGTTTGAAGGTGGAGCTTTAGGAAGGGATCAGATCATGAAGGCCACTGATAGATTGATTCACTGGGTGGTAACATAGGTATATAGGTGTGGCTGAAAAAGACAGGTCACTGGGGGTATGGCCTTGGGGATTATATGTGTCCCTCACTCCTCTTCTTGCTCAAGATCTCTCCAATTCTGGCCTGCATGACATGAAAGCAGTGTTCTTCCATGTACCTCTACTATCACTTCCATTTATGCTTAAGAGCTGGCCCTACAGACTGAAACTGTGAGCTCCAATAAACCTCTCCTCCTCTAAGTTGTTCTTGTTAGGTATTTTGTTACACCAAAGAGAAAGCTGACTAAAACATCATGGTTGGTGGTGTCTGTAAATGCAGACCCCATAAATACAAAGGGTCAATTATACAATTAAAATTGTTGTCACCATGCTAGATGGTGTAGGACTCTGAAGCTTCAACTATGCATTTGTTGGGGTTTAAGGAAAACCAAAATTATTTTCTAAAGAGAATTTTTACTTCACTCAATAACTATGAGCATTGAGCATACAGGAGGTGTCCTTCTAGTGTAACATTCTTAGGCTCCTCAATCCCATAAGAAAATGCTGACTGTATTTCTGGTTCAGTTCACCTAAACAGCCACATTTCCAATTTACTACAAACACAGAAGAGCTGAGCTCTGTATATTTGCAGGGAGCGCCATCTCAACTGTGTCTGCCAAAAGCTCCTAAAGACTTGGCTAAATATTTATATAGTATGCCTGAAAGACACACAATATTAACAATTCTTGTGTATTATAAAGCAGAGCCTCAAGAGAGGTGGGCGGGGTTTAGAAATTTTCTAAGAGGCTTAATTGAAACTTCACTTACCTCTAACTCTCAAGTACAACACCAACAGGTCTACAGCATCTTGAATCCACACGTTAAGTTGGTAATATGCAAACACCAGCCTTCAACTGACCAGGGCTACATTAGTTTTTAAGGACATACTCAGTGCAACATTACTACTTAGTGCCTCTTCGTGGAGGCAATTCCTAGGTTTTGAGTTGTCTATATAAATCTGTAAGATAGACTTACTTTAAAAGGTCAAGGTCATGGCGATTTTACATTATATCTGAATTATCCTCCTCTGAATACTGGAACATGTGAGTATATCTTTCACTTGTTACTTAACTAAAACTATAATGTGATTGCATTTTTCTCATAAAAGTGGCATAAGGTTTTTTTTCCCCCTATACCTCTAGCCTGATTTTATTTCTTATTTGGAAACAGAGTCTAAGTTGATGAGAGTTCCACTACTTGCTGAGGCTAAGTCCTTCTGTCTTAGCCTCCCGAGTATTGGGAGTACAGCCATGCACCACCATGTCTGGCTTCGCAAATAGTTTTTAATGTACCTACATGCTTGACAGTGAGTACTGTACTAGGTCTTATGGAAGATACTAACAATATAAGAAAGTCACTATTCTTGAAGTTTAAAATCTGTTTAGAAGACAAAGTATATACAGTGAATATAACTAACAGCATAAGGCAAACCTCTTTTTTTCTCTGGTACTAGGGATTGAACCCGGAGTATTCTACCTGAGTTACACCTCCAGCCCTATTTCATTTTTTACTTTGAAAACAGGGTCTCACTAAGTTGTAACGAGCTTCACCGAGTTGCTGAAGCTGGCCATGAACATGCAATCCTCTGTCTCCATCTCCCAAGAACTGGGATTACAAGCATGTACCACTATTAGATATAAGGCAAACTATTTTAAGGGTCAAATGAATGACGCTTATATTAAGAGTTCAGAGATGGAAAATATATCATCAAGGGCTGGAGCTTCACTCACACCTTATAGGTTATGAAAGTTTCCTTTTAAAAAATGTTAATTGACATAATTGTATAAACATATATAGGGTACAATGTGATGTTTCATTATAGCATATATCATGTAATGATCAAAATAGGCTAATTAGCTTTTTTTTTTGGTGGTACTGGGGTTCCTGGAAGCCCTTCTACCTCCGGGCTACACTCCCAGACCTACTTTTACATTTTTGTTTGGAAACAGGGTCTCCTAAGCCAGCACGCGCGGCTGGCTCGAACCTGCGCGATCCTCCTGTCTCTGCCTCCCAAGCGCAGGGATTACAAGCGTGCGCCACCATGCCCGGCTAATTAGCATATTTATCACCTCAAACAAGTTATTTACTTGGTAAAACAGTCAAAATGCTCTCTTCTACCATAAAGAACAAAATTATGTCATTTTCAGGAAAATAAATAGAACCAGAGAATATCATGGCTAAGTGAGATCAGACTCAGAAAATCAAGGGCCATGTGTTTTCTGTCATATGTAGAAGCTAGAGGAAAAAAAAAGGAAAGAAAAGAGATCTCATGTAAATCAGAAGAAAGACCAATAAAGTAGGAGAGGACTGGAGGTCCAAGTAGAATATAAGAAAAAGTACAGGGAAGGAAACAAACCAAAGAGTGTTATGTGCATATGGGAATGTAGCACTTCGGGTCTTTATCTTAATACACGGGGAGGGAGAAGGAAGCAAACCACGTGAATGGATGCACATATGAGAGTGTATCGCTATGAGCAGGCGTGGGGGCTCCCTGTAATCCCAGTATTTGGGAAGCTGGAACAGGAGGATTGCAGGTTCTTGGCCAGCCTCAGCAACTTTGTGAGGTCCTGTTTCAAAGTAAAAAATAAAAAATAAGGCTGGGGGTGTAGCTCAGCAGTAGAATGTCCCTGGGTTCTATCCCCAGTACTGCAAAAAAAAAAAAAAAAAAAAAAAGAAGAAGAAAAAGAAGAAGAAAGAATGTATTACTATGAATCTTGCTATCATGTATAACTACAATATACCAATAAAAAAATTGCAGGTAGCCTAAATTAGGGAGAAGGGAGAAGAAAAGTGACCCATTAGACACAGGACAAGCACCACGTCATCTCAACTATAGCATAATTATCTGTTGAATCAGGAGGCCTTATACTTCCTTGCATCCCTCTTGATACATAGTACAATGCTTTGTAAATGTCAATTGGCCAGAAAAATTTTGGCAATAAATAAATATTAGCAAGAGAGAAAATATTTTAATGATTAACCTCAAACTTATTATCATCTAATATTCTTTTCTTCTTTCATGATTGGCACACATCTAGTAATCACCAAACTCCCTGACAGAAACTCTCCCCACACAATCAGCCAGCAAATTTTGCTGTTTCTACCTCCAGGTCTACTGAGCCAAGCTCTCTCTATCTTCACTGCTGCCACCCCAAATACTGTAACAGCCTCTATTACTTCCCAGTTCCCCCCTTCAGTCTAATGCTGTTGGATAAGGGTTCTTTCTCTAAAACACAAATCTGAGCTGGGCATGGTGGCGCACGCTTGTAATCCCCACATTTGGGAGGCTGAGACAGGAGGATCATGCACGTTTGAAGCCAGCCTCAGCTGGCTTAAGAGACCCTGTTTCCAAATAAAAAACATAAAATAGATCTGGGAGTGTAGCCCGGAGGTAGAAGGAACCTGGGTTCCATCCCCAGTACCACCAAAAAACAAAAAACAAACAAACAACAAAAAAAAAAAACCCACAAATCTGATCATGTTACATGAGATTAATAGGTTCCTACTCTTCTGTGGATAAAGTCTAAACTCCTTAGCCTATTGCATGTTAGCTGACCTACTTTGTCTTCACTCGTCGCTTCTAGCTATATAATCTAGATGTATAGAATGTCTTTTAGTTTCACCAACATCCCATGTTGCACCCTCTGAGAACAACCCTCCCCATCCCATACCACCACCATTCTTGCTAGACTAATTCCAAATAATCGTTTCATGTTTGACAAAGGCCGACTTCTAGGACATTTCTCTGATATCTCCAGCCTGGTGTATTAGTCAGTTTTCCACTGCTATAACAAAATTCCTGATGCTAGTTAACTATAAAAAGTTTATTTAGCTCAAAGTTTTAGAAGTTCACAGGCATAACATCATTATTAGCTTGTCCTCAGTGGGACTGCATCAAAATGCCAGAGTAAGTATGTGGGAAGAACCAATCACTTCACTAGACAGAAAGCTAGAGAGCAATTTGGGGGTCAAGCTCATTCTTATTTTTTCCCCCAGAACTGAGGATTGAACCCAGGGGTATTCTACCTCTGAGCTACACCCCCGGTCCTATTTTTCATTCTTTATTTAAAAACATCAAGCTCATTCTTGTAACAACTCACTCTTGCTAAAACTAACTCAGGCCAAGCATGGTGGTGCGTGCTTTTAATTCCAGTACTTGGGAGGCTGAGACAGGAGGACCCACAGCTTCTGAGGCCTGACTCAGCAACTCAAGGCCTTCTGCAACTTAGTGAGACCCTGTTTCAAAATAAAAGAATAAAATAGGGCTGGAGGTGTAGCTGAGAGGTAGAGTGGCCCTGTGTCCCATCCCCAGTAACACACACACACACACACACACACACACACACACACACACACACACACTCTTAACACAGGGTCCCATGAAAACTACCTAATCCCTTCTGAGAGCAGCTACCCCAGTGATTTCTCACTACGCTCTAACTGTTAAAGGTCCCACTACCTCTGCTACCCACACACGAATACTTGGAAGACACATTCAAACCATATCTAAACCACGGCACCTAGATTAGGTGCCTGTCCACGGTTCTACACTATGTATAGCCAGTCCGCTCCTATCAAAGTAGCAGCAAGTCATACATGAAGCTTCCCATTTGCTTATCTCTCCCATCAGATTATAAACCTTGCCCACGCAAGACCACAACTGTCTTTTTTCCAGAGTATCTCTGATACTAAATATGATGCCCAGTTCAGTTAGTGCACAATAAACAGATGCTGAGTGACAAAAAGACAGAGTAAGAAAAAAGGAATAATGACTAAGATGGTAACAAAATAATAATCTCATAACATCCATCATAAGCTATGCCTAGTGGCGTTCAGAATCAACATTTGAGTTAATAAATTGAGTATCTTGCCAGGGCTTGCTTGAATTTTCTTAAATACAAATAGATAAAGCTTGTCTCACTGGTTAAAAACAGTTCATTTCTAGTTCACAGATACAAGCAAACAGGATGATGTTACCTCCACAGATATAACAAACCCTGAGGGTAAATTCTCCAGTGACAGGCATTTCAAATCTGTTTATTTATGTGGTCAAAACTAGTCCAACAACTTCATGAAAACAAAAGAAGGGAAAACCAGAAAGGAAAAACTGAACTTCTGTAAGTTCAAGCTCCTAAGAAGAGAAAAGATAAGCAAATATTGTGAATGGGACAAAACAGGCAGACATAGGTGAAAAGACCCAAGCGGAGATGAAGGATGAAAAGAAAGCGGCTTTAAACTCAGAGGTGTCAGGCTATGCAAAAGTAGTCTATCCCACCAGGTAAAAATATGCAGGCACAGCTGAGGAGAGGCCCACTGGGGCTCGGGGTACACAACCCAAATATGACAGTGGGAGACTGTATCTGCAGCCCTAACTGCACTGCACTGCCATAATTAGACCTAGTTATTCTGAGTCACAGGTAGCTCTTACAAGTTTTTACAAAACAACTTATATCTTTATAAGAAATCCACACTAGAGGAAGTATCTGTATTAGAAAGAGGGCTGCTCAAAGCCAACTTTTTTTTTTTTTTTTTTTTGGTGGTACTGGGGTTCCTGGAAGGCCTTCTACCTCCAGGCTACACTCCCAGACCTATATTTTTATTTGGAAACAGAGTCTCCTAAGCCAGTGAGGCTGGCTTCGAACCTGCGCGATCCTCCTGTCTCCACCTCCCAAGTGCGGGGATTACAAGCATGCACCACCATGCCCGGCTTTATTCTTTATTTTGAAACCGGGTCTGAGTTGCAGAGGGCCTCACTAAGTAGTGGAGGCTGTCCGCGAACCGCGATCCTCCAGGTCTCAGCCTCCCGAATGCTGGGATTACAAGCGTGTGCCACCACGTCCGGATCTAGCTCTACTTGTTTATGGAGAAAAAAGATAATAAATAAAATTACAAAGAAAAATTTAAACTCACCACCCAAAGTTAGCCACCAATCTTTTGCCTTTATGTCTATCTGTCTGTACCTGTCTCCTCTTTATTTAATATTCTATACAATCTGATTTTTTTTTTTTTACTGAGGATATATAAAAAATATATTCCATATCCATCTGAACCTGCAATCCTCCTGTCACGGCCTCCCAAGCACTGGAATTACAAGCATGTGCCACCATGCCCGGCTGTGTAGTCTATCTGGTACACTCTGGGTTTCTCCAGTGTTTGACCATATGTCTTCAAAGGTTCTACCAGAGCACTAACTCGGACTCCAGTCCAGAAGAACTTACCCTCACCCTCACTAAGTCATATGTAGAAGAGAATCCTTATTTTATGTTCAAAATATCATTTTCTACATTCCAAATCTGATCTTGGTAATGCTGAGGGTCTAGTTCTTGAGTTTCCTGAGAGCATCTGAGCTTTGGTCATTTTGGTAGGCTTAGAATCCAGCCTACCATCTAACAGTCAAAAAATCTTGAATCAAGCTTTGATTGCTCTTAGAAACCATGTCCTTAAACGCTGCCACAAACAGGAAAACTTAAAATGCTAAGTCTATGCTTCAGAGCTTCACAAAAGTATACTGATAAAAATAATCATGTAATGAGATAAAACAGTTGGTAAAATGTGTTTAAGAAAAAGAAGATATCCCAATCCCCTAGTTCTTATAAATACATCTCAGGAACAGGTAGGTGTCAACAGAGTAATGTACAACAGTATATAAGAAGCTTGAAAAGGCAGCAAAGGAATAGGTTATGCTCAGCTTTGAAAAATCAGTACTTATTTAAAGGTGTTGAAGTGAACACCATAAATCTGGTTGTTAGATGGAAATAATCACTGGAGGCAAAAACATGGGAGATTTACAGTTGGTGTTTCAAATGGGAACCCAATTACTATTAAAAACCAAGCTACTTCCTAGATCTGGCCAATAAAACTACTCCAAAGGAAAGAAATCAGCAAGGGCCTATCTCCTTTGCCATAGCAATTGCTGATAAAATAGCAAGCTTATCTTAAGAAAGCAATATCCTTCAGGTGGAAACAAACCTACAGAGGAAAACAAAGCACACATGTGCATTTCAAAGGATATGATCAAATGCAAACTAATAAAGTGGATTACACAACTATAGGATATGTACACGATGAAATTTTACTCAGCCATAAAGAAGAATTATGTAATTTGCAGGGAAATGGATGAAACTAGAGAACATTATGCTCAGTGAAATTAGTCAGTCACAAAAAAAATCAAATGTTCTCTCTAAAATACAGAAGTCATAGGAGGAACGCTAGATGAAGAAGCAAATAAAGCAACCTAATTGAGGGGAATGGAAGAGGGGAAGAGAGAAATTCCCTAATGTACATGATGTACATTCACAAACATGTCAATCACTAAGCAAAACATGAAAAGGAGGGCGGGGAGAGAATGGGGTGGGAACTGGGAAAGGGCTAAATGAGTGATGTGTGCATGTGTGCCTCTACCATCTTGTACTCTATTAAGATGTAGACTACAATTAACCAATTTAAAAAAAAGAAAAGAAATTTTTAAAATAAAGTGAAAACAATTCATTAAAAGAAGGTCAGGGTTTTGAATCCCACCAGGGGCACCATCTCTGAACCTGTTCTTAGAATCCTCTCCCACCTCTGGATGGGTTCACTCTAGCACATATCCCTAGAGCAGTAAGTAGCAAAACAACGAGTGAGTGGATAAGTACAATTATGTGTGGGTAGTTACAAAGAAAGAAATGGGAGGGGGGAGGAAAACTAGAAAAAAGAGATGTCAGGAGTGCCAGGGTCAGAATCTCACACTCAACAAGCCTTGGGTTGGAGGTAGAGCTCAGTAATGGAGTACACCCTGAGCAAGGAACTGGACTTCAATCCTGAGCAACACAAAAAAAAAAACCAAGCCCTTGTAATACCAGCGATGGTTCTACCTAATGGAGACCTTGTATTGGCCTTCAGGCAAAGCCTGCAGGCACATGCTCTGGGCCCTGGGTGAGTGCCTACTCTGAGCAGTTCTCTACCCAATCTTCTCATTTTACTTCCAACACCATGGAGACAATGGAGAGATTTCTGAACTTGCTGAATTCTTTTCCAACTCCTTCCTCTGAAGAGCTGCTCTCTAGACAGAGATTTAATCCCTAATCTAGCTAACACTGCCATACTAAGGGAGAAAAGTGGAAGGTCTTGCAAGTTCTAGCGTTGTCCTGCTATTTCCCCTGGGGAGTCCAGGAGCAAGGCTGGAAACACATCTCCACTCATTTCACAATAATTTGAGAGTAAACATCTTAAAACTTAAAACTTCCCATTGGCACACATTTCCATTTGGGTGGCTCATCTGCATTTTTTTTTCTCATTAGGAATTATTTCCAAGAAAATATTTCTTGTTGAAGCTCTTTATCGCTAAAAGCTCAGAGTCAAGCAATCCCCAATAGTTTAATTCAGTCATTATTTCTAAATAGCTTGTAGTAGACTGTTCAGTGTGGTAGTCATCTCTTTTTCCAGAGGTAACTGGTAAATTCCAAACCTCCCATGTATGTACATTTCTCTTTCCTTTCAAGATAAGGGTCTAACCTCTATTCCTCGGCTTGATCATACCCTATGATTTGCTTTGATTGACAGAAGGCAGCAGAGGTGATACTGTGCTATAATTCTGGCTTAGGCTTTAAGAGGCAGAATAACTCTGTGTTCACCCTCCTGAAGGAATGACTACCCTACTGGAGAGAGGCTCGATTGCCCCCAGTCATTTATGCCTTCAATTCTAGTTCTAGAAACTAAGTGGGAAGCCATCTTGATCTTTCTAGCAGCCATCTGAATGACCCCAGATGACATTAAATGACAAAGAAACACCCAACTAATCCTAGCCAGCACACAGATTGTGAGAAATAAAAAATATTGTTATTTTTAGCCACTGAATTTTAGGGTAGTCTGTTATGCAACATTATGTAACTGAAACACAGTTATAATAATGAAGACATTGAGTTAGTCTCTATGGAAAAGGTAATATAAAATAAAAGAGATACGATAACAAGAACACACAACTTATTTTATTATATTGATTCTCTCACAGTCCTAGAGGCCAGAAGTGTGATCTGAAATCATTACTGTGATATCAAATCAAAGTGTCAATATGGCACCTCTGGAAGCTCTCTAGGGAAATCCCATCTTCACCTCTTCTGGCTTCTAGCACACACTTTGTTGCATTGCTCCAATCTCTGCCTTCCGTGATCACAACACTTTCAAATCTGTCTCTCAACTTTCTCTCTGCCTCACTTGTATAGGCCATTGCATTAATGATGCAGATAACATACCTGTAATGATTTAGTTGTAGCTTAAAAGTAATCCTCTTCAAAGGTTCAGGAAGGTTCATGTTTTGGAAGTTTGGTCCCAGTGTGGAAAGGGAGGCCCTGATGCATCATTTAACAGGTGGAGCCTAGTGGGAGTTAGATTATCAAGGTGCAAGGTGGCTGTCAACTACTGGAGCTGATTAACCAATTCAGTAAAGTTGCAGGATACAAAAATCAATCTAAAGAAATCAGTTGCTTTTCTATATGCCAACAATAAATCCACAATGAAAGAAATAAAGAAAACAATTCCATTCACTATAACCTCAAAACCAATAAAATACCTAGGAATAAACCTAATCAAAGACAATAAAATACCTCTACAATGAAAAGAAAGAAATTAAAGGCCACCTTAGAAAATGGAAAGATCTCCCTTATTCATGGACAGGCAGAATAAATATTATCAAAATGGCCATTCTGCCAAAAGTGATCTACAGATTCAATGCAACTTCTATCAAAATAGCAATGACATTTTTCATAGACCTACAAAAATCAGTCCTGAATTTTATATGGAGAAAGAAAAGACCAAGAATAGCCAAAACAATCCTCAGAAATAAGAACCATGCAGGAGGCATCACAATCCCTGACTTCAAATTATACTATCAAGTAATAGTAGTAAAAACAACATAGTATTGGCACAACAAAGGCATACAGACCAGTGGAACAGAATATAAGATACAGAAAGAAACCCACACACCTATAATCAATTAATCTTTGACAAAGGGGCCAAACTCATACACTGGAGAAAAGATAGCCTTTTTCAACAAATCGTACTGGGAAAACTGTCTATCCATTTGTAAAAAGATGGAACTAAATCCTTACCTTTCACCGTGCACAGGAATCAACACAAGATGGATCAAAGACTTAGAAATTAGACCAGAGACTGAAGTTATTAGAGGAGGGCATAGGCTCAACACTCCAACATATAGGCACAGGCAGTAACTTTTGCAATAAGACCACCAAAGCACAGGAAATTAAAGCAAAAATTAACAAGTGGGATGCTATCAAACTAAAAAGTTTCTTCTCATTGAAGGAAACCATCAAGAACCTAAAGAGAAAGCCTTCAGAATGGGAGAGGATCTTTACCAGCCACCATTTTGATAGAGGGCTAATATCCAGAATATACAAAGAGCTCAAAAGATTCTATACTAGCAAAACAAATAACCCAATCAAGAAATGGGCAAGTGAATTGAATAGACACTTCACAAAAGAAGAGATACAAATGGCCAATAGATACATGAAAAGATGTTCAACATCATTAGCCACCAGGGAGATGCAAATCAAAACTGCACTGAGATTCCATCTAACCCCAATCAAAGTGGCAAGCATAAAGAAGTCAAATAACAACAAATGCTGGCAAGGATGTGAGGAAAGAGGAACTCTTTTACACTGTTGGTGGGAGTGCAAACTAGTACAGTCAATATGGAGATCAGTGTGGAGATTCCTTAGAAAACTGGGAATGGATTTCCCATATGATCTAGCTATACCACACCTGGGTATCTTTCCAAAGGGGTCAAAATCAGAGAACTACAGTAACACATGCATACCCATGTTCATAGAGCACAATTCATAATAGCCAAAATATAGAACCAAACTAGGTCTCCATCAACAGATGAATGGATTGCAAAATTACGGGAAATATACACAATAGAATTCTACTCAGCTGTAAAGAAGAACAAAATCATGTAATTCACAAGAATATGGAAAGACCTGGAGATCAGCCAAGCACATAAAGAGAAGGGAAATGTGTTTTCTCTAATATGCCCAAACTAGGGACTATTAGGAATACCAGAGGGACTCCAGATAATGGAGTTTTGGAAAACCTCACCAAAGCTAAAATGGAAGGGTAAGAGAGGAAGAAGGCTGAGGCTGATTAATGGAGGAGCTACATCCAAATATGTGTAGTATGAATGTAGCATGGTTAACCTGAACACTCACTGTTGGTAGGGGGGAGAGAAGAAATGGGGAGGAGAGGGCACCAAGCACAGTCTGAATGTATGCCAATTTCAATATGATCCACATAAAAATAAAAAAAAGAAGGAACTCCCTGAGAAGGCCAAATGATGGACTTGCGAGCCAAACTTCAAAACAACTTTCTTAAAGGTAATCAAAGAATTAAAAGGATATAAAAAAGCCAAGAATGATGTATTAAAAATGAAAATATAAATAATGAACCTAAAAGAAGACCAAAAAGAAATTCTAGAGCTGGAATGTATAATAAATAAAATTAAAACTTCACTAGAGGGATTTGAAGGTGGATTTGAGCAGGAGTATGAATCAATTAATTTAAAATAACAATTGAAATTACTGAGTCTGAAAAATAGGGGGGAAAAACCTTTATGTTACGTATATTTTACATACATAACTAATGTTATTTTACAAACAAACAAACCAAAGCTGTTCTGTTTGAGAAGGACTAAGGGGGACCATCAGTTTGATCTCCCTTTTATTCTTAGGAAAAAAAAAAAAAAACAGGGGTAAGGGGTTTGAAATACTACCACAAGCTTCAGAGGCACAGTGTTATGTTAGCCTTAGAAAACAAAAGAAAACTCAGAAGAGCCATCTTACACTCCCTACCTCCTCACTTCTCATTATTCCCATCATCTCAACCTCTCTATTAAAGAAGCACAATTCAGTATTACCTACTATTCTCTATAATATGGATTTCAGTTTTTATATAACATTAACAGATTACCTCTGTTTTACTGAAATACGAAATATGTTTAAAGCCTATCTCCTCTCACTGGGATGTTAGCTCCTTGAGATCCCCCAAACTGTTTTGTTTCTGCTCTAACTCCGGAAACCAGAATGTGTCTAACACTTACTAAATATGTGATGTCTTCTTAGAAATCTATTTTACAATCTTTCCCTCACTAAGAGGAAGCTGTAGGGGTCTCTTCCCATCATCCTGACTCTACAGATATATACAAGATTAAACAAGCTCTCATTTGGTGATTCTAAAGAGTTTCTCACTAGCATTAAAACCCTAGTCAAGTACATGCATTAAACATGGAAATCTTCCCAAATGCTGTATCTGCTTTATCTAATATACTACCCAGGAATCACCTACTGATTTATTTTATGTTCATTAGATATTAATAAAGTGGGTGTCCTGGCACATGCCTGCAATCACAATAGTTGAAAGGCTGAGACAGAGTAGGTACAAGGCCAGTCTCAGTAACTCTGTGAGACCCTGTTTCAAAATAAAATATAAAATAGGGCTAGGGATGTATCTAAGTGGTTTAGCACTTCCCTACAGTGTATAAGTCCTAGGTTTGATCCTCAGAACCACAAATAGTGATGATGATATAATATTCTAAAATAAGTTTTAGTTTATATTCTTACAACAATTTTTTCACACTTAACTCTTTGAAGATCCTACCCTAAGCCATACAGACATTTTGGCTAAGGCTAAAGTGTGTCATCAAATTATTCAAGTGAGGGGGAAATACCAACATAGATTCAGATGACAAGGAACATACTAGGACTACAAGTACTCTCAAAGATCTTCTAGTCTAATAGCTAATCATTAAGAATCAAGTGAACCTCCTAAGATCAAATGTAGGTTAGGGGCAAGTGCAGGACTAGAATCCAACTCTCTTATTTTCTAGTCTAGTTGCTGGGTTTCTGTTACATAGGTAACCCAGACACCCCCAAGCCAGGCATCTGCTTAACATGCAGAGAACACACTGTAACCCAGACATCCAGTTTTCAGATGAGCTCATGTCCTCATGGTTAGGTCAGACAGCAATCTCTCAACTGCTGTCAATCAGCCTGGTCAAGTCTAATGAAGGTCCCCTATCTGAACTTCCATTTTTACCCACTGAGCCAGGACCACCCACTGGATTTAAAGGCAGTAGATGAGCAGGCAAACTGCCAGCTAAACTAATCTGTAAAAAATCTCCTCATCTGCTCTTACAAAGCATTTTCAGAGATCACTGGACCACAGATAATTCCATTTGGTCCAATAAGTCTCCTGTCTCTCCTGTATTCAAATTAAGAGAATCTTACTAACACACTACAATACCCCAACTTACCCCTGCCTCACTCCCAAATCTCTAACTCCTATCTAAATCAAACAAACAAAAAAAGAGTGTGTGCATTTGTTCTTATTCAAGCTCCATGCTTAACTTTCCACAGTGAATATGTTGGGTTTTTTTTTTTGGAAGGGGGGTAGTTCTGGGGATACGCAGGACAAGGTTATTTACAAGAAAACAACAACAACAAACACTCATCAGGCAAATGTTACTCTCAATTAATAAACAATATTGTCCATAACAAGGTATGATGTGATGTCCAGTGTGAATATATTTTCCCCAATTTACAACTAAACAAGACTAAGAATACAAAGTACAATTTTCCTCTGCTACAGAAGAATAGAAAAAAAGTCCCTATTTAGTGGATTTCTACCTCAGACTGTAGGATTTAGACTTACTTCTGAACAACTGCCTGGAAGTATTCAAAATGTGGGATAATTTTCAACAGATTGGCTGGATCTTGACACTGAGAGGAAAAGGCAGTGTTTGGCAGAGTTGTGAAAGGAACATTTTGGACCTCTTGGTCATTTGTTTTTTGAAGAGCCAGAAAACTAATCTGGAATAAGTATAACTCATTATTATTATTATTATTATTATTATTATTATTATTAAAAACCCTAACCTCTGGCTCCTAGGGCTGGCAGCAGGAAGCATGTTGGTTTAGGTATAAATGCAAATAAAATTTATTAAATTAGACATTCCAAGATCAGGGTCTTGAGTTTGGTGTTCTCACGAATGCTGGTGTTTAAAAGTACTGTGCAGAGTAGTCTACCACCTCTGCAGACACTGAAGAACCATGTGCTGAGCCCAAAGCTGCTGTAAGTCGAGGTCACACAGAAGCCGACTCTCAATGGCTGGGAGCATTCCCTTTCCCTGTGTGTTTCCCCAGAACGACCAGACTGAGAATCCTTCAGAGGCAAAGGCTGTGTTCACTTCTGCAACTGTATTTCTTACAGCACTTCAAAGAGGAATCAAACATAGTATATACAAAAATCTAAAAAATAAATGAAATAATAAATCAGGTCTTTTTTCAGCTGGGCGTGGTGGTGCACACTTGTAATCCCAGCACTGGGAAGGCTCAGACTGGAGGATCGCAGTTCGTGGACAGCCTCAGCTACTTAGTGAGGCCCTCCACAACTTAGTGAGACCCTGTTTCAAAATAAAGAATGAAAAATAGGGCATGGAGTGTAGCTCGAAGGTAGAATGCCCCTGGGTTCCATCTCCAGATCCGCAAAATAAATAAATAA
Source organism: Muscardinus avellanarius (assembly GCF_963383645.1). Taxonomy (NCBI): domain Eukaryota; kingdom Metazoa; phylum Chordata; class Mammalia; order Rodentia; family Gliridae; genus Muscardinus; species Muscardinus avellanarius. The sequence goes on from NC_137801.1 coordinate 37,166,767, forward strand.
ATAAATCAGGTCTTTTAAAATTCTTTTTAGCTATATTCTATTAATTATAAGCAATTTATGGTAATTTAAAAGAGCAACAAACAAACAAGTAAATAGTAAAAGAAATCCCACCCTGATCACTCTGGACCTTTTCTATGTAAATATAAAAATACTGAATTGTACATGTAATATATACTGTTATTTTGGAGCAGTAGCAAATATAGACCCATTGAATAATATTGTTTGGCAACTTATTTTTTATCAATGTTTAGGTGCTAGCCCAATACTGTGGCATGTGCCTATAATCACAGTAATTGGAAGGCTGAGGCAGGAGGATCACAAGTTTAAGCCCAGTGTGCACTGACTTAGACAGGGCCTGTTTCAAAATAAAGGGGCTGAGGATATAACTGAGAGGCAGAACACCCCTGGATCCAATCCCTAGTACTAACCCTACCTCCCCACACACACACAAACTTAGGTATACTCATTCATGTCTCGGGTCTCAGAAATAAAAAGAGAAATATACCATTTTCTTTGTCCTTAATTTAAAAGAAAATTTTTTAATAAAAGTATATTCTTTTCTTTTATCTTCAAATTTGCTTAGTAGTTCCAGCTGAATACAGAAAAATAGGAATGAAATAATATAGTCTCAGAATTTTGAAAGTGTGTATCATTAATTTCTAAGTTCTCTGCCACTTGATCTATCTCTGTATGTGAACTATTTGGGGTTTTCTCCCCCTCTCTAAAATTATAGGAATTTCATGATGGTATAACTTGATGTGAATATTTTTCATTCATTGTATTGGGATTCATGCCCTTTAGTTCTAGGAATTTTTCTTGTGTTCTTTTTTTGACAACTTCCAGCCCTCACTTACTATCCTTTCTGAATTATTGTTGAATCACATGAAATAATCACCTATTTTTCTCCTTTTATCTAACTCATGTTCCATCTCTCTTTCTGCAGTTCAGCCTCTCAAAGAGATTTTCTACTGTTGTCTATCAACATACTGAAATTTCTATGTGGTCTACTGTGTTTTACTTAATCTCCTACATCTCTTTCTTACTTTGATTACTGTTTGTTTTTGTTTTTATTTTTTTGGTACTAGGAATTGAACCCCAGCCCTTGTAATTCTGAAATAGATTCTTACTAAGTTGCTAAGGACCTCAAATAAATTTCTGAGGCTGGTCTCTTACCATCAATACTCCCGTTTCAGCCTCCAGAGTACAGGTGTGCACTACTACACCTGACTCAGATTGCTCTCTTAAAAATATCAACCTGTGAGCCGGGCAAGGTGGTGCTAGCTTGTAATCCCAACATTTGGGAGGCAGAGACAAGAGGATCTCAGTTCTCAAACAGCTCCAGCTATTACTTAGTGAGGCCCTTTGCAACTCAGTGAGACTCTGTTTCAAAATAAGAATAAAAAATAGGGCTGAAGATGTAGCTCAAAGGTAGAATGCCCCTGGGTTCCATCCCCAGTACTGCAAAACAAACAAACAAAAAAAAAAAAACCCTATTTTATTTCATGTAATCAATTTAATCTAACCTGAGAATAATCCTATTGAAAAAAAAGCTTTCTTCTGGTCTGTTATATATTATACCTAATCTAATAAATTCCTTATTGTTTAATCTCTATTTTTTTGTTACTAGAAGTGATTATAAATTTTAGGTGGTAGCTATTTCTTGGTATAATTATAGTACTCGTCTCCCTGCCTCCCCCTAACTACAAAGCAAAAATAATTCTGTCAGTTAACAACAGAACCAAAGCCGGGTGTGGTGGTGCACACTTGTAATCCCCGCGCTTGGGAGGCAGAGACAGGAGGATCGCGCTGATTCGAAGCCAGCTGCTCTGGCTTAAGAGACCCTGTTTCCAAATTTAAAAAGTATAAAAATAGGTCTGGGAGCGTAGCCCGGAGGTAGAAGGGTTTCCAGGAACCCCAGTACCACCAAAAATAAAATAATAAAAAAAATTAAAAAACCATATTAAGTTTTATAAAGTATCAGACGAAGATTAGAAAGCAAACCAACAAGAGGAGGACCCAAATGAAGACCACCTGAATAAGCAACACAACATGAAGGCGTCCATTGAAAGGATAAGTTCTGATTTATACATGTCCACACAAGCTCTCTACCGTATGACTCTAAAGAAAACTAACTCTAAACACAAAATTAAAAGTTTCTCCCCCCCCCTTTTTTTCTAATTCAGCCATAATTCTAAAGAAATAGACACACAATAGTTATGAAGGAGGCAAGAAAATCCTTCAAGCTAACCAGTTTTTACATACTGTTCCTTATGGTCAAAATGTTGACCACACTGCGGTAACTCTTTCTGACTTTATGACCTTATTACTAAAACCATCAATTATATTCACTGTTATTTGAGCAGAGGAACTGTTTCAATGCCAAAAGTCGACAGTGATATTTAACCTTTCCTAACAGAGACTCATTGAAACTGGGAGTTTGGTAAAATGTATTACCTAACCTTGCAAAGATACTTCCTAGTAAATATTTGAAGTATATAAATACCTCCAGGTAGTCTTAAAACATGTAAAACTCACAAATGTTAAGCCAAGTATCCATCTTAATTATACAACCATATTTAAAGTAAAATAATGCCACAGGTTCAGACAAAGGTAAACAAATGTGCCACCTAAACTTGGGCAATTCAAATACTACTTATCTGCCTATATTAAGCCTATTTCCAATGACATATGTAAAAACTAATATGCAGAACCTTTTTGTTGTTGTTAGAAAAGCCTGCTACCATGTAAAACAATCCCAAACCAAGTATTTATTCTTTGGTGAGCCAGAAATGAGGAAACACATGAGCAAGCAAAGGTTCAGAATCAGCCCAACCAGAGAAGTACTACTTAAGTGGTAGTATGACTTCAGGTGATCTGTTCATCCTTGCTGAGTACCTTTCCATTTTGTTTTCTATAGAATGGGAATAACTATGCTTTCTTTGTAGAGTTACTATGAGAAATAAAATGTCTCCACAAATCTAACAGATTATAAACACATTCTTCTTCAACCTTGGCTTCTGCCACCCAGTCCTCTTCCTTTCTCTCCTCACTTTAAAGAGATGAAAGGAAAAGAGAGATTAGTATAAATTACCATTAATATTAACACACTGTGAGGTTCTAAGATCCAACAGGTATCTGAGAATACAAGTCATTTTTGCTCTTGTGGTACAAATAGCTTCTAAAAATACGTGGTATTTAGGCTTGGAATAAAAATTTTGACACCGCATTTTGAGAAGGTTAACGCCGCTAATTTGCAGGGTTCAAAAACTAGGTGGGTGTGGTGCCACACGCCTGTAACCCAGGTACATGGGAGGCTGAAACAAGAGGATCGCAGATTTGAAGCCAGCCTCAGCAACTTAGGCCCTCAGCAACTTAGTGAGTCCCTGTTTCCAAATAAAAAATAAATAGGGCTGGGAGTATAGCCAGAGGTAGAAGGCCCCTGGGTTCCATCTCCAGTACCACACACACAAAAAAACAAACAACAACAAATCCCAAATACATTGTGGTGTGGGTATGTGTCACCGTGTGTGTGTGTGTCACCGTGTGTGAGGAGTATTTGAGAAAAGGGCCAGGAAGAAAGCTAAAAAATATGAAAGACCTACATTAGTAAAATTTCACGATTGGAATATCTGCATGCACACGTGTTTGAAGTAATTAAAGGAGATGAAAATGATGGCATGTATACAATGCTGCTTTCACAAGGTTTTGATGTGCCCATTTTAGCATTAAAAATAGACACTTTGATAATCATAAACACAAACAGGTACAGGTTATTTGTATTTTCATTTTGTGTGTGTCTGGTGCTGGGGATTGAGCCAAGGGGCATTCTACATCTGAACTCTGTCACCAACCCTACTTTGTATTTGTTTTTGAAACAGGGCATCAATTGGTTGATGAAAGTCTCACTACCTGCTGAGGCTATCCTTGAATCTGTAATCCTCCTCTCAACCTCCCAAATACTGGGACTACAAATAGGTGCCACTGTGCTTGGCTTGTAAACTATGTATGTAATTGTGCAGACAATTTTAAAATAAAGATGTTTAATCTTTGGGATAAAACATATTTATCCTAATTATTTGTAGTTAAGGTCTCACAATGGATCTGTATTGAAATATAAAGTCACTCAATATTTTCCCCCAAATTTTCAAATTTGCCAGAAAACAAGAAGTCTACAAAAATGATTGATATAAAGACTAAACAAAAATAACTAATTGGAGGAACAGTTATTGATAGCTTTCATATGCAAATTTTGGCATCCATCTTATTTTAAGTTAAATTACATTAAACTGGTGTCTCATAGGTCAGAGGATTTTATGACTACACACCAAAAATGTTGTTTATAAAGCCATTTACACGGAACTGCCCACAAATATTTCCTTGCACATTTTCCCCTTTTGTCCAATTCAAATAGTTATTGCTTCATTTTTCTTCTTTAAATCCAATTTTGTTCTTTTTATTTATTTCTATTTCCTCTCTTTGCCCTTCTGCAAGGGACAGACCCTTATAAAGTGTATTCCATTCTTTCTGAAATTTACAAAGCACCAAATTGCCTTAATCTGCAAGTATACCAAGGAAGAGAAGGAAAGAAAAAAAGATAAGAAAATGATACGAGATAAATATCCTCACTGCTCTTCACCCTTCTTTTGACGAAAAGTGACAAACAGCATAATCAAAGCTCATTTACAGTAAGGCTGGTAGCACAGAATAAAAAGGAAAACACAACTGAAGAAACTTGTCAGCATCCTCAAGCTTAAACAAGCTTGCTCAAGTTCATGGATTGGTAATGATGTTGCAAAATAAGGATGAATCAAAAAGTCACTAAAATAATGTTTTATTGTAAGGGCAAACTATATTGTGTGTTTTGACCTAAAAGACATGACTCACAGGGAGCTCAGGACTTTTCTTTTCTCCCTGAAATGTGGGCAAAAAAAAAAAACGTGAGGGTGCCCCACATCTAGAGTCCAACACCACTTACATGGTGGTTTCAATTCTGCTAATCATCTAACTTAACTTAGGTAAGTCACCTAACTTCTTAGTTTCCTATCTACTAGACAGGGATGATTGTTCTAACCTAACTAGCCCTCCTGGTTACATCAAGATCAAATGAGATAAGAGGTCAGCAAGACTTTGAGAGTTCCTGCCTTTCAATTCTGTTGACCTCTTCCACTCTGCAAGGTCATTATCTTAATTCTAATCACCACCATATTTATCCTAGGCTAGATCATCAGTTTACAAATATCAGACCACATTCCAGTGCCCATTCATGAGTAAAAGGAGAAAATATCAGGTGAATTTTGCATAAAGCTAACATTTATTTGTGACTCAGAGTTGAGGGGTATGTTTGTAGGCAAGTAAAATAAAATATCCTTTTAAATAAAATAACTGACAGTTTTTAGCATTCTTTTTTAATAAAATAAAAAGCTTGACAATTCTATTATGCAGACCATATAAAAGTTGTTTCCTGACTCATGGAATGCAGAAGTCTGGATACTATTAGCCTACACCGTCTAACAAACAGAACTACTCAAGTAAGCCAACTAACTGACCTCTCAGTCTCCTGCTTTTATTTCCAATCTAGCCATCGCGTGCCCTCCACTCAGCAGCCAAGAGATGGCACTCACAGGGATCTCATTCGGTGACAGGGCCCCAGTTCTCCCCAGGCTGCCCTTCCTGGCATTCTGTGCATTTGCACCCCTCGACTTCTCAGCAGGCGCATTCATCCCTACCTTCTCTCTTTCCCAGACAAATACTGTACATCCTTCCTCTCTGCCATTTTCTTTCTTGCTCTAGAGTGTTTTGTTCCTTGATTGCCACAAACCCAGACTATGTGTCTTTCCCATGTGTTCTCACAGTGACTCACTCACGCATTTGACAAATACTGAGCTTCTGCCCTGTGAGATACTGCCCTTGGTGCTTGAAATACAACAGTGAACAAGACAAGACCCACTCCTATGGAGCAGACTCTAGCAAGAGGAACTAGAAATTAAAGCCAAAATAATAATAAAGAAGTGAAATATCTGGTGACTGTTCATCATTGTATCCCATGAGCCTAGGATAATGCCTGGCTCCTAGCCAGTGCTCAGAAAATACTTGCTGCATGAATAAATGCAGCAGTGTCAAAAGGTGCTGTGTGAATCTGAAGTATTATCTACTGTATACATAGGTCCATTTGGCTTAGTAAAATCTCTACTCAGAGTCTGACATAAGCTTTCAGAAGCCTAAAGTACTGTCAGTCACACCAGGCCATTCACTGTTTAGACTTAATTTTCCAGTTGGCAAAAATAGTAATTTTACCCATAATTTTCAGATCAAATGAGTTAAGCACTGAAGTCTCAAAAGTCCACACTTGGCATAATATGCATCTTCCTAAAACTCAAAACACAAAATTAAAAGAAAGCCAGTTCCTTATATGGTCTGGACACCAGGATGCTGGCTTCATGCTATATAAAAGGTTAATGCTGGCAAAGTCAATAACTGTCATGAACAAGGACTTTGTCAGATCACTGTCAAGGCATAATCCTACCTAAGTTATCACCTGCTGAAACAAATTAAAGCCAAGAAAGTAAACATTTAATGAATATTCATTTGCCTTAGGTCCAAGAAAGGTCTTGGAAATAAGCTTTCCCTTAATTAAAAGTAAAAATAACCCAGAAAGCTGAAATAAGATCTGAGGAACACTCAACACAGGTCAGCCAGTCAACATAAGAAAGAGTTGGCAGGGCCCAGGTGAAACCGTTCCAGGGTGTGACTCTAACACCATTTTGTTCATGCAAAGATTTGGAAAATAGATTTTCTGGACTGAACTGGGCCTCACATCTCCACTGGTGAGCTGACAAGCCAAAAAAATAAACCTGGTACAAAGGTACCCAGTGGCTCTGAAAATAGCTTGCTGTCTTTACAGACTGCAAATGCATCATGCCAGGGGGCTGAGACACACACCAATCAATCAGCCAACTGACACACAAGTACTGAGCGTTATGCTAAGTGCTCTAGAGAACATTCACTCATGTTAGACACAATCCTAGGCCTCAGGGAACTTTAAATCAGGTTTACAAAACAAGGCAGAAATGAATGGAAAAACCAAAACCAAAACAAAACAAAAAAGCAAACCAGACTGAAAGGTTGGCATGCTAAGAGCCACAGAAGTGCTATACTGTTGCTCTGGAGGCCCACGCAGTGAGGGAGGGCCCACAGAAGGACAATCCAGGAAGGCTAGTTTCACAGGAATGGGACGTACCAGGATGCTTTCAGATTTAGGAAAGCAGAGAAGAGGCCCTATACTGTTCTAGGTGACGTCAGGCCTTTAGGAATAGCTAGGACTCACCTTTTCCAGTGATGTGGGGAGGCTGAGGAGGAGAAAGAGAGTGTGTAGAAGAGAAGGGAATGGCCTGAAAACATTGTTGAAGCAGAGATGTGTAAGGTCCTCCTGGGGACAATAGAGAAGGCTCTATACTGGGCTCTACATTGAGCATGCTGGACTGTGGGAGGCCTCAAACACCAGGACAACGAATGTAAAAACTACCTGAAGTTTCGGCCCAAGTGCATTATGACGAACTATGTTTGGATCTGTCCTAAACAGCATCATGTTCATCTATACTGCCCACCCAAAAGTAGAGAATTTTTTCATTAACAATATACCAAAAGTTTAAAAACCCACATATTTCCATAAATATTTAAATAAAATCACATCACTGTGACCATATTTTAGATCATGCAGTAAATTACATGTACTTGAGTAAGCACTACAACCACTGGCAGGTCCATTTTAAGCAACACTGAAAAAAATGACTTTTGAAGGGCAAATCCAATCCTAATACACTGGCTCCCACACTCATCCCTCCCCCAAACTTGACTAGTGTCTTATTTTGCCTTAGGTATTACAGATTTCCTTATATACCCAGAAGGAAGAGTTATTAGTCATCAATCTGAATGGTATAAGTTCATATGGTCTTTGTTCAGAAAATTTAATTATAGGTTTGAACTTTGTATGAATGCAAAGTGAAAACATTGTCGGGAGTCAGCTAATATGTCAACTAAGCAGGCTTGTGGCCCTTGGTGTCAGTCCCTGGCGCCTCCTTTGCAGAGGTGGTTTCTCCCCTGGCATCTATGGCCTACCTCATTCCTACTTGCTTCTCTGGCCTGATCTCTGGCTACCCTGCATCACCACTTTCAGCACAGGGTTTCTGAAACCAAAGGCCCAAAGATGCTCACATGTGATTCTGGCAGTTTCATACCCCTGAGAAGCTTCTGCCTCAATACAGAGAACAGAACTATGAGGTTTGCACTGGCAAGGTAAGGGTATTTGGGGCTGCATTTCGTGTGTGGTGCTGGGAATGGAACCCAGGAGCCTTCTACCTCCAGGCTACACCCCCAGACATATTTTTATATTTTATTTGGAAACAGGGTCTCACTAAGTTGCTGAGAGCCTCACTGATCTCCTGAAGCTGGCTTCGAACCTGCAATCCTCCTGTCTTAGCCTCCAAAGTACTGGGATTGTAAGTGTGTGCCACATCCGGCTTGGGGCTGCATTTTATACTGTGTTGATTACAGAGATTCCAGATTTTAAAAAGTTGAACAGGAAACCAAATAAAATGTAGTAACATCAATTAAAACCATTAGATCTTAAAAGTTCTCTGAGCACAGGAAAAAAGCTCTGATTAATAAAAACTATGCTTTTTTCTCCTACAGAAAATCTAAAAGTGATGCCATTGTCACAAAGAAAAAACTGTCAGTGAATCAACATGAAACATATCAAGGAAACTTCCCAAAAATACTAGAGCAAAACTACTCTGAATATCTAAAAATCTCATCAAAGTACTTTAAAGTGATGACAAAAATCCCTAGTTTTAAAAAGGGAGGGGAAGATTTTTAAATTTTGAAATAAAGTAGAAGTCCTGTCCAATAAACATTCAGATTCCTAGGAAAAAAATAGGGTGTAAATATAATATGTAGGGCAACATTTAACTGAAAGGAGAAAAAAACTAAACTCAGAATTGGTCATCTTAAAAGCAAGAGCTGCAGTTTCTCTTCATTTCTGCTGTTCGTCTGCTCACTGAGCACTATGTTTGGGGTTATAAAGATGAATCTGGCATTCAGTTTGCCTCAGTGTTGGGGAAAACCACAAATCAAAATCATAAAACAACGAACCAAAAGCTCTCTTGTTTTGAAACCTGCCTTAAACATTAAAAGGCATTTCCAGTTCAAAATGCAAAAGTAACGATTCCCACTGAGAGACCATTATTTGGATAAAGACATGTGGTAAACATTTCCTAGGGAAGGAGCAAATAAAAAAAGGTCAAAGGCAAAAGTCAACTCAGAAGAGCTGCAACATCTCAGCAAGTTACAAGTTTAAGGAGAGCAAGGGATTGGGAGGCTGGGACACACACCATCCAGCCATTTATAAACTGAAGTTTAACAGAAAGCCTCTGGTTTCTCTGGGGTGACTACCAAGACATCTGTTCTCTTGTCATAATAGCAACTAAGTTGGTTTAAGAAAATATTCTCTCTTTCCTAGAGCTCTTGGTTCATAATTACACAATTTCTCTTGAGCTTTGGTTTCCTGAAGACGTGTTTATTTTGCACATCTGCTCTCTCCGTACCTGATTCACAAAGGTATCATAAAGAGCAAACCAACAGGTATAAAGAGACCAGCCCTCAAAACAGATCAAAGCAAACAGCCCATGGAGTCCTTTGGAAATCTTGGCTGGCAGCTCTTGTAAATAAAAGTGCTTCTAAAGCAGAAAGCATTCAACTACCGTATTTATATAGGGCGTGATTGACAGGTCAGTTATTAACTTCATAAAAACACAGGCAATGTTAACTAGCAAGAATGTTTGTTCTAGCTGTTCTATCTGAAGGAAAATGAAATCCAAGATAGAATGGCTTGCTCTCTGTTTCTTTTAAGTATTTATTTTAGAACCCTGCAGTATAAAAGAATGTTTTTTCAAGTCAGTGAACTTAAGCTATTTTGCTTACTGTTCTGGAATTTAAGTATGTTGTTATAATTCTTTAGAAAACAAATGTTACATTTACTAAAGGCAAATTCCAATGCTGCAGCACGCTCTTTTCTAACCCTCAACAAATTTTATTCTTTTGAATGACTAAAATTAAAGAAATTTTACATTAATTAATCTTTTTCCTAGTAACTAAGGTATATCAAATCAGTGAATCAAAGAGCAGGAAGACTTCGTCTCACCGCTCTGGAAGCAGACCTAAATTCCTTGGATTGTTTACAGCAGTAGTTCTTAAATTTGCCAGAAGGAGATAAGAATAGATTAGTGTATATTTTATTAATATTACTTTAAGGGCCCATTGATGACTAATATATTCTATCATGTATATTTACTGCAATATTTTAAGGCCATATATTTTTTATTTAAAATATCAGAAAATAATGTCAGTTGCAGGTAGATAACTGGTCATAAAATCTTGCAGAACTAAAACCCACTTCTGCATGGAACAGTTTTTATCTTGAGGCTTACTTAACATGGTTAGCGCTTACACCCATCCCAGCGGATACTAATAAAAATGTCAGCTAACTAACAAAAATGTTTCTCCAACTTGAACAGTGACTTCTCTAATAGAAGTTTTTAGCAACTATACTGCAAGAAAATCTTTAAAACTTGCATTTATCCAATCTATGCTCTTATTCATTTGTAAAATAAATTTTTTAACAAGTAAAAATTAGTAGGAAAAGTTAGAGGGAAAAGCAAGTTTTGCTTTTTAGAATCAATCAACAAATGCTTTTTAAGATTGGAGTTTCTATAATGTATTACCTAGCCAAATAAATGTTTATGAAGTAGACTGGTGTTTGTGTGCATATTTGTTAATGTGTTTAATACCCTGAGAGTTTTTCCATGTAAAAGAAGTTTTGTTCAATGCCTGTCTTTTAAATTTAAAAGGCCATTTGTTATCAAAATGTTTTACTCTTAGGAAAGGCTATCATCATAAGTGCTGCATATCAAACACAGAAACAAAGGCCAAGCCCTCAGAAAACCTATTCTTATTCATCAGTACATTTAATGTAGCACAATCCCAATCCCCCCGCCTTGCAGCCCCAGTGTCCCTACAAACAGGTCTTTCAGAACACAGAATTCTTAGGAAATACTCAGCCTTAGAACATGCCCTGGTCTTCTCTATTACCCATGCCGCCCCCACCCCCACAGGACTATATTTTCATACTAGAATATTTGTTTTGACAGACTTCTGCTTGCTTAATTCTCTGGCAAAGGCTTTCTTGTGCACTCCTTGCCAGTAATGAACACTTTGCCAGAAATATGCAACTCTTGGCATGACAAAAATAAGGGAGAGGGGATCCCGCCAGCAGAGACTTCCACAACTAAAGATAAAAGCAGGTACACTGAGTGAAGAGAATCCTTTTCTCTAACATATTATAATTGCCTCTTGTTTTCCCTGTGTCTCGCTACTGTGAGGAAAACCTTCATTTGGCAGTTTCACATGCCTTCCCTCTACCATATAAAGCAATGGGTAACTATTTCTCCAATCTTACTTCCTGATTAAAGAACTACTTATCCAAATGAAAAATGCAGGTTAGCTAATCCTACTCAGGAAGTAAATCTCCAAAACAATTTCTTAATAATAGTTTATCAGAGAAGTTAAAATCCATTGAACTTATTTAATCCAGTGGAATACTTCTCTTTCATTATTTATCCAGTTACATTTAAGGACCTAAGGTTCAAGAAAAATTTAACAATGCAAGACAGTTCTACCTTTCCCCCACTGAACTTGGAAGAGCTGGGTGGAGAATCATAACCATTCTCCTCAGAGAACTTAGGGTGTGGATGAAGTGCCTCCTCCTCAACTACCCAGATCCTTGGGAGAGGGAGCCCACAGAGTAGATTAACTGCTGGGGTGGACTCAGACACTTTTCAAAACAAAACAAAACAAAATACTAATGAATCTTGAAACAGACAAGCATGTTGCAAAGGGTATGAGATTACTGAAATACTCATCCTCTGCTGAGAGATCCTCTTCCTGCACACATAACTTAATCACTGACACCTTCTGGAGTCTATCCTCACCCCTCTGATGAGCTCATTTAGTGCCGGCAAGGAATACTATCTACATGGATGACGCCTTCATCTAGCTCTGACCTCATGCATCTAACTGCTAAATGAATATGAACCACTGGGAGTGCCGCCAGCATCTCAAAACAAGGGTGCAAAACTCAACTTGGAATCTTTCTTCCTCCAATGTGTTCCTCCTTCTAAATCCTCACCTCTGTAAATGGCACCCCAGAAACTGTCCAAGCCAAAACTGCAATCATATGTCCCTTCTCTTTCTGTGCTTGGCTAACAGAAAGAAAAGGGACACCTGTTTTCTCTAATATGCCTAAACTAGGGGGTATTAGGAATACCAGAGGGACTCCAGATAATGGAGAGGAAACCTCACCAAAGCTAGAATGGAAGGGTAGGAGACAAAAAAGACTGAAGTTTATTAATGGAGGAACTACATTCAAATATGTATATAAAAGTATGAATGTAGCCAGGCGTGGTGGCGCACACTTGTAATCCCAGCGCTTGGGAGGCTGAGACAGGAAGATCACACAGGTTCAAAGCCAGCCTCAGCTACTTAGTGAGGCTCTCAGAAACTTACTGAGACTCTGTTTCCAAATAAAGTTTAAAATAGGTCTAGGAGTGTAGCCCAGAGGTAGAAGGCCCAGGGTTCCATTCCCACTACCACACACACACATAAAAAAGTACGACTGTAGCATGGTCAACCACTCATTGTTGGGAGGGGAGGAGAAGCAAGGTGGGGGAAGGAGAGGGCACCAAGCACAGTCTGAATGTATGCCATTTTCAATATGATCCACATAAAAATTTTAAAAATTGAAAAAGGAATAAAATAAAATAAATGCAATCATCCCACTATCTTTCCTCTTCCTTGGTACCATGGTTTTTCATTAAGTCCTCACACTCACGATCGTCTTTTCTTATTACTCAGTCCATCCAGTTTCCCAAAGTGAGTTCTTTGAAAGATATTCCACAAAGAGTTCCATGACTTAACATTTTAAACAAGTATGACTAGAGAGTCACAGTGCCCAACAGCAAATTAAAGTCCTTAACAAACCTGAAGAAACTTGTTCATATCAACCCATGCCCACTACCACCAATTCTTCTGGCTCTCTGTCTTCCCAAAGTTTTTCTCCATTTGACTAACCTCTACTCTTCCTTCAAGTTCGACCCTAACTCTTACAAAAAAGCCTTCCTTGAGAGATCCTATTCATCCCCACTCTGTGCTTCCAAACCTCTCCTTCTACATCTCTGTAACAGAACATTCATACCACAGGAACACAGTTCAAAGCACATTTATTCTCCTTAATTCTGAGACCCTTAAGGGCAAAAACTTTGACTTACTTATCTTCTAGTGGCCCAGCATAGTACTGGCACATTGCAACAGGTCAATAAATCCCCGAGTAAATGAATGCCAACAACAGCTAAATGTATCATGCATTTACTCTGTGCCAGGTATACACCTAATCTCTGTGTGTACAGCATTAACTCACTTAATCACACAAAACCCCTATGAGGTATTTTACCCATTTAATACATGTGGCCACTGAAGCAAAAAGAATGAAAATTTTTCATTATTCCTCCAATATGACTGTATTCTTCTATCTCCAGCAGGATAAATTGGAATACTTTTCTGGAGAGGATGTGATTAAGCCACTTGAAGACCATTTAGCAAAACATTGTTACCATTATTTCTGTTTTATTTTTGTTTGTTTGTTTGTTTGTTTAGAAGTACTGTGGATAAAACCCAGGGGCATTCTACCTCCGAGCTATACCCCCTGACCTATATTTTTAGGCTTTTTTATTTTTGAAACAGGGTCTCACTGAGTCACTAAGTAGCTACTGCTGTCTGCAAACTGTGATCCTCTGGTCTCTGCCTCCCGAATGCTAGGATTAAAAGCGTGTGCCACCACGCCTGGCATACACTGCTTCTTTTAGAAATACTGTATATCACTTAACAAAAAAGTTCTGATATAATGGAAAAATAACTGGGCTAGGAGTCACATTTAAATCTGAATACCAGGCTGGGTGTGGTGGCGCACGCTTGTAATCCCCGCGCTTGGGAGGCAGAGACAGGAGGATCGCACAGGTTCAAAGCCAGCCGCGCGCGCTGGCTTAGGAGACCCTGTTTCCAAATAAAAAATGTAAAAATAGGTCTGGGAGTGTAGCCCGGAGGTAGAAGGGCTTCCAGGAACCCCAGTACTCCCCCAAAAATGAACAAACAAAAAAAAATTTGAATACCAGCTCTGCTTCACACTAGATAATAATCAGATATTTATCAAATTAACCACATAAACCCCAAGTGTGTCATCCAGAATGGGGACAACAGTACTCATGTTATTGAACATTGCCACTAGAAATGCATAAGATGGTTATAGGAAACACTTTACAGATTTTGCTATAAAGTGGGGATACTCATGCAATTTCTACCATAAGCAATATAATGTAATAATATTTACCTTCCTACCTAGCAAAAATTTATGACTAATTATTGTATATTTCTATTTTTATCTCCCTTGGTCCAAATAACTGAAATTTTTGCGTAAAGATTTCTGTTGAATGTCAAGAAACTTTCTACTAAATTGAACCAATCATACAACATCTGCTTGGAGGCTAACAGTATAAACTGGGAAATAAGAAAACCATTGACTATTAATAAAAGTTTGATAAGTCTTAAGAATTTCAACAAAACCATGACCAACACAACTGGCTAAACTATCTACACTGTGGAAACTATCTACACTCTTCTGTCCCTAATGGAATCTTATATAATAAAGCCAGTGCTCCCAGCCCTACAAACTATGAACAGCTCAGTAGATAAATCTCAATAAGCCTCCACATCAAACAGACTGGAAGAAATCAAAAGACCGCTGAGCTAAGCCAGACCAGGCTGATATTTTGGTTTATTGGTTAACTGTTATGCTTGGAAAGGCATAAAGCTTAATTGCAAGGCTTGAGGTGTATGTAAAAAAATGCCTGGGTTAAGTAGAAATACTGATCATAGCATCTGTCACCAGTTAAAATGCGTGGAGATCTTTATCCAGGATATTTTCTGTTGTTTATGTTTTAAATAAATGAAAATAGCCAGTCACGTAGTGACTAAACATGAATCATTGTTTTAGGTTTTTGAAAATGCTTGGAAATCCCAGGTGTAAATGAGGGAGTAACACTGCTGTTAATGCAAGTCATGTGAAAGTTAAAAGGGGAAAGAATCTGGCTCAGTTTATGGCTTCTTGTGGCATTAACCATAGGTTTCTCACAAATATTAATGAATACAACACTTTGAAACACTATATGGAAAAGTGAAATCCGGTGGCATAATTTGGATCTTTTTACCATTTTCTACTAAGTAACTAACTCCATTTGGCTGAATAGGCAATAAAACTAAACATTTTTTAAAGGCCCTAGGAGAAAGGTTTCCTAGTAAAGATCTTATAAAAGACTTGAAAACTAGGTCCACATCACTGCTTGTTCCGATTTTCACCACTGCTAAAGCTCCGCAGCTACATCCAACCAGCATCAACAAAGTGTGTTAGGACACGCAAAAGACTTAGAGTGCAATACCTCCCCTTTGTGACTTAGTATTTATTTGAGAGTATCTAATTAATTAACAAGGAAGAGACAGTATACACAGTTTAGGATGGCACACCAAGGAAGAGTCCCGTGGAACCAGAGAACAGATGCTGAGATGGCAGGCTTATTCGTTCACTTAATTTAAAACAGCAGGCACTAAAGGGGAGACTCCCATACTTCACGCACCAGCACACTAGACCCTGTATAAGCATCTCTGCATTTGTTCCTCACAGCTCCAGAGGTAGGTAACTGTATCACCCATATTTATGAGGATGCTGAGAGAAAGAAATTGAGGCTCAGAGGACTAAGTAACTTACACCTCTAGATAAATGTAGCTGTGCCCATCTCAACACGCATCTCCTTCACCTGTTACATAAGGCAAACCCTGCCCTGGGGTGCAAGGCAGCAGCTGCCTGAGACCCTGCTCTCCAGCAAGCCAGTCAGATCAGGAGAGATTTTTGAGAGAAAAAAAGACTGGGGCTAAACCCAAAGGATGGAAAGTCAACACAGCTTAAGAAAAAAAGCAGGGTCAGGTATTTTAGGAGCAGGAAAAAGCATAAAGGAAAGTGCCCAAGGAAAAGCACAACATTCAAAGGAACAGGGAGGTTAGCTCAGTCAAAGTGTACTTCCTGGGGTGGGAGAAAGCAGAAGGCAGGAGTTAATAAATATTTGTGGGTTTGAATAATAGGAAAAAAGGTGAAAAGGGCAGGTCCAAATTATAGAGGCCTTGAAAGCAAAGCTGAAGAAAATACAATTATCCAACAATATCGTGGGCAAATGTTCAACCTTCTGAGTAATAAATGCATGTAAATTCAAACAACAGTCACCCCCCCACACACAGTCCCTTAAACTTGCATTTAAAAAATTACACCCACCACTAGGAAGATTATACATGCTGATAAATTTGTAAATTGATACCATCTTATTTAAGAGAAGCATGGCTATTAGTTTCATGGAATGTTTATATTCTTTAATCCAGTATCGCCATCTCTGATCATTTATCCCAAAGAATTAATCTAAAAAGTATGGGCAAAGATAAAAGGCATAAGAAAATACTTCTTGCACCATTTTTTATAATGTGGAAAAATCAGAAGAAGCATAAATATTCAATGATAAACCAGCTGATAAAAAAGGAAACTCTTTAAAGCACACGATGTAATTACTCATATCATAGTCAACCACGAAGCCAACCATGGGAGGGAGGGATGGGGAGGGATGGGTAGGAGCTGGCTGGGTGATGTGTGCATTTATATCTACACAAGTTTTTTTACCCCATTATGATGTATAAATACAATGCACCAATAAAAAATTTTTAAAAATAAAAATAAAAAAATAAAAAATATATAAAGCAGGGTTTCTTTTTTCCAAAAGAGAAAAGGCCAATGGAGGAATATGAACTTTAAACTGCAGGCAACAAACAGCAAATGAAATAAAAATCCCAAGGAAGAAAGTGACATGAAAAATTGTTTTCCAAGAACATTAATTTATTAGAAAATTGGACAAAATGTAAATAGAACACAAGAAGGAGTAGTACTCTGATACCTAGGAATTATACACGGGAGAATCTATCCTCACATAGTAAAACATAAATAAAATAAAAATAGACACAAATACCACAATGTTACTAATATTTTTTAAAACTAGAGAGAAGTAAAATATGTAATAATAAAATTATCAAGCAAATTATAACTTATTCATTATAAGAAACATTACTTAACCATTTACAAAAAGATAAAATACATGATGCTTATGGAACAATATGAAAAATGCTTGTTATAAGTGAAAAAAGGAGGATTCAAAACTGTGTGCAGAATAATTACAAATTTATATAAGTGTATATATGTGTATGTATGTGATTTTTTATGGGGATCGAACCCAGATATTTTCTACTTCCAAGCTAAATCCCCAGTCCTATTGTATTTTTAGTTTTATTTATTTTATTTTTATTTATTTATTTTTGGTGGTACTGGGATTCCTGGAAACCCTTCTACCTCCAGGATACACTCCCAGACCTATTTTATATTTTTATTTGGAAACAGGGTCTCTTAAGCCAGTGAGGCTGGCTTCAAACCAGCGTGATTCTCCTGTCTATACCTCCCAAGCGTGGGGATTACAAGTGTGCACCACCACGCCCAGCTTATTTTTAGTTTTAAACAGGGTCTCATAGCCGGGCGTGGTGGTGCACACTTGTAATCCCCGTGCTTGGGAGGCTGAGACAGGAGGATAACGCAGGTTTGAAGCCAGCCTCAGCTACTTAGTGAGGCTCTCAGTAACTTAGTGAGACCCTGTTTCCAAATAAAATACAAAATAGGTCTGGGAGTATAGCCTGGAGGTAGAAAGCCTCTGGGTTCCACCCCAAGTACCACAAAAAAAAAAAAAAAAAAAAAAAAAACCAGGGTCTCATTAGGTTGATGAGACTCTCGACTCTCACTATTTGCTGAGGCTGGTCATGAACCTGAGATCCTCCTATGCACACACACACACACACACACACACACACACACACACACACACACACACACTTGACCGAGGGGCATTCTAATTCTAACTTGGGAGTTACACTCCAATCCAATTTTATTATTTTATTTTGAAGCAATTAATGGAGGACCTTTTTAAATTGATGAAGCTGGCTTTAAACCTGTGGTGTTTCTATCTCAGCCTCCATGTGGAGTATGTGCCACCATGTCTGGCTACATTTATAGTTAATAAAATCTAAATACTGATGGATGGAAAATACACCAAAATAGCCCAGTGTGGTAGCACACACTTGTAATCCCAATACTTGGGGAGGCTGAGACAGGAGGATCACAGATTCGTGGCCAGCCTCAGTTCTTAGGCCCTTTGCAACTCAGTGAGACCCTGTTTCAAAATAAAGAATAAAAAACAGAGCTGGGGATACTACTCAGAGGTAGAATGTCCTGGGCTCAATCCCCACTACCTCAAAAAAAGAAAGAAAATACATCAAAAATTATAACCAAGATTGCCTTTTGACTGAGGAGAAGACAGCTCATTCTAACTTTTCCATGCTCTCCATACTTTTCTTAACAAGCACATATTACTTTGAACATAAAAAGTGGCAATGTGAGTGAAAGGGAGAGCAGCAAGGGCAGAGTCTTGGAGACCACAGCATCATCCTCTCTCACCTGGCTCCGGAGGACTCCAGAGTTCCAATCACACCTAGCTACTCTGTGATACAGCAGTGCTCTGGTGGCAAGGAGGAAACAAGCCCATATGGAGAATAATCATTATGAATACAGGGGCAGACAGCTCATCCATGGGTACTGAAACCAGGGAAGACCCAAGGGACAAAAACAAAGCTGCTTGTGGTATGAAAGAATAGAATAGGAAAAGACCTGGAGTCTGGGCCTATTGAAAATATGTGGGTATTTTACTTTCCTTCCATTCACAACTGTACTCAGGTATCTGAAGATCCAAGGTTCTCCTAAATGAACAAATCAAAAACTACAGCTTAAAAGGAACAGGTTGAATATGGTCAATTCATATGTTTCCAAAAAGAGAATAGATATTGACAATTAGAGATTATTTCTTTTTTCTTTTTTTTTCTTTTCTTTCTTTTTTTTTGGGGGGGGTGGTACTGGGGTTCCTGGAATCCCTTCTACCTCCGGGCTACACTCCCAGACCTATTTTTACATTTTTATTTGGAAACAGGGTCTCCTAAGCCAGCGCACGTGGCTGGCTTCGAACCTGTGCGATCCTCCTGTCTCTGCCTCCCAAGCGCGGGGATTACAAGCGTGCGCCACCACGCCCGGTCCGAGAGTATTTCTGATTATAAAACTGCACATAAAAAATTAGGGAGTGCCTCTGAGAAATAGAACATCTTGTAAAAAGCATGCCTATCTCTGAGCATTTCCTACCACAATGGCTTCGGCACACAAGGGATATACAGAAATCGTTAGATGCTTGCTTCTTGACTAATACTAGAACAATGATACAATATTTGGTTCCTAATTGGTGATCACTCCCTTTTCTTCTCATTGCTACGATCACTTCACAATGAGACTTATCTGCTCCTTGATTATGTTTTGGTTTATCTCATTGCAAGCACACTGTATGTTCCTGGAGAATAGGCTGGTCCTGCCTCTTCCTGATGCGACCAAGCATTAAGTACAGCAAAAAGTTGATGCTTAATACATACTTATTGATAGATATCAAGCCATGCACAGAATGTCACTCCAGACTAATATAAACTGAAAAACATGATTTCTGGTACATAATTTTTTAAAAATTCTATATAAAGAGCAGTATCACTCTGGTAGCAATGGTGGCACAAGTCTGTAATCCCAGCAACTCGGAGGATGGCAAGTTTGAGGCCAGACTCAGACATTTTAGTGAGACCCTGTCTCAAAGTTTTTTAAAAAACGGGCTGAACGTGTAGCTGAGTGGTGTAGCATTCCTGGGGTTAATCCCCATTATTGGGGGGGGGGAGTGATATTATACACAAGACCCTGAAAAATCATTAAGATTCAATTTAATGGGAGCAGGGACAGGAAGAGGTTTCTAGACAAAGAAACCAAATGGACAATGCCATGGATTCCATGGAATTCTACTTTCATGGGCAAGCCAACTAGCTTGTGAGTGCACAAGGACACAATTTTCAAAGTAGCCAGGGCTGAAAACAGGAAGAATGGAAACAATGGTACATTCATATGTAGAAGGCCATACTTATAGTTATTTGACAAACGAAACACATTTTCCCAAAGACATTAATGTTATAAATGGTGGCACTGCAAGTGGCCAATAGAAATTATTTACCTTGCCACTGAAGCAATATACTTTTTAGTGAGAAAAATGTGAAAACTATTCTATTTTCATATTAGTAAAGTGACTAAACTAGGAGAACATTACTGAAAGAATTTATTTCTCTGGAATACTAAAACATTAGGGGAAGCTAGTTTAACTAAAGCATGAAGGAGATGGAGATAACCTATGATGGTAGTTGTGGCCCTGAGAGCCCCGTGACAGTGGTTTGTTGTTGTTGTTGTTGTTGTTGTGTGTGTGCATTCTACCTCTGAGCTACACCACCAGCCCTATTTTATATCATTTTATTTTGAAACAGGGCCTCACTAAGTTGTGATAGGTTGGCCTCACAAGGTAGCTGAGACTAGTTGCAGACTTGTGATCCTTCTGAGCCTTCAAAGTACTAGAATTATAGACATGGGCCACCACGCCTGGCAGCATTGTGTTTTTAAGACATAATTTTATTTCCAAATATCATAGGGGAGATTTAGCACCAATTATACTCCACTTATATTTTATAGAGCAGGATAAACCAATGGTTAGGTGAGACTTATCCATCTAAGAATTGAAAGAGAAGAGGAAAGAGACTTAAAGAGAATGCTTGTTTAAATAGTATGAGAGCCAAGTGTGGTAGCACATACCTATAATACTAGCTACTCAGGAGGCTGAAGCAGAAAGACTGCAAATTCAAAGCCATCCTAAGCACTGGGAGTGAGACCTTGACTCAAAATAAAACATAAAAAGGGCTGGAGAATGTATCTCAGTGTAGCGCATCCCTGGGATCAATCCCTAGTACAGAAGAGAGACAGACAGCGGATCATGAGAAAGATCCACTTGTGCCCTGGAGTTAAAGCAGGATAAGGAGAAGCAGGCTCTTCCTGTGGGGAGAGCAAAGTTCACGCAGTATTCACAGCTTCCTACTATTTTTTGCAGTTAACTTTACAGTTAGTTCCAAGTCTTATCTTTCTTCTTTCACTGTTTGTCAAAGATTTACATCATATTTTAGAAAAGTTTGTATTTCCCTTACTTTTCAGAGGCTTGAAACTAGCAAGTATATTTGCTGAATGAATAGTGAAGAAAAAAAGTTGGATTACTAATACTGAACACCAACTGCACAGGCATACCTCCAAGGCTTAGATTATAGGGGTGAGAAAGGATATCAACTGAATTAAGGACAGAAATATGTAGCTGACTATATATGTACCTAAATCAATTGTTTAGAACTTGAGAGAACATAGAAATAAATACAATGAGGATGAAAACATCCCAAGAACAAGAGAAAGACAAAGATGTCATAGAACTGTGCTTATAGGGTAAAAAATTCTAGTCCCCCAAGATTTGGCAATGGGATCAGGCTTACTGATCCTTGTCAAATGAAGCTAGTCTGTCCCATCTTCTGTCAAGCCCAGCTGGTTTCCCCTGACCCAGACAGCCTCATGTTCCAATTCTATAGAGGCAGTTTGTGCAGAACAAAACAGAGTTTAGAAGAGAGAAAAGAAAGAAACTTGGCAGATGGAGAAAGAGATTATTCAGGACAATTGGCCTAATTTGAGTTCACAGGCCAAAAAAGTCACATCAAAATACCTTCAATTTAAATAAAATAGGGATTTGGGGCTCATAAGTAAAAATAATTAAATGCCAATTCCAATAAATTTAGAAAGATCATTTAACTTCACAGTATTTGGCATAATAATATGAAATCAATATTGTAACACATGGGTCTAATTCCAAAGTAAAGCATAATTTATAATAAAAACAGTTAACAGTATTAGCTTATATTAGATAAGCTTTGAATCAAGATGACATTCCATATTGCCAAAAAGCAATTTCAAGCTTAGAAATTGATTACAATGCATTCAGAATCTCTATTTTAATGTTCTACAAAACTATATTCATGTGCAAATACATATATTTTGTTTCTGACCAGAGTGGTTTTGGATGAGGTTTGGTCCCCATGGATGCAAGTGCTGGAAGCTTGATTCCCAATGTAAGAGTATTTAGGTGGTCAAGCCTTTAAGGGTCTGAACTAATGGAATAAAATTAGGTTATGGGGACTCTACCCTTATGAATAGATTGATGTTGTCCTAAGGAATGGGTCAGACTTCATGGAACTGGATTAGTTCCTGACAAAGTGGGTTGTTGGCCCTTCCATATGTAGTTGGTTCCTTTCCCACTTCTCTACCATATTGGAATGCTACCAATGGTCATTCTCCAGGATACCAGCACCATGATATTTGGGCTACTTTTCAACCACCAGAATCATGAGTCACAGAAATCTTTTTTCCTTATGTATTACCTAGCATTAGGTATTCTGTTAAAGCAACACTAAATGGATTAAGACACAAGGTGATGTTTTAAAATGTAAACTGATTATAAGAATGATATTTTATTTTTTGCATGTGGTATCAGGGAAGGAACCCAGGGGCCTTCAACCTCCAGGCTACACCTCCAGACCTATTTTATATTTTATTTGGAAACAGGGTCTCACTAAGTTGCTGAGAGCCTTGCTAAACTGCTGAGGCTGGCTTTGAACCTGTAATTCTATTGTCTCAGCCTCCCAAGTACTGAGATTACAAGCATGCACCACCACGCCCAGCTTCTTCTTTTTTTTTAAGTTTGGTGGTGGCACTGGGAATTGAACTCAGGGGCCTTCTACCTCTGAGCTATGCCGGAACCCCAGCCCTCGTAGTTCTTATTTGGAAACAGGGTCTCACTAAGTTGCTGAGGATCTTGCTAAATTGCTGAGGCTGGCTTTGTGCTGTGATCCTGCTGTCTCAGGCTCACAAACACTGGGATTAAAAGTATGCACCACCATACCCAGCTTGCACCATTTCTTATCTTTTCACAATTATATGTAACAAATTTTTCCATTAGGCTAATACTACTTATGTTATCTTCTTTAAGTTATATTAGTATTAATGAAAACATTTTTGAAGCTTTTGAGCTAGCCTAGAAGAATATAGCAGCAGACATTATTAGTTGCCTAATCAATATTCATTTACCATCATTCTTCCTCTTAATGGAACTTGACTTAGGGAATTTAACCTTCTCAGAGCAGTTATATGCTTCAGGGAGGGCTGGCATCAACCCCAGACCTAACTGGAGAACCCTGATTAAGCTAATTGTGGTGGATCTGTTTCCCTTACCAGGGTTAAGTTGGGGCATGCTGAGATGTTAACTTTGGCCAATAAGATGTGAATAAAAGTATGTGGAGGTGGGAACAAAAGAACACATAGAGGAGGAGGTATTGTAAAAAAAAAAAAAAAAAAGATAGAAGGCCGGGCATGGTGGCACACGCTTGTAATCCTAGCATTTGGGAGGCGGACACAGAAGGATTGTGGTTCCCAGACAGCCTCAGCTACTTAGTAAAGCCCTTCGCAACTCAGTGTGACCCTGTTTCAAAAATAAAAAGACTAAAAAATAGGGCTGGGAGTATCTCAAAGGTATAATGCCCCTGGATTCCATGCCCAGTATAGAGATGCACAAGGCCACTACACATGGTGCCTAGACTCTGCAGCATCTGGATGTGACAGCTGTAGCCTCTGTATGATTGCAGCCTCCCAACAATCACCAAGGAAGCGTCCCTGAGTCCAGGCCATCCTACCTGGAAGGACACAGAAGAAAAGGGCAAAACCTGGGTCTTTGATCATGTTATCAACCTGAAAAGAATGAAACCCCCTTAAAACTTCCTGGCTACATATATGATAACTTTTCCTTGGTTAATTTTTATTTTAGGTTTCTGTTACTTGCACCCAAAGGCATTTTAACTGCTATAAGTCTGAATTAGTTCAAATTTATGTTTAAATATTAAAAAATAGAGCTATTATTTAAGAGAGGAAGGATGACAACAGAGTATACTGCTTAATTTCTTACCATGACATATAGTCCAAAGGTATAGAACTCAGGCTTCCTAGTAGATCCCAAAGTGGCCTATTGTATTTCAAAGCTGTTTACTACTCTGTTCCTTGCTATCTGCCCTCCACCATATATATGAACACACAAATACATACTCAGAGTTTGACAGATTAGGTACCTAGCTTGCTGATCAGTTCATCAACCAGTCCATAAGTACAATTTTTACCCATCCTAATAATCAAGCCTTTGGGAAAATGAAAAACATCTTCTATTTCTGATAAGAGGGGAGAAAATTCTAATATAGAATATAAGGTTTATTCACCCAAATAGGAACTTTAATATCTTAGGAATTTTTTCAAGTCTATAATTATGAAAATTTTCATAGACTCACATAAGTGGGTTATCTCCTATATACAGGACATTATTATTATTATTATTATTATTATTATTATTATTATTATTATTACAAGTGCTGGGTATTGAACCTAGGGTGGTTCTACCTCATACTCCCAGCCCTTTTTATTTCTATTTTGAAACAGGGTCTTACTAAATTGCTGAGCTGGCCTCTGACCTGTGATTCTCTTGTCTCAACCTCCCAATTAATGGGATTACAGGTATGCACCACACCCAGCTACTATTTTAAAATTTTATCTGACAACTTGAGATAATTTATAGTGTATACCCTGAAATAAGTTATCTTTTCACAGATATTCTCTAGCAGATTTCTAATCAGCAGGAACAAGGCTTTCACCTGCCTTAATCAGTCTCCCCACAGCAGTATCCCTCAAACTATGTCTGATACAACACAGATAGCAATGAATATTCAGAAGGAGAGAGACAGAAAGAGTTCAGAGGTCAAATAATAGATATATCCCGCTCTTAAAGATTTACCAAATACATTACAGCATATTAAATGTTCTAAGAAGTCCTCTCAAAGAAACTTTAATCCAGCTTTTCTATTTAGTGAAACATTTAAAAATCAATGTTTTACTAAGTACCTTTTAATCTCTTGGGGGAAACTAGTATTTCTTAAAACATAGGACATATTCCCCATGAGTGCAGTCCCACTCAATTTAGGAATGATAAAAAGAGTAAATGCTAAAATGACTACACCAAGCTGGAGCTATTTGCTTTAACAATCTATAGAGAGAATTGGTTATTAATAAGCCACTCTCTTCCAGAGTCTGACACCATGTTCTCCAATTCCACTAGCCATTGATACAGACCAGTTTTCAAGTGACTCCTAAAATAATGATTTTATCATGAAATAATCTGATACAGAAACTTCTTATGTTAGGTAAAATTCAAAGCGATCTCCCTGGCATGTGTGCTTTTCTCATTTATAGAGCCCAGAACCTGTGCAGTACAATGCAGAGTGGGAGTCACTGAATCCTCGTTCTAACAATGAACAAAGGAATAAACAATTCCCTCATGTGCTCCCTGTCCCAGTCTGATTTATCACCTAACCTCCTCATGCAGATTCACTGTGCATTTCAGCCTCGGCATCTTTGTTTATGCCATGCAATTCCACATGCCAACATCCTCCTCTCTTTCTTTCCAAATCCTGCTCATTCTTTCAACTCTAGATTAAATACGGACTGCTGCATGGGGTCTGATCTCATCTTCCTTTGACCTTTTATCCCGTGATCCTAAAAACCAGAGTCTGATAATTGTTTTCCTAAACTAGTTCATAAGGTGGTCATATATCTCAATAAACTCCTTGCAGCACAAAACCATGTCATAAACTACTTTTGTACATAATAGAGTGCCAAGGTACATAAGTAGTATTCAATAAAAACATTTTATTATCTTTTAAAAGAAGTCCAGTGTATAGCAATAATTGGAAATTACTAAAATTTCAAAACTATACTAAAATCAATAGTTAAAAAACAAAGTTCTCATTAAAAAAAGAAAAGAATATTACCCAAGTTGTAATGAAACTATTCCCTCTAGCATTAACCTCTTTGACTCCATTTTTTCATTTGGAAAAGAGCTCTGTGGTATTCCTCTACAGGTAGTGAACGAGCAACACATGCTGCCAGTAAACCTCCTGATAAATGAAGACTTTATCTCATAGTCCTGGAAGCAATCCTGACGTCTTAAATTATGTAATCCTGGTATTACATTATATTAGTCTGGCTCATATAAATTGTAAGCTACAAAAATACCAAACCTAAGAAAAAATATTTACTCATGCTCTTACTACGATGCAGAAAGAGGATGCACACATTGCCAAAATTCCACAGAACATGCTCAAACGAAAGCAACAATGCTTTAGTTACCAAAGAAGGCGATCGCCTGAAGCAGTACTTAGGAACAAAGATCACTTGGTCCATGCAAGAGTCAATATTTAAGAACACAATGGGTAATTCCCACTTCAAGTTCATGAACATATTTCTTTTTCAGAACTTCTTTCTGGTAAAAAAAAAAAAATGAAAAAAATTGTGTGCTTTTCCTACCTATAATCCATGAACCTATGAATGAAAGAAAACTTGAAACATGAAACTCTCCAGGAAGCCAAAGTATCAGTATAGACTTAGTTCTGATTTTAAGAACTCAAGAGTTACACAGGTCTTCCTTGTACTTTATTTCTCAGTCTCCAAAAATGATCCCATAGCTATCTCGGCTAAAGAACTAGACTGAAGGTTTTACGGACATCTGTGAAAAATGCTCGATGATGCTTCCAGAGCAGAGCACAACACAGGGACTCTTAGTTTCAAATCATTGATATTTGAGATCCTATGACAAATAAATACCTCTTTGGGAGGGGAAGCTCATATTCTACATTAGAATAATTTGAACCCAACTATATTAGTGCCGCTAAAAGAAACTTTAGTTCTAAATAGTCTGCTAATTTTAAAAAATATTCTAGTTGAACTTACTTTGAGCTAAAAATAACCATTGAATTATATTACCTGGAGTAGCTCTGTGATCTTGAACAAATCGCCCAACTTTTCTATAACTCAGATTTTCTATCTGCAAAATGAGAATAGAGCCGGGCATGGTGGCGAATATTGTAATCCCTGCATTTGGGAGGCTGAGACAGGAGGATCACAGTTCGCAGACAGGCTCAGCCACTTAGTGAGGCCTTTTGCAACTTAGTGAGATCCTGTTTCAAAATAAAGAATAAAAAATAGGGCTGGGGTGTAGCTGGAAAGTAGAATGTACCTGGGTTCAAGCCCCAGTACTGGGGGGGGGGGGGAATATGAGAATGGGATTGGATGACCTCTTAAGTACTCTAAAAAATGAAAACAAATATAATAATTGTTATTATTAATATTATTTTAATTAAAGATCTGAGTAAGAAATGTAAGCACAGACTCCACAAAATGAGATTAAGTCTAAAAGAAATCATACCATAGGCAAGAATTTTTGTAAACCCCCAAGTAATCTCCCCATGGCACTAGTATATAGTTGTTTTACAGGGTTAACTATAAAAAAGATAAATTTATTACTAGCAAAATTGATGTCCTGGGTAATTTAATTTATTCCCTCTTTGCCAACCAGCAAACAGATTTCTACCTTGCCAATTTCACGCAGTGACATTAGAAATCTTGAGGCCTGCTCTTCCCCAACTCTCTCTGCATGAAAACAGTGGGGGTTATTGAGAAAAAGTCATGAAAGTCCCCCCCCGAATTAATTTATATTGTCTTCTGCCACCCACAGAAAAGGCCTAAAGCCACCTCAAAGCAAACCTTTCCTCTGGCCCCTCTCCCCTTTCAATCTATCTCCTGGGAAATGTGAGATTACTAGTCTATATTTGGTCTTTGAGTGAAGTGGCTCAATTCCCTCAGTTTGACAATACAAAATCTAAAGCCAGACTCCAAAAAAGTGACTTGCTGCTTAAGAGGAACTCTGTGTCTGATATTAGGCAAATGAAGCATACTCTGCATATCAACACTCCCTGTATTCTAGTCCTGCCACATTCTGGCTCTATGACAGCAGACAAATAACTAAACCTCACCATTCTTCATTTATTTCCCCATGGGAGGAGAATGACATTACACAGGGCTATCATTAAGTCTAAGATCATACATATTAGAAAGGAACTGGTGCATTACAGGCAGCATACCTGTAATCTCAGGACTTGGAAGGCTGAGACAGGAGTTTTGCATGTTTGTGACCAGCCTCCACAACCTACTGAGACCCTGTTTAAAAAAAAAAAAAAAAAAAAGGCTGGGGGTGGATCTAGCATGTGCCAAACATGGACTAGGCAAAAGACATTAAAGATATCTCCTTTCTGAGTATCTCCCTTCCATTAACTTAAGCAGAGACTCCAATACAACAGATAACTGCCTTATTCTTTATTGGACTGTTGGTTCCCCAAGGGCACAGAATATTTCTGATTCATCTCTGAATCCCAGTACCTAGCAGAGGGTCTGGCCCAGAGTGAAAACATAATCAATGTTTGTTTAATGGAAAAAATGAGGGTCTAAGGATGTTAATATTATTCCCCCAGTAAAAGAAAATTATGATTTCAGTTTGACCAAGTAGATGCTTGCTATAGCTATTATGTAGTTCAAAGCAAATAAGCTATTCTGAATTCTAATACTTACATTGTCTAAAATATAAAAGCCCAATTGCCCTACAGCTTTCAATTTTAGTTTTGAGAATCAAATTCTCTCCTAAACAATGGAGTGGGTAACCACAGAAACTAGTGGAATCTCTTTTCCTAGAAAACATGAAGAATAAGAAAGAGGGCAGTCTGTCTGGAAACAGCCTCAAGACCTGCTTGTAAGGAGAATGCTGGAGTGGGTGAGAAGCCACTTGAAGGATCTTTCCAGAACTATTCTGCTAAAATGTTAAGAAAAATAGTTAAAAGAATTCTCTCATCTGTACTCAGGAAAACAAATTTAACATCACCTAACAAAATCACTGGGAATCATTTTACTCGGACCTAGTGATGCTTCGTGTGTGTGTGTGTGTGTGTGTGTGTGTGTGTGTGTGTGTGTTACTAGGGAGTGGAACCCAGGGGCTTTCTACCCCTGGGCTATACCCCCAGGCCTATTTTTTTAATAATTTATTTGAAAACAGGGTCTCACTAAGGCTGGCTTCAAACCTTTGCGATCCTCCTGTCTCAGGCTCCCAAGTACCAGGATTATAAGCGTGCACCACCACACCCAGCTCCTAGTGACGCTTTTACAAACATTTTTTAAGTTATAATGGAGTTATAAATTAACTACCCTATAGAGTTCATTTAAATATAAACTCTTTAATAAAACAAAATAGAGACTGCACTTAACAGAATAAACAAAGATTGCCATTCGTTTC
Organism: Muscardinus avellanarius; assembly: GCF_963383645.1. Taxonomy (NCBI): domain Eukaryota; kingdom Metazoa; phylum Chordata; class Mammalia; order Rodentia; family Gliridae; genus Muscardinus; species Muscardinus avellanarius. Next base: position 37,196,256 of record NC_137801.1, read on the forward strand.
TCTCTCTGTGTGTGTATGTGACCAGAGGACTAAATTTAGGAGCATTCTACCTCCAAGCTATATCTCCAAGCACTATTTTTTTATTCTTTATTTTTTATTTATTTTTAAATTTTGTTTATTTATTTTTTATTTTTTATTTTTGCAGTACTGGGGATGGAACTCAGGGGCTTTCTACCTCTGAGCGAAACTTCCAGCCCTATTTTTTATTCTTAAATTGAAACAGGGTCTCACTGAGTTGCAAAGGGCTCATTAAGTAGCTGAGGCTGTCCACAAACTGCAATTCTCCTGTCTCAGCCTCCCAAATGCTGGGATTACAAACAGGGCCTCACTAAGTAGCTGAGGCTGGCTATGAACCTGGGATCCTCCAGTGTCAGTCTCCCAAGTACCACCACAAACAGCTTGTTTCTTTTTTAATCTATCCATTTCATATACCTCAAAACTACTCATCCTCAAAGCCTTATAAGAAATATTAGCTCCTCCCAATACAACACTGAATTTACTCCAGAAAGGCAGAGAGTTTTAGAAGATTATAATGTAATAACATTATTTTAAATTACACAAGTAAAACCTATTTTTTATCATTGTTCACTGAAACAAGGCCAATGAGCTCCAAAGTTCAATGATTACCACACTCCACACACTTATAAAGAGGGCAGCAGACCCCTGCAACTTTCTTTATATATGAAAAAGGAAGTTTTTGTTCCCTAGTGTGTGTGGCAGGTACTGTCTACATACTGGGAATACAATACTTTATTAAATTTGCAACTCTAGTGAGCTTATGTAAGTTTGAGCTTAGTATTTTAGAAGAAAAGACCTCAGAGCTAGTCCAAACCACTTGTTGTACAGAGAAGACACTCAGGGCATCAAGAAGATAACTAACCTGTCTCAGTGGGTTATTGTGGCTGTAAGAGAACAAGGTGAAACCAAATTTCTTATTCTAAGTCTAGTAACAGATCTACTTATTCATTAAGCAAGTTATTTCTGTAAGCCTCCTATATTGCAGGTAGTATTCAAGACACCAATTACACAAAATTCTGATCCTGATGTTGTCCTCAAAAGACAAAGATAACAGGATGTATACAACAAAAGAAACAGTAAAAAAAAAAGAAGAAGAAGAAGAAGAAGAAGAAGAAGAAGAAGAAGAAGAAGAAGAAATACCAAACTATAGCTCTAACTGCTTAATTTCCAGCATTTTTTTAAAAAAGTGAAATGTGAAATTCTACTAGTTTGTTTTAGGCTCCCAATACTCCAAGAGGTTACAGCCTCGATCTTACCATTCCTATTGTGTAGATGGAGAAACTGAAGTGCAGAGTGCATCAGGAAATCTATTAAGGTCATCTCCAATGGCAGCAAAATGCCTAGAAACCAAGTTTGTTTACTCCAAGATAGACACTTTTTCCCACTAGATGGAAAAGGCAGATGTTCTTTTTATGTCCAGTTCCTTTCTAACTAGGAGCACAGGTCAGCAAGAATTGCAGGACAATTTGTGCTTATGAAAGCAAACTTAACTGGCCTAGGAGGTGTCATCAGCTGAGGACAGTCACTGGATGTTTAAGTAACCAACTAACAAGACATCATTACTTGCATTCTTAAAGTGCCTATTATATATACAAGGAATAGATGAAAAAGGTCCTGCCCTGGGGGAGTCAACTTTTAAGAAGCAGGTATATAAACATTTCAACAAAAAGTGACACAATTAAATAAACTACAACAGTAGGAGAATCATCACAAACAACTGAAAAACTGAAAACACTAAAGGTTCTGCAGACCTAATCTAATAGGAGGGGCCAAGGGTTAAACGGAGAACATAAGCTACATAGTTGATGAGACACACCAATCTCTTACACCACTGAAATATGCTCTTACAAAAACAGTCACCAGATTTAAGTAAATTTTCAAAATTCCTAATTCCTTCACTTTACTTTTTACCTTTACTCAAAACAATTAGACAAAATATCCCATTTCCTTCTTTCCAGGAAAGTTATAATTTTGTAATCTTTCCTATCCAAAAGGAATGAATTAATAATAAAGGTTCCCATCCATGTGATTTTGCCTAGAAGATCAAAACTATGTTTTACCACTGTCTCATTCTTCTACTCTCCTTTATTTTCAAGTTCAATTTTAAACATTAACTATACTTGTTTGATAAATGTCATATTTTATTCATATCACTGTCTACCTGGTCTTTTAATATGATTCTTAAATGTTAGCACACTGTATACTTAATAACAAAATAGACAAAGCTAAAGAGAAGCAAATACTAGTAATTTTCAGTTACTTATAAGAAAGATTAATCTAAGAACAGGCTAAAAAGTAAAAATCATAACACTCCAAAGGAGTAATGTTTCATTTATTTTTTTTAAAAAAAAGCCCTCTGAGCTAGACGTGGTGGTACACACTAATCTCAGCTTTCGGGAGGCTGAGACAAGAGAATCGCAGTCCGCGGACAGCCTCAGCTACTTAGTGAGGCCCTTTGCAACCCAATGAGACCCTGTTTCAAAATAAAGAATAAAACATAGGGCTGGGGTGCAGTTTGAAAGTAGAATGTCCCTGGGTTTCATCCCCGGTACTGCAAAAACAAACAAGAAACCCTCTGATATTTTCTGCATTTACTGAAGGGATGCATACTTAATGCCAGTTACCTTCCTTTTATAGGATGATAAGTAGCAATTGAAATGACAATTCCGAACTTCCACAGTAGACTTCACTTGAATTACCACCAGCATGACATAAAATTAATTCACTGTATCTTTTAATTCCTAAGACATATTTCATCACAAGAAAATATATTTTAATAAACACCAGTTTAAAACCTAAATTTGAAGCATGGTTATTACATTTCTAGGTAGAAAAGAAACTGGGCTTGAACTCATGTCTGGGTCCTCAGGAGAAATACCTTTGAGCCAAAGTGGAGCCTCAAGGGTATAAAAGCAATTAAACATGCAGCAACAGTGACACCTAGTGTTAACAACTTCAAGCCAACTAGACTACCATTAAATCTTCTTGAAATGTTGAACAATTAAAAATTTTTCTTCTTTAATAGCATGCAGAACTTTATACATTATATAAAAAAATTATCGTTTTTATGGGATCATCAAAATGGTCCCATAGGTTTCCTCCCAGACATTTGAAAACCTTGTTAACTGAAACCTATCTTTGAGAGTAAACTAAAGATGAAAAAGTAAAATGCATTGTTTATTTCCTATAGTTAGCACCTCTAACTGCTCCATTTTGTAAGAAAGTATAATGGAAGCAAAGGTGGTTTGAGACATGTTCTGATGAGCGTTTCATAGACTTTTAAACTTTTACCTGTACAATTAAAGATAACTGCACAGAGAGTACCTAATAACTCATCAAGATAAGTAATTTAGGACATTTTGGGAATGCTCAAAAGAAGATGCAAGCTGGGTTTGATGGTACATGCCTTTAATCCCAGTACTTGAGAGGCTGAAACAGGAGGATCACAAATTCCCGAACAGCCTCAGCAACTTAAGTGAGATTCTCAGCAACATAGAGAGACTCTGTTTCAAAACAAAATTAAAAAAAAAACCTGGGAGTGTAGCTTAGTGGTGGGATGCTCCTGGGTTCAATCCTCAGTACCACATTAAAAAAAAAATTTTTTTTGTTAAAGATGCAAAGAAAACTGGGCGTGGTGGCACACACTTGTAATCCCAGCATTCGGGAAACAGGGACCAGAAGAGCACGGTTCATGGACAGTCTCAGCTACTTAGCGAGGCCCTTCACAACTCAGTGAGACCCTGTTTCAAATAAAAAATAAAAAGGCTAAAAAATAGGGCTGGGGGTGTAGCTTGGGGGTAGAATGCTCCTGGAGTCATCCCTAGCCCTGGCCGGGGGGGGGGGGGGGGGGTGCAAAGAAGACAATTTAACTGTTGCAATTGAAAAACAAGTCTACAATTCAGCCCTGCTACCTGCTATATTTTTGTTGCTTTGAAAGGTCCACTTATTTAATTGGTGATATTTTTGTCCAAGGGTTTAGAATTTGGCAGAATGGGCTAAGCCACTACAGTAGTTTTTATAGTTTTATGCTGCAGATAAATCTACAAAAATATGCAGACTTTCAACAATTATTTTTGGACAGGACAATATTGTGTAAAAGTTAGTATTAGATGGAGCTTACCTATTTGTTTTGGAAAGGTCATCCTTTCCCCTTTTAACTCCAAAAATTCTTGTGATCAAGGAACTAAAGAGAAGAGTAGATGAATTTCTCACCTAAGGTAAAAATAAGGACACAGTAAGGATTAAGAAATATTTATGATATGAAAACAACATTTTACAATGGTCAAACTAAATATTCAAATCATTACCCTACTGGCTAGTGCAAGACTAAAGAAAATATGATACGTGTTGATAAAATGAGACAACTTTCAAAAGAACTTCACAGTAATCGACTCAGTGGTTTCCTCTTAAATTTAGAGCTCTACAATCCAACCACATACACGACACAGCTTTTTCCTATATTTCTAATATTATCATCAGTTGTTTTCAATATGTCCTTGTAGTTGTATCATCAAATAACACATTTTTTTAATCGCCCTGCATCCTTCCTGATGATGAATATTCCAGGAAAGACTTTAACTCTTTGCATTTATTTTCTATAGTCATTTACCTATGAGAAAATACTTTGAAGGCGAAACTTCAAGAAACCATATAATTAATACAGCCAAGAAAAGTTATTTTTCAAAATATTACTTGGTATCCTCAGAATGCCAGTAGTTAATCAAGTAATCTTATGCTAAAATTATGAGATTACTGATCAATAAATATGAGGCAAGATTTATCATTAATAAACCTAAATCATTCTCCAAGATACTATTAGAATATATTCTTTCCAAACCAATGTGTCAAGATGCTTTAGAATTTCATAAACATTTTGAATGTCCTTACTCAAATACTTTCCCAAATCAGAGTAGAGATGTTAAGTAAGCACTTAAAGAATAAACTTAATGAAGGAGATAAAAGACCTCTACAAGAAAAATTATAAAACATTTAAAAAAGAAATCAAAGAAGACCTCAGAAGATGAAAAGATCTTCTATGCTCTTAGACAGACAGAATAAAGATCATCAAAATGGCCATTCTTCCAAAAGACACATAGACCAATGGGGCAGAATAGAAGACTCAGAAACAAATTCACACACTTACAGCTAATTGATTCTTAACAAAGGAGCCAAAAACATACACTAGAAAAAAGTCTCTTCAACAAATGGTGTTGGCGAAATCGGTTCACCGCATTCAGAAAAATGGACATACACCCCACTTTCTCACCCTGCACAAGAGTCAATTCAAGATGGGATCAAAGACCTGGAAGTTGGTCTTACACCAGAGACCTTGCAGCTCCTTTAAGAGGGTATAGGTCCAACACTTCAAAACAAAGGCATAGGTAAAAACTTTCTCAACAAGATCCCGAAGGCATAAGAAATTATAAGGAGGATCAATACATGGATCTGAATTAAACTGAAGAGCTTCTGAACCTCAACAGAGAGCCAAAAGAATGGGAGAAAATTTTTGCCAAATACTCCTATAAGAGGACTAATATCTAGAATATACAGAGAACTCAAGAAACTCACTGGTAAGACAACAAATAACCCAATAAAAAATGGGCATGTGAACTAAATAAACACTTCACAAAAGAAAAAATACAAATGCCCAATAAATGTATGAAAAACTTTTCAACATCATGAGATGCAAATCTAAACTACTCTGAGAATTCACCTAACCCCAACTAAACTGGCAATCATTAAGGCACAAACAAATGCTGGGAATGGTATGAAGAAGTAGAAACCTTGATACATTGTTGGTGGGATTGCAAACTAGTGCAACCACTTTGGAAAATAGTACGAAGGATCCTCAGAAGAATGGGAATGAACCTACCATATGATGCAGCAATACTACTTCTGGGTAGCTACCCAGAAGAACAGAAAACAAACTATCAGACTAATGCATGTGTCCTTATGTTTACAGCTGTACAATTCATCATTACCAAACTATAGAAACAGCCAGGATGTGCATCAACAGATGAATGGATTAAAAACTATGGGATATATACACAATAAAATTTTACTTAGCCATAAAAAGAACAAAATTTTGTCATTTGCAAAGAAATGGACGGAACTAAATGAGATTAGTCAGTCACAAAAAGTAAAAAATTAGATGTTCTCCCTAATATGCAGAAGCTAGGAAGAAAATGGGTAATAAGAAGGACTCTAGCCAAAGGAGAAACCTTAGATTAGTAAAGAAGGCGACCTAACAAAGGGAAGGAGGGGGAAGAAGGAAACTCCCTAATGCACATGATGTATATTCACAAGCATATCAATCACTAACTAAGCCAAACATGAGAAGGAGGGATGGGAGAAGAAATGGGGTGGGAATTGGGGAAGGGCTAAGTGAGTGATGTGTGCATGTATACCTCTACCATCTTGTACCCCATTAAAATGTATGATTACAAGACACCAATTAATTTTTTTTAATTAAAAAAGAAGCCATGTGTGGTGGCACATGCTTGTATAATGAAATGATATAGCAATGGAGTCACTATTTGGCTTCTGATGACTTGATAACATGAGGAAATACAAGCCTAGTGTTGCCAGATTTTCTGCTTTTTCAAGAGAAGCCAAAAAAAAAAAAAAAGATTTTTATGTGAAATCTCACTATTTTGAAATGTTGGCAACAAATTAAAAAGGGGTTAAAAAAAAAAAAACACCAGGGAAGCCAAATAAAACACAGTGGTGTACCAATTTGTCTTACTGGTCATCAGTTTGTAACCAAGCCCAGAAAGGCCCCAAGTCGTGCTCACAACCCTGGAGGTGTACCCTACAGGTATACTAGCACAATTCATCCAAATTGCAATGAAGCACTAAAATTGAGCAGATCTACTTATGTTCATTTAACAGTCCCCAAACATTAATGGAGTTCCTACTATGTACCTTGCCTAATATCTGCAGAAAAGTCGATCCGTCCTGTTACTTCATCAGTATCACCTCTGCCCCAGCTCAGGTCTCATCTTACCAACTCTACTTAAATAATTCCCAGACATCAAAGTCACTGCCCTTTCTTTCTTTTTTTTTTTTTTTTTTTTTTTTGGTGGTGGTACTCGAGGTGGAACCAGAGGCTTTCTACCTCCAGGCAATACTCCCAGACCTTTTTTATATTTTATTTGGAAACAGGGTCTCACTAAATTGCTGAGAGCCTCACTAAGTAGTTGAGGCTGGCTTCGAACCCGTGTGATCCTCCTGTCTCAGCCTCCCAAGCACAGGGATTACAAACGTGCGCCACCACACCCGGCTCACTGCCTATTTTTTAATGTGGTTTTCTTTTTTATTTTGGAAGTATGAGAGTTTTTTTTATATTCTTGATACTAAATTCTCACCAGATATATGATTTGTAAATATTTCCTTCCATTCTGGGAACTGTCTTTTCATTTTCCAGGTGGCAACCTTTGAAACACAGACATTTTTTTATTTTGATCAAGTCTAATTTATCTACTTTTTCTTTTGTTGCTTATACCTTGGGTATGCTATCTAAAAAACGGTTACCTAACCCAAGGTACAAAAATTTACACTTAAGTTTTCTTCTAAAAGTTTTATAGGTCTTACTGTTAAGTTTCTGATCCATTTTTAGTCACTTCTGCAATAGGGTATAGAAAAGGGACCAAATTCACTTTTGTGCATGTGGCTATCCAGTGTCCTAGTACTACTTGTTGAAAAGACTATTCTTTCTCCATTGCAGTCTTGGCACTGTATGTGGGGGCTTATTTCTGGAATCAATCCTGTCGTACTGATTTACGTATCTATCCGTATGCCAATTTTATTTACTATTGCTTTGTAGTAATTTTTGAAATTGGGACCTTTGAAACTTTCAGCTTTGTTCTTCTTTTTCAAGATTATTTTGTTAACTATGGGAATCTTGCATTTCAGTATGTATTTTAGGATTGGCATATTAATCCCCCCACCCCCCGCCAAAAATAAAAAGCCAGATGGGACTTAAAGAGAGTTTGAGTAGACTCTGTAGATCAATTTGAGGAGTACTGTCATCTAAACAAAAGGAAATTCTCAGGTAATGAACACAGGCTATCTTTCCATTTATTTTGGCCTTCTTGAATTTCTTTAAACATTTTATAATTTTTCAGTGAGAAAAATCTTGCATTTCTTTTATCAAATTTATATGTAAGTATTTTATTCTTTTGATACTATTATAAATAGAAGTAGGTTTTTTGGTTGTTCATTGCTTGAATACAACTAATTTTTGTATTTTAATCTTCTGTTCAACAACTCTGTTGAATTTATTTATTAGCTCATGTGTGTGTGTTCCTTAGGATTTTCTATACATAAGATAATGTCATCAGAAAAGAGTTTTGCATCTTTCTTTCTAACGTGGATAACTTATATTACTGGTTTATTGAATATTATTATTATAAAATGTAATTAGGTCATTGTCACATGCTTTTCTGCATCTGCTTAAACAACCATGGAGTTTTTATCTTTTATTTAGATGATAATTTACATTAGCTCATTTTCTTATGTTGAAATATATGTACTGTTTTAAAACTGCAGGAGTACAGAGCTGGGCATGGTGACACATGCCTTTAATCCTAGTACTTGGGAGGCCAAAACAGGAGAATTGCAGGTTTGGTAACAACCTCAGCAAGCAGTGAGACTCACCAGAATATCATAGCTGCTTACTTCATGACAGCCAGGAAGCAAGAGAGGGAGAGAGGAGGAGCCTGGGTCCCATATGTTCTTCAAGGGCATGCCCACAATGACCTACCTTCCTCCCACTGGACCCCATCTCCTAAATGTCTACCAGCTCCCAGCAGTGGTGGCAATCAAGCACTTAACACATGAGCCTTTGAGAGAGATTTCAGATCCAAACTACATAGCAGTGATGACAATGAATGCATATCGTTTTTAGGAAGGATGGATGAAGAGGAATGCAAATTAAAAGGAGAGCAAAGGCCAGGCGTGGTGGCGCACGCTTATAATCCCCACGTTTGGGAGGCCAAGACAGGAGGATCGCGCAGGTTCAAAGCCAGCCTCGCTGGCTTAAGAGACCCTGTTTCCAAATAAAAAAGTATAAAAATAGGTCTGGGAGTGTAGCCCGGAGGTAGAAGGGTTTCCAGGAACCCCAGTACCACCAAAAGAGAGAGAGAGAGAGAGAGAGAGAGAGAGAGAGAGAGAGAACAAAGAACAAAAAGAAAAAAGAAATAGGAGGTTAAATTGAAAATGCTGAGGTAAGAACAGCTGTGAAGTAATGCCAGCTATAAATGATTTTTATTACAAAAGGAATACTAGAATACATTCCAGCTCCCTACCTCCTTTTCAACCAAGCCTCCACCAAACAATTGATAAAGATTAGGTATTCAGCTGCAAAGTGAAAATTACTACCCATTATGTTTTTCTCTTCTATTCACTGAGTACATAAATTTTTTTCCTTTCCCTTCTGGCATGAAAAAACCCTCTATATAAATTTGTATAAGAGACAGAAACATAGGTAATGAATATAAATGAAAAGAAAATTAGGGTATAAAGGCCAGGTATATGTGAGTGTGTATATATGGAAATACAACATATATGTATATGCATATATTTTCTTACATAACAAATATGACCTTGAAAAGTATGAAAAGAGTCTACCTTGTGCAAGCGATATATAGTATGGTCACTGACACACCACACAATCACACCCTTAATAGGCATTGAGGGTACGACCCACATTTGACATTTCAAAATATTCTAATATATGTGGGCAAGTTTATAGTAGAAAGAGTTTCTGAAAGGAAGAAATAAGATTGAGTTCTAATTTGCCTTCCATTACTACTCTGTGTGTGTGTGTGTGTGTGTGTGTGTGTGTGTGTGTGGTGTACTAAGGGTGGAATCCAGGGGCATTCTACATCTGAGCTACTCTCCCAGCCCTATTTTTTATTCTTTACTTTGAAAAAGGGTCTCACTAAGTTGCACAGAGCCTCACTAAATAGCTGAGGCTGGCCACAAAGGTGCGATCCTCCTGTTTCAGCCTCCCAAATATGCACCACTACACCTGGCTCTTCCATTACTTCTTAACCATGTGACTTTAAAAAAGATACTTAAGCTGGGCGTGGTGGCGCACGCTTGTAATCCCCCCGCTTGGGAGGCAGAGACAGGAGGATCGCGCAGGTTCGAAGCCAGCCACGCGTGCTGGCTTAGGAGACCGACCCTGTTTCCAAATAAAAATGTAAAAATAGGTCTGGGAGTGTAGTCCGGAGATAGAAGGGCTTCCAGGAACCCCAGTACCACCAAAATAAATAAATTAATAATAATAATAATAATAATAATAATAAATAAAAATAAAAAAATAAAAAAGATACTTAATACTGTAGGCCAAATTCCCTCATCTATAACTCAGGAAAACTGTGCTAGGAGTTCTGGGCTTCTTAAAAGAGTACTTTGGCCAACTGTAGTCTGGAGTTGATGGTAATTGTCTTCTAAAGCAGCAAGACACTTCTCCCATGAGAAGACAAAAGAAGAGACAGGGCTTCTCAAATACATGCCAGATAGCATCTATAAGTGAATCAGACAAAAAGTACTTCTTCCTTGGAGTAAATGAAGCTTCAGCCAAGGCATAATGAGTGGAGCACACCTGGGTTTCAGCTTAGCCTGGGCCCTGTGGCAACCTTACAACTATTAGAGGGTCTGTGATCATCTGCACCAACAGAAGCATGAAGTGTTTGTGCAAGAGCTGCTGGGCAGAACCAAAAAAGGGCCTTTTACTTGCACTCCTCTAAAACCACTGCATGTATGAACCAGTGTTAGCCTGAGAGAAGCAAAGGAAAGATATACTAGATAAAAATATAAACCCTGTGTGGCTTTTACAAGGATCCAAAAGTGGCACGCACCGTGGCGTTACTGAGGACACTTGGGTGGCAAGGCTGACAGCTGCCCAGGGAAAGGCTAAGAGTGGCAGGGAAATGCTTTGACTAATAAGAGACGGGAGATGGGCGTATTCTAAGAGATAGTGGTTTTAACATGGCAGAGGATGTGCCGTATAACGAGACAAATAAGTTTTCTGCAAGGTTAAGGCCTACTTGGTAATTTCCTTTTTCTTTATTCACTTCCCTTTTCCTTCCTTCCTTCCTTCCTTTTTTTTTTTCCCCTTTCTTTCTCTTTCATATTGGTGCCAGGGCATTCTATTAAAAACTACACCCCCAGCCCTATATTTTATTCTTTATTTTGAAACGGGATCTCACTAAGTTTCAGAGGGCCTTAATAAGTAGCTGAGGCTGGCCTGGGAGCCTCCTGTCTCAGCCTCCCAAGTGTGATGATTAGAAGAGTGTGCCACCACACCTGACTTCCTTTTCCTTTCGACATTGCTGCTTTGGGTTTGTGCCACTCAATAAATTCTTGCCTCTGATTTTATTTTTCTAAGGAAATAGAACAAAGGCCCTACAACTGAGCTAAACTGTACATTCTCTATAGTCTTATAACTCCCCAAACTTTCCCTTACCATGGCACAGATTCTAGTTGGACAGATAATAGTTATGTGTCTTTAGACAAAATTATTTAACCGCTCTGAGCCTTGTTTTTCTTATCTCTAAAATATGAATTATAAGGCGGGTGAAGTGGTATATGCCTATAATCCCAATACTTGGGAGGCTGAGCCAGGAGGATCATAGGTTTGAGGCCAGTGTCAACAACTAAGTGATAGCCAGTTTCAAAATAAAAATAGGGTTGGAGGTCTACCTTAGAAGTAAAACACCTTGAGTTCAATCTCCAGTACCAAATGTGTGTGTGTGTGTGTTGTGTGTGTGTGTGTGTGTGTGTGTGTGTATAAATTATAACAGAATTTACTGAGATTAATCAATGTAACACACAATGCCAGGTACTTTTAATACTCTGTAAGACAGCCATTATAATTATGTCTTATTTATCCTTATATTTCATTTCTAGTGCTAAATATATTCATCAACATAGTAGGTTTGCCTAATGTCTTTACTATTTTGTTTACAACAATTTATGTACTATTTATAATACATTTTCTAGCTGGGCGTGCTGGAGCACACTTGTAATCCCAGCATTTGGGAGGCTGAGACAGGAAGATCACAGTTCACAGACAGCTTCATCTACTTAGTGAGGTCTTTTGCAACTCAGTGAGATTCTGTTTCAAAATAAATAGGGCTGGCCGGGCAAGGTGGCACACATTTGTAATCCCCGCGCTTGAGAGACGGAGACAGGAGGATCGCATAGATTCAAAGCTAGCAGCACTGGCTTAAGAGACCCTGTTCCCAAATAAAAAAAATAAAAATAGGTCTGGGAGTGTAGTCCGGAGATAGAAGGGTTTCCAGGAACCACAGTACCACCAAAAAATAAATAAATAAATAAATAAATAAATAAATAGGGCTGGGGGTATACCTGGGAGGTAGAATGCACCTGGGTTCCATCTCCAGTACCACAAAAAATAAATAAATAAATAAATAAATAAATAAATAAATAAATAAATAAAATATATTTTCTTGTATTTTATAAACACCTACTATGTAGCAAAGATTGAGAGATCTATAAGGTCTCAATACAAAAGACAGAAATTTGTAAAAACAAATTAAATATACACACAAATGATTTCTGGAAAATGTTCCTTTACTGCAAATTAAAATTAAATTCATTTTGCTTGTACTTTTTTCCCCTCTAACTTATCAGAAAAAAAACAATTAAGTCAAGCATACAGATATAGCCAGCTTTGGGCATAGATATATTCCTAAGAGGATGTGCGCAAATCAAATTTCTGTAAATCAAACCATATTTTACATGCACTAAAGAAAAATTACCCTTTAAATGACTTCAACACAAAATGCACTGGCAAATTGTTTTTGTAAAATAAAGACTTTTCACAGCCATTGATTATGTTGATTTGCAATTTTGTTCTATCTTAAGTATTTGTTTATTCATTTATTGTGGTACTGGTGAGTTGAACACAGGACCTTTAGCATGCTAGGCAAGCACTCTACCAATGATCTACATCCTCAGCCAAGGTTAGGTTTTTATGAGAAAAGAAATACAGAAATCACCATATTAAAGTAATGGCATGGATTCTTACAGCTATGATGGTTCCTCTGTCTAGTAAAGCAAAAACTCTTGTCAGAAACAAAACATTCTAACACAACCAGTGAAAAACGAAAGACTCCAAAATAAAAATATATATATGCACATATATATTTATACAGCCTTTGGTGGGTATCTGTATGCACATGGTTAATATTCAAATATAAAACTCACACAGAAAAATATAGAAAGAAATGCATTAGAATGATGATTATCTGTATGATGGTTTGAGAAGTAAATGTTAAGATTATTATGCATTTCTTTATTTTCAAAATTTCTGCAGGCAAATGTATTATTATTTATGGTCTCAAAAAATAATAGTTTTCAAAAAATGAATCACTCGCCGAGAGTAGTGGCGCACGCTTGTAATCCCCGCGATTGGGAGGCAGAAACATGAGGATCATGCAGGTTCAGTCAGCCTTGCTGGCTTAAGAGATCCTGTTTCCAAATAAATAAATTTTTAAAAAATTACTCATTTCTGATACTTTCAATTTTGCCCAAAAGTTGGGGAAAAGTACATCAGGTTTCATTCTGGTGAAGCACTTTTATGAAAATATTTCTTGTATTATCTGGCAAACAGTTTTATGATTTCTAATTTCTTTGATGACCAAGCCACATTTCTGCCTCTCTGACTGTACTAATGATATACAGGTATTGCTCTACTTCCTATGAATGTGAAAGGTAAACACTATGTCCTCAAGAGCAGTCTGCAATGCTCCCAGACAGAATTTCAGAAGTTGTATTTCTTACAAGAAAATGCCCAAATATCCCAAGCAAGATTTGAAGAGAAAGGAAGTTGGAGAGTGTATGCTTCTGGTAATCAGTACAATAGACCAACTAACTCTCCACTAGAGGCTTATCACACAGGTATGAAATGGCTTGTGCAGTTCATTAATTGGAAAGCCTGCCTTTCTAGTAAATACTACATTCTGCTGGGGGTTTTTTTGGTTTTTTTTTTTTTTTTTTTGGTGTGTGAGTGTGTGTGTGTGTGTGTGTGTGTGTGTGTGTGTGTGACTATGAATTAAACACAGGAAAATTCTACTTCTGAGCCACACCCCCAGCCCTACGTTGTTTTTGTTTTGAAACAGGGTCTTGCTAGGTTGCTTCGAGTCTCACTTAGTTGCTGAATCGCTAAGTTGCTAACATTGGTGATTCTCCAGGCTTAGCCTCAAGTACTGGGATTACAGGTGTGTACCAACACATAAAGCCACTTTACAAGCAACTACAAATCATGGGTTATTCTCCTTTATTCTAGAAGACACAGTGAGTGACACCGGAAAATAACGACAAAGAAAAAGTCACAGCATTTCTCCCAGGAGTTTACTTTCTCAAACCCAACAGGTATACTAAGTATTGACCACTATCTTTTGAGGTCTGCATCAAAGGTTTCTAGTGGTATGCATGGTGGCACATACCTGTAATTCCAGTACTTAGGAGGCTGAGGCAGGAGGATCACAGGTTTGAGATAAGTTTCAGCAACTTAGAGATACCCTGTTTCAAAAATAAATAAATAAGAGACAGGCATGGTGGTACAAGCTAGTAATCCTAGCACTTGAGAAGCTGAGACTGGAGGATCAAAGGTTCAAGGACAGTCTCTGCAAGTAGTGAGATTCTCATGAACCTAGTAAGACCCTGTTCCCAAATAAAAATAAAATAGGGCTAGTGATAAAGCACTGAGGTAGAACAGCCCTGGTATTCTACTATCCCCGGTGCAACATAAATAACCAAACAAAAAGGAACAGGGGTGCAGTCTGAAGGCAGAATTTCCCTGGGTTCAATCCCTAGTACCACCAAAACAAAACAAAACAAAACAAAAATCAGGTATCTGGACAGTCATTAAAGTCATTATATTGCAAAAGAAAAAGGTAACTTAGTATTTTGCCTCTTTCAATGTTTATTTTTTCAACTTTTGATAGAATATATCTGTAACACTCACTCAAAATAATGATATGCAGAATCCACACACACAAAAAAAATTAAGTTACTAAGAGTTGCTCTGCCTCCAGAACAGTGTTAGTAATCATTAAGGAAATTCCAATCAAAACCCATTGGGATGGTTCCCCAAAAGTTTAAAGTTAGAATTACCATGATATACCCATATGAACTGAAAGCAAGGACTCAGATACCTAGTATGCTGATGTTCATCACTGCATTAGTCAAAATAAGTTAAAAACTGAAAACAATCTAAATGTCTAGCAATAACTGAGTAGATAAAGAAAATTTGGTACATACATGAAATTAAATATCATTTAACCTTAAAAAAGAATGAAATTGTGATACATACTATCACATGTGTAAACCTTAAAGACATTGTAGTTAATGAAATTAGTCAAACACAAAGGGATAAATATTGCTTATCCACTTATTTGATATATTAGACCATGCAAATTCACAGACACAGAAAGTAGAACACACATTACAGAAATGAGGGAAGATGGGGCGTTGGTGTTTAATGATCATATTCTGTTGAAGATTATGAAAAAGTTCTAAAAATGCATAATGGTGTTAATTATTGTGTACACATATTACCACTGAATTGTGTACACTTAAAAACAGTTGAAGTATAAGTTTAAAAGAAAGACAACTATTTACACAAAAGTAATAACATTCTAGTGTACTTTACAATATATATATAAAAGTAAAATGATTAACAGTAATACAACAGCTCCAAAATTGAGAGAAAACAAAAGTATGCTATTACTAAGTTCTTATACTTTAAGTAACACAGTATAATATTACTTGAGGCTAGATTGTGATAAGTTAAAGACTTATACTATAAATCCTAAACAACCACTAGATAAAAGGGTTATGGCTAATAAACCAACAAATATGATCAAATAAAACCATAAAACAAGAATCAAATGGACCTTGATCCAAGGATTATATCTTAGAGAAACTCCTTGATAAAAAGTAATATATACACATATATATACATACACACACACACACACACACACACACACACACACACACACATATATATATATACTCAGTGAAAGGTCAGTTTATTAAAACTTACTCAGAGGCATAATTAAATCAATGAAAATAAACAGAAAAAGCACTCACTGCCCAGACTGGTGATGTAAAGCCCAGAATTGCAGCCTTTGCTCCATCAGCAACATAAGGAATAATATTCTCCCCCAGACGTGTATCCCTGAACAAGGCTCTAAGGATATTTAAAGCATGAACCTAAAATGAAAAGTTCAACATTAGTGGTGGGTTGAAAACTAGGAAATTCTAAATCTGTCCATAAAATTACAAGAAATAGACAATACACAAGTAAAATAAATTTAATAAAATACACTAAATAACTGATGAATGAAATCTTTAAAAGTTAATAAGATTAGAACAATGCAATGAAAAAGCTTAATCCAATGAACCTAGGTAGACTCCTGCACCTAAAAATAAAAACAACACATTCTTTTCAAGGATAATGCACATTTATTTTTTTTAATGACCTCAAAGGCCAGGCATGGTGGCGCATGATTGTAATCCCAGTACTTGGGAGGCTGAGACAGGTGAATCTCAGGTTCACAGCTAGCCTCAGCTACTTAGTGAGAACCTCTACAACTTAATGAGACCATGTTTCAAAATAAAATAATAAAATAGGGCTGAAGGTGATAGCTCAGAGGTAGAATGCTCTGGGTTCTATCCCCAGTACCAAAAATGAATTAAGTAAGAAAGTAAAATGGAAGCTGGGCATGGTAGTGCACATTTGTAATCCCAGCATTTGGGAAGCTGAGACAGGAAGGATCACAGTTCATGGGCAGTCTCAGCTACTTGGTGAGGCCCTTTGCAATTCAGGGAGACCCTGTTTCAAAATAAAGAATAAAAAATCGGGCTGAGGGTGTAGCTTGGAGGTAGAATGCACCTGAGTTTCATCCATAGTATAACAAGTTAATTAATTAACTAATTAAAATAAATTAAAATGACCTCAAACTCAGCCATAAAAAGTACCAAATAATTATCATCTTATAGATTATGCTCTGAGCACAGTGGAATTCACTTAGAAATAGGTTTTCAAAATTACTTTTAAAATTGACACATTTAAAACACTTGTCAAAGAATAGTTTTTTGAACATTCAGAGATGAACAATAATAAGGTTACTACATATCAACACTTGTAGAATGCACCTTAAGTGGAACATAAAAGAAAAAATGAGCCTGGTGTGGTGGCACACACCTGTAATTCTAGTACTTGTGATGCTGAGACAGGAAAATCACATGCCCAGATAAAAGTAGACAGTCTCTGAATAGGCAACTCACAGAAATAATTTAAAAGATTAATAAATACATTAAGAAATGCTAAAGCTAACTAATAGAGAAATGAAAAATGAAGCAATTAAATACCATTTCACATCAAGCAGAAAGGTAAAAACTATAAGGGTCTGATAATACCAAAGTATTGGTAAAAATAGAAATTTTTACAATTTGTGGTTAGAAAGATACATTACTGCCGGGCATGGTGGCGCACACTTGTAATCCCCGCGCTTGGGAGGCAGAGACAGGAGGATCGCGCAGGTTCGAAGCCAGCCGCGCGCGCTGGCTTAGGAGACCCTGTTTCCAAATATAAAATGTAAAAAGAGGTCTGGGAGTGTAGCCCGGAGGTAGAAGGGCTTCCAGGAACCCCAGTACCACCAAAAATAAAAAATAAAAAAAAATTAAAAAAAAAGATACATTACTTTAATCACCTTAGTGACAACAGGACAACACTAGAATTGAATTGAATATGTGCACACCCTACAAACCTGCGATTCTACTTTAAATAACCTGGAGAAACACAAGACTGTTTTAGCATTGTTTGTAATAGAAGAAAACTGAAAACAACCTATAGAGCCATTCAAAGAAGAGGTAAGCTAGATAGAATATGCTGAAACACTTTGCAGAAATGAAAATGAATTGGACCTTATCAATCTTTTTCTCTTTTTTTTATTGTATGCATGTATGTATATGGTACTAGGGATTAAACCCAGTGGCATTCTACCACTGAGCTACACCCCCAGCCTACTTTAATTTTTAATTTTGTTTTGAAACAGGGTCTTGCCAAGTTGCTGAGGCTGGCCTCAAACCTGGGATCCTACTGTCTCAGCATTCCAAGTATTGGGATGACAACCATGTACTACCACATCCAGTTTAAACATTAGTATTCTTAAAAAAGAAGTTGACAGAAAAAACCAAAATTATAAAAGTTGTATAACCCAGGCATGGTGGTAATCCCAGTATTTGGAAGGTTGAGACAGGAGGATTGTGGTTCAAGGAAAGCCTCAGCTACTTAGTGTGGCCTTTTGCAACCTAGTGAAACCTATCTCCAACAAGAATGGCAATCATTCAAAACACAAACAACAACGAATGCTGGCGAGGATGTGGAGAAGTGGGAACTCTAAAACACTGTTGGTGGGATTGCAAATTAGTGCAACCACTTTGGAAAACAGTATGGAGAATCCTAAGAAGAATGGGAACAAATCTACCATTTGATCCAGCAATACCACTTCTGGGTATCTACCCAAAAGAAAGGAAACCAAATTACCAAACTAATGCATGTGTATCTATGTTCATAGCTGCACAATTCACCATAGCCAAACTATGGAACCAGCCAAGATGTCCATCAACAGATGAATGGATTACAAAACTGTGGGATATGTACACAATGGAATTTTACTCAGCCATTAAAAAAAACTCAATTGCATCATTTTCAGGGTAATGGATGGAACTGGAGGACATATTGCTAAGTGAGATTAGTCAGTCACAAAAAAATAAGAAATCAGATGCTTTCCCTAATATGTGAAAGCTAAGGAGAAATGGGTCACAGGAGGAACTCTAGATGAAAAAGGAAATCCTATAGAGGAGCAACAAGACAACCTAAATGAAGGGATGGGAGGGGGCAAGAAGGAAATTCTCTAAAACACACAATGTACTTAAACATATCAAAGTCAACCACTAAGCCAAGGAAGGGAAGGAGGAATGGGGAGGAAATGGGGTGGGAATTGGGTAGAGGTTAAATCAGTGAAGTGTACATGTATGTACACACAAGGTTTTTACCCCAATATGATATATGAATAAAATGCACCAATAAAATAATAATAGAAATAAAACTTATAAAAAATAAAATAAAATAAAAACTAAAAAATCAGGCTGGGGGTGTAGCTTGGAGGTAGAATGTCCCTGGGTTCTATCACCACTACCACAAAAAAAAAAAAAAAAAAAGTTGTGTAGATGATAATATTCACAGAAAAGATCTTAATGGTATGGTAAAATGCATGAGAATAAAAATGTTAATTTGGGCTAGTTACCACGGCTGAGAAGGAAAAAGAAAAATGAAATGGGGAGAAACCCACAATATAAGCAATCATATCTGTAATATTCTTAAACTGAAATTGGCCCCACAGATCTTTGTTATTCATTGTACATTTTTGTGTAAAGACATATTTCTATTTCAAAGATAAATAGCAAAATATAAATGAACCATAGGAGAGAAGAAGTAAATTATCAATTAAAGTCTAGGAAACTAATCAGAGACTAATTTTCTTTTTTTTTTTTTTTTTCCCCCTTCAGTACTGAGGAGGGAACCCAGGGGCATTCTACCTCCAAGGTACAGCCCTAGCCCAATTTTTTATTCTTTATTTTTAAACCAGGTCTCACTAAGTAGCTGGGGCTATCCACGAACTGCGATCCTCCTGTCTCAGCCACCCAAATGCTGGAATTACAAGCCTGCACCACCATACCTGGCTCAGAGACTAGGTTTTTTACTTGTTTTAGGTTTTGGGGTTGTTTTTTTTTTTTGGTGTGTGTGTGTGCGTGTGTGGTACTAGGGTTCCTGGAAACCCTTCTACCTCCAGGTTACACTCCCAGACCTATTTATATACATTTTTTTAAATTTGGAAACAGGCTCTCTTAAGCCAGCGCGGCTGGCTTCGAACCTGTGTGATCCTCCTGTCTCCGCCTCCCAAGCGTGGGGATTACAAGCGTGCGCCACCACGCCTGACTTCAGAGACTAAATTTTAAAATCTCACCAACTGCATTCAAATGGTCATTAAAATGTTATCAATCACCTTAAAATAGTCTATTTCTTAAAGGTAAATTCTATTTCCTTAAATGTTTTTATAAAACTAGGAATATTTAAGCCGGGCGTGGTGGCGCACCCTTGTAATCCCCGCGCTTGGGAGGCTGAGACAGGAGGATCACACAGGTTCGAAGCCAGCCTCAGCTACTGAGTGAGGCGCTCAGCAACTTAGTGAGACTCTGTTTCCAAATAAAATAGAAAATAGGTCTGGGAGCATAGCCCAGAGGTAGAAAGCCTCTGGGTTCCACCCCCAGTACCACCAAAAAATAAAACTAGGAATATTTAAAGTGATAGTCTAAAAAAATAGAACTAATTATATTTTTCATATTTCATTAGAAAACAACTTAAAATGATCACTCTTGAAAGGTGTTTAATAACATGATAAATATATTTTTAAAATATCTAATAGTCATCAGCAATTATGTGCCATATGTTGGTGAACACGATCTTTTCCCCTAGTGAGACTACATTCTACCCCATGGCTTCCCTTTAACAACCCCCATGGACTGTGAAATAAATACACAGGAATTAATTGTACTCAAGTGTAAACTTCAGCTCGCATCTACACTCTGAAGCCTGGACCCCCTACAACTGGAAAGGAAATCCTACTCTTCAGCATTTACTGAGGAAGTATACATTACAGAGACAAGAAGTATCTATTACTGAACAGCAGAGTAGAGCTGGAGGACCGTCTAACTCAATTTCATACCTATAGGTAGTAAGTAAAAGGACTAAATATTAAATTAAAATGTGAATATAAAAAGTTAGATATTGCTTTTAGGAAAAGTTGGTTGTAACTCAACTGTCAAGTTACAAAATGAACATCAACTCAAAGGAACACAAAATTCTAAGGCGATTAGAATGTCCATTTTCAAAGTTTTAGATGCAACAGTAAAATGAAATGTCTTACATCAGTTGTATGTTTTTACCAGAGTTTGAAAATCGTTCATTTCAATAGTTCATTTACCTAAAGCAATAGTTTATTTTGTGAACAGGAAAGGCCAGAAAACAAAACCTAAAAAAGTGCTCATAGAAACTTCAAATGCCTGCCTATCTTTAAGAGTTCTATATCTCTAGCATATACTTTTTAAAAAATCATATACCGCCAAGATTTAAAAACCACTCTCCTCCTAGCAGGGTTTATTTCTATTATTACCTGAGAGACCGTGTGCTGTAATTCACCTGTAGGACCAGCCAAAGAGATTAACTCTTTCATTGTTATTTTCAACAAGTCCATTTTGCCTTTCTTTGGTTCAGATGCCAATAATGCCTATTAGAAAACAATGCAAAAATTAATGAGACTTTATGTTATATATAGTTTATTTGATATATAGTTTATATATAGTTCTTTGTTGCCAACCTGAATCAATTCCTGAATTTAAAATTCCCTTAAAAATATGGTTATCAAGGTAAGTTTATTAAGCCATGTTGGTCTGGACAAATGGCTTAATTTCTCCATCACTCAGATTCTTCAACTAAAAATAAGGTAAAGGCAAAATCATGTCTTATCTAAACTCACTTCTGGTATACTTGTTAATTATGTAATTCTAAGAGAATGAGAAATGGTTCTCAATGACTATTTCTTAAGGACCAAAATTAGCTGGGAGCGGTGGTGCACGCTTGTAATCCCAGCATTTGGGAGGCTGAGACGGAAGGATCACAGTTCAAAGACAGCCTCAGCTACTACTTAGTAAGGCCCTTTGCAACTCAGTGAGACCCTGCTTCAAAATGATGAATTTAAAAAAATAGGGCTGGGGGTATAGCTTGGAGGTAGAATGCCCCTGGCTTCAACCCCCAATACTATTTTAAAAAAAAAAGGACCAAAATGAAGTGGCAAGTTTCAACTACCGCAAGCAAGTCATTCTGGTTAACAAAATTTATCAAACAAGAAAGTTCTCTTTCCTAGCCAGGCATGATGGGCACGTGCTTGTAATCCCAGCATTTCGGAGGCTGAGACAGGAGGATCGCTGTTTGACGAAAGCCTCAGCTACTTTCAGAGGCCCTCTGCAACTCAGTGAGACCCTGGTTCAAGATAAAGAATAAAAAGGAGGGCTGGGGGTGTAGCTCAGAGATAGAATGCCCCTGGGTTCTATTCCCAGTACAGCAAAAAAAAAAAAAAGAAAGAAAGAAACGTTCATACTTCTCTTTATACTGAACTTCTCCTCACTTAAAACAACAAACTCACGCTGGGCGTGGTGGCACACGCTTGTAATCCCCGCACTTGGGAGGCAGAGACAGGAGGATCGCGCAGGTTCAAAGCCAGCCACGCTGGCTTAAGAGACCCTGTTTCCAAATAAAAAAGTATAAAAATAGGTCTGGGAGTGTAGCCTGGAGGTAGAAGGGTTTCCAGGAACCCCAGTACCACCAAAACAACAACAACAACAACAACAAACTCTCTGGATTAAATTCCTTTTGAGAATTTTGAGGCTCCTAGAGATTGATCAACAATTTAATTCTTCATAGAGGAGAGGACTACTCTACCCCTGAAATATCAATCAAATCATAGCTTTTGAAATTCCATGGGACAAGAAGATATACCACAACTCCAAAGGAATGCTTTATTTGAATTTCCAAAGAGCTGCTTATTTACTTTGTAACTGCCAATGTGTCAAAATCCAATAAATATCTAGGTGAGCATGGTGGTACACTCTTGTAATCTTAGTACATAGTAAGCTGAAACAGAAAGATCATAGGTTCACAGCCAGCCTCAGCAGCTTGTGAGGCCCTCCAAAACTTAGTGATACCCTGTTTCCAAATAAAGAATAAGAATAGGGCTGGGGGTGTAGCTTGGAGGCAGAATGCCACTGAGTTCAATTCCCCAATAACACATAAAATTAAATTTAAGCTGGGCGTGGTGGCACACGCTTGTAATCCCAGCATTCGGGAGGCTGAGACGAATAGCAGTTCGCAGACAGCCTCAGCTACTTAGTGAGGCCCTCTGCAACTCAGTGAGACCTGGTTTCAAAATAAAGAATAAAATAGGGCAGGGGGTGTAACTCGGAAGTCAAATGCCCCTGGGTTCCATCCCCAGACTCGCAAATAAATAAAATATAAAATTTAATAAACATAAAAATGGCCACCAACCCACTTGAGGTGATAAAAAGGGATAAAGTATTGATACATATGACAACATAGTTGAAAACATATGCTAAGTAAAAGAAGTCAGACAGAAAATGTCATGTATTGTATTATTCCATTTCCACAAAATGTCCAAACAACAAATCTACTGAGACACAGGTAGATTGGCAGTTGCCTAGGGCTGGAAGCAGCAGAAGTAGAAGGGAATGGTGAGCAACTAATAAGTTTAGAGGGTTTTTCAGTGATGTTCTAAAATTAGATTATGCTAATGGTTATATAGCTCTGTGCATATATGAAAAATCACTGAATTCTATATTTTAAATGTATTAATTGTATAGTAAGTGAATCATATTTCCATAAAACTATTAAAGTAAAATCACTGTAGTCATATCTTCCTTCTTCCATATCTACTTTTCATAAGCATGTAGCTCCTGGCTCCTGAGAGCAAAAGTTTTAAGCTACTTGGCATTTTCTTAAGTATTTATAAGCCATAAGAGAGGATGATATAAGAAACACATAAAACATGTTTAAAAGAAATTTCTGAGTATACTTAGACTCAGAAGACATATATACGTATATATGTATATACATATGTGTGTGTGTGTGTGTATATATATATATATATATATATATATATATATATTGTATTACTATACAAAAAACTTCCTGTCTACACAGAAAACAAGCTCACAAACTAAGCATAGTTTTTCTCTACTACTAATACTAAGCAGAAGTTTTCAACAGAACCAAAGATCTAACATTACTGATAAGTCATGCTAAGAGAAATGTGACTCTAAGCAGATTTTTCTAATAACTGAGACCTTATTTAATAAAAATAAATAAGGAAACTACAATCAATTACTAAAGTGTCTTCTGAAAACCCTGGCTTTATTTCTCTCAGCAAAGAGCTTAGCACTTGTGCCAAGGCTGGGGTAAGAAAATACACCTGCTCAGCACTCTCTCACTGTTACCAAAACTTCATACAAGCTGAAAACTACAGGTAGCATAAGCACACAGCATAGACTTGCGGCAAGACTTTATCACAGGCAAATGAATGAACCACACTGACCCAGAGTGGGTCAGATCAGAGAAGAATTCATTTACCTTTGTCAACAACCTCTGCAATTGGTGCCCCACTGTCATCAGTCATGAAAAGATTTTGAGAATTTGAGGAATGAACAAAAGAAAACAATATATAGGAGCACTAAAAATATAAGGATATCGCATTTACTATGCTACTTCATTCCTAGATTTTATCGTACTGAATATTAAACAAGGTCTTTGGGGAAGGACCTGACAACATATTATTGTGAGGACACCAGTTTTGATTGTTTGAGATCATGAAAGTGTTAGTCTTATTTTCTACTACACTATGAAAATGAAATATTTATCAACAATAGTAATAACTGGATGAGGTGAGATGAAGCAACCTTCAAGGTACAATTATAAAAAAAATACAAATGGAAACAGTGGCTCTAGCCTGTTTTCATCTGTGCTCAGGAATGCATTTTCACACGCAGAGGGAGCCAGGAGTCAGGCAGTCTGGGCTTACATATTCACTCAGCTCTTCCAATCTTTGTGGCCTTTAGCAAGTCATTAACTTGTCTAAGTCCCAGTTTCTTCATTTAGCATTTATATAGGTGATAGCAGTGTCTCTCTCATACCCTTTGGGGAAGGAGTAAATGAGGTAATACACATGAAATAACCACAGATAAATGCTAGCTACTACTAAGATTATGATCATTTTATGGATGGCCCTTTTATGGAAGGATTCAAAAGACACTATTAACATTGTTTACCTAAAGTTGTTTTTTTTTTTTTTTTTTTTTTTTTTTTTTTTTTTTGGTGGTACTGGGGTTCCTGGAAGCCCTTCTACTTCCAGGCTACACTCCCAGACCTATTTTTTACTTTTTATTTGGAAACAGGATCTCTTAAGCCAGCGCGGCTGGCGCAATCCTCCTGTCTCCACCTCCCAAGCGCGGGGATTACAAGCGTACGCCTGACCCAGCCTATCTAAAGTTTTAAGGGTCTTGAAATGAGAAGATGACAATTTTTTTTTTTTTGTAATTTAGGAGGGAGAAAAGGAACACGTGTACTTTCTGCAAGCGAGCAATGTCACAGTGATGTATGCCTACTTAATACACAGATGGAAATCTATACCACCCTCTGTTTATATTTCAAGATTGACCTCTGAAAAGGGTTTGTTCCGAGAACAGACCTGTCACAGAACACGCTGTCCACACATTTAAACAAAGCCACAATTGCTATGGTATTGAAAAGAGAAATGTCTGTTATAAAATATGCTTAGTCACATGTCAAGAAGGTCAGAATACACTATCAAAATACAAACAGCTATGGTCCCGGAGACAAGTTACCTGTATGTAGAAAGGAATTCCAGCACTACGCCTAGTAGCACAGAGTTTAGATGAAGACTCACTACATTTAATTTCCTCCAAAACATTCCATAACCACTGTTCTGGCAGCTTTTGCAGACTCACATTTGGGCACCTAAAAGGTACATACATTCAACATTTCAAATTATTGGGTACCAAGAGGTAAAAATACAAACATTACTTTTGTATTTGTACATTAACACTATTAGAAAATAATAGCTTTACTTTGGGAGTGAGAGGGCAGCAATTAAAAAAATGCCTCACTTGTACTTCGTGCCTACTCTCCTCTTTACTATGGGTCTTAAGATTTGAAATTATTAAAGAGTCTATATCTTAAAATTACTATGTGTTAAGTATGTGTCTTGTCTGCCAAATAAGCTTAAATACGTAGGTTTGCCACCACACGCAGAATCTTCTTAAGTTAATCAAGCTCTCATAAATATATCCAACTATAAAAACAAGATTCCCAACAGACTATAACTGTATAGTTAACTGTAAGTTATGTTCTATATTTATAGTTATACATATTCAAAGTCATCATATTTTAAATTATATTTTAAAAATTATTTTCATCTCTCAAATTGTGACCTACCAAAAATAAAATTTCAACCAGAATATGTGAAATATATGAAGAATGTAAGTTGTCTGGGAAAAGGCAAAAACATTTTTAGGTTATTTGAACTTTTATCACTTGGCTTCTGCAATATACATTAACTATTATCCTAGAGTGTATAAGAATATTTAATTTTTTCACTTTTAAACTTATGCCCCACCAAATTATTGAACATTATCTGAAGAAATAATATATTCAGTGGTTGGTGGACACAATTTTCTTAGAAGGATACCCAGATATAAATCCTGAAATTAATATATGAAAAAAGTTAAAAGTCTAAAGGGTTTTTTAAATTGAGAAAGACAGCCTGCAGAAAGAGAACATTTCCCATTTGTAATAAGAATTAGATATCTTGGAAACAGATATGGAGATTTGTTGTTGTTTGTTCTGTTTTACTGTAGCTTGACATAAAATATATACCTTGAGTTTCTAACTAACCATTTAAAACAGCCAATTCAAATCAGGAGCATGTTTCCATAGAACAAAACTGTATATATATACATATATACATATATGTATATATATACACATATATGTATATATATATACACACACATATATATGCACACACATACACATGAATAATACTTTTTTGTGTGTGGGGGCATTCTACCTCCAAGCTGCACCCTCAGCCCTTTTTATTTTATTATTTAGAAACAGGTCTATGCCAGGCGTGGTGGCGCACGCTTATAATCCCCGCGCTTGGGAGGCAGAGACAGGAGGATCGTGCAGGTTCGAAGCCAGCTGCACGTGCTGGTTTAGGAGACCCTGTTTCCAAATAAAAATGTAAAAATAGGTCTGGGAGTGTAGCCCGGAGGTAGAAGGGCTTCCAGGAACCCCAGTACCACCAAAAAAGAAAACAAAAAAAAAGAAACAGGTCTGTTATTGACAGCCTCACTAAGTTACTGAGGTTGGCTTTTAACCTGTGATCCATCTGTCTCAGACTCCCAAAAACTGAGATTACGAGTGTTCGCCACCACACTTAGCTCTGACTACTATTTATTTATTTATTTATTTATTTATTTATTTATTTATTTAATTTTTGTGGTACTGGGGGGGTAGAACCCAGGGGCTTTTCTACCTCCAGGCTATACGCCCAGACCTATTATATACTTTATTTGGAAACAGGGTCTCACTAAGTTGCTGAGAGCCTCACTCAGTAGCTGAGACTGGCTTTGAACCTCTGTGATCCTCCTGTCTCAGCCTCCCAAGCACGGGGATTACATGTGTGCACTACCATGCCTGGCTGAGTACTACTAATTTAAAGGAGGCATTTTATAAAGTTTGACAGAAGCCATGTAGGGTGGTGCACACCTGTAATACTAGTACTTGGGAAACTGAGACAGGAGAATTGCAGGTTTGAGGCTAGCTTTATTGATTTAGCAAGGCCCTCAGCAACTTAGTTTCACAAAAAATAGGGATGGAGGTATAGCTCAGAGGTAGAACACCCAAGGGTTATACCCCTAGTACATACATACATACATACATACATACATACATAAATGTTTGAAAGAGACTTAAAAGTATTTCAGCCATGAATGCTATTCCCAACAGGTTCTATGATTTTAAAGGTTTCCTTTTAGAATGGGTTAAAATCTACCACCTCACCCCTGCTTCTTCTCACCCCTTAGCTAACAAAACTAGCTCTCAAACCCAGAGGAGAAAGGAGGGGGAAGAGGAAAATCTCTAAAACACACAATATACTTAAACATATCGAAGTCAACCACTAAGCCAAGCAAGGGAAGGACAAACGGGGAGGGAATGGGGTGGGAACTGGATAGGGGTTAAATCAGTGATATGATGTATGAATATAATGCACCAATAAAAAAAGTTTTAAAAAAAGATACCATTCATCAAAAAAAAAAACTAGCTCTCAAAAATCTGAACCACTAGATTAACAACTAAATGAGATGTGTGAATTCTGATTTAGACAGGTCAAATGTAAAAAAGATACTGCCAAGTAACCGAGGAAATTTATTTAAGTTTTAGATATTAGATGACACCAAAAATTACTTATAAGATGTGCTAACCACATTGTGGATAGGGAAGAAAAATCCATACTTCTAGAGATGCATACTGGAAAAGTGTGGTACTAAAACTCACAAGTTGTGAGTAAAGTGGCCATGAGATCTAGGGGCCAGAGGTGGAGTGCATTGGTTTAGATTTAGAATGTTCCCATTCCCTCCTGGAAATAAGGTAGCAATGTTAGAAGCACTGCTTGGTTGCTAAGCTGGGACTCCTGGGGGCATGGCCTTGGGGATTATATGGTCCCTCTTGCCTTGATGCTCCCTCTCTGCTTCCCACCACCAAGCTCTGAGCTCCAAAGAACCGGTCTCACATGGACTAAACCTAAAATACATCTTCCTTCTTCCAAGCTGTGCTGTAGATCTGCTTTGGATTATAGCAGTAAGAATGTTGACCGAGACCATATACATATACATACATACATACATACATACATACATACATACATACATATTTGAAAATTTTCATAACTGCCGGGCGTGGTGGCGCACGCTTGTAATCCCCGCGCTTGGGAGGCATAGACAGGAGGATCGCGCTGGTTCGAAGCCAGCCTCGCTGGCTTAAGAGACTCTGTTTCCACATAAAAATGTTAAAAAATAGGTCTGGGAGTGTAGCCCATGGGAGTGTATCCCGGAGGTAGAAGGGCTTCCAGGAACCCCAGTACCACCAAAAAAAAAAAAAAAGAAAGAAAGAAAATTTTCATAACTAAACTTTACACCTTTTATCTTTGTAAGGATAGAAGTTAATACCTAATCACTGGATTTTGTATCTTTTAAAAATTAGCATAGCCGGGTGTGGTGGCGCATGCTTGTAATCCCCGCACCTGGGAGGCCGAGACAGGAGGATCACGCAGGTTCAAAGCCAGCTGCACTGGCTTAAGAGACCCTGTTTCCAAAAATAAAATAGGTCTGGGAATGTAGCCTAGAGATAGAAGGGCATCCAGGAACCCCAGTACCACACACAAAAAAAATTTAACATAAATATCTTATGTTTCATGGAATCATTTTTTTAGTTTATTGCTACCATTGCCAGGTTTATATTCCTTACATAACTGTCCAATCAAAAATTGAAGTTCGCCGGGCGTGGTGGCGCACGCTTGTAAATCCCGCGCTTGGGAGACAGAGACAGGAGGATCATGCAGGTTCAAAGCCAGCCACATGCGCTGGCTTAGGAGACCCTGTTTCCAAATAAAAATGTAAAAAATAGGTCTGGGAGTATAGCCCGGAGGTAGAAGGGCTTCCAGGAACCCCAGTAGCACCAAAAAAAAAAAAAAAAAAAAATTGAAGTTCAAATTTCTTAAGGCAATTATTTAGATCCTAAAGTCATACTACTAGAGTAGATGCCTCCTTTAACATTCCTTCTTCATTGCCTCCATCCTCAAATAAAATTTGGGTTAATTACTCCACAATGAATGGAAAAGGAAAAGAATTAAAGCAAGAGCCATTTTTGTGATCCAACTACCCCCCCCAAAAAAAAGTTGGCATTATAAAGGTGGCAAAAGTAAAAACTACTTGACTTATTTAATATTATCTGTGAATTTCATTTACTTGCATTTTATTCTCCACCACAGGACCTGGCTTACAGATTACTATAGTCAGACATAGAATGCTTCCTAAAGAGATCATAAATTGGTGTTCAGAGTTGTTATAATTGAGTTATGAGGGTTGTAATCTCATCAGTAGGTAAAGACATTATGGTGGACTTATCTGGGTGGTAACTTGGGAGGGTAGGTGTGGCTGAAGGTCATTCCCTGGGGATGTGGCCCTGGGTACTGTATGTGGACACTGATCCCCTTGCTCGTATCTCTTGGGTGATGTGAGGCACAGAGACCATGTTCTCTCTTTGCTTCTGACCATCATATCCTAAAGTCCAAGGACCCCAGCCTCATAGAGACTGAACCCCAATATCTAAAAAACTTGTGAGCAAATAATTCTTCCTTGCTCTATGTTTTGTGGTCAGGTCTTTTGAAGAATGCTGACTGAGTCACAGATAATGTGCAAAGCTCAATAATCCTGTAGAGATTCCCTATGTAGGAAAAAATGAGGAACAAAAGGAATTGCAGTAGATGAAGGGTATTTTTATATTTCCTTTATTCCTATCAAGGATACTGAAATATGAGTACAGCAAACAGTAGCTAAGTGATGATCCTTAACATGGCCAGTGAACCTCTCCCAGGATGCAGAAGGAGGCAGGACTAGGATCAGAGTGGGCTATATACCACACCATTCATCACCCTCCTCTGCAGGAACTTGACTAAATAACCAAATCTTGATCTGTCATCTAACTCCTCTTCCATCTTGACCAAGCTCTCCTAGCTTGAAAGGTCAACCTGGACCAGCCCTCCTACTTAAATCTAACCTTAACTTTCAAAATTCCTATAGACCTTTAGTCTGGTAAAACTGTTCCCATCACTGTTTTCCATACTTATGTACAACACACACATACCCATACAGACACCACACCATAAACACACCCACAACCCAATATTCCCAACTAAGTATTTGTTTAAGGTTCGATAAATATTCCAATTACGCAAATTGAAAAAACTACCTCCAAATAAACTACATCTCAAAGGACCTTCCTTTAAGTTTCTAATTTATCTGAGCAACTGTTTGGCTTTAGGTGCACAGAGGGTGGGTCTATTGTCACAGGAGTGGGATTTGAGCTAGATTTTGACAGTTGTGAAGGTAAAATGGTAAAATGGGTCAACATATGTATGGTTAAAGAAGTAGGAGAGGAGTATCAATAGGGAAAATAGCCTAAGTCCCAGAGGCCATTTCCTTGTTTTAGATTCTTGGCTATTTTAACTGTAAGCACTTGGCCAGGCCTATTTATTGCCTTGAGTATTGCACACTAAGGACCAAATGCTCCTTGTTAATTGAGGAATTTAAAAACAAAGGCCAAAAGAATGTTTTACAAGGGCAAGGCTGGCAAAGTGCCCTCAAAAGAGCCCTCTCTGCCTACTGCTGAAGACCCAGGAACCCCAAGAGTTCTGGGAAATGCTCAAGGCACTAACTCTTACCATCTAATCCAGACCTTCTTGTTTTGCTCTGGAAATCCCCCAGATCAAACAAGCTTTTTTACAGAATCTTTTAATTGTCTGGTTTCCAATTTGGACTTTGCCACTGGATCCTGTTTCTCTGATTCTTTTGTTTTCTAGCTTTCCATCTCCCCCAGGGAAGTGCCCCAATCCCCAGAGCCATAGGAGAGAATTTTGTCCATTAACACAACTCCTACCCTTTTTGATAAAATGAAGCATACTGTAGTTTAAACAAAACCAACTCACAGTATCATACTAGAGATGAATTTGTTATATACATATTTTTGTTCCATACACATATATATATATATATCAAAAATATATGTTACATATATCCTGCTACAAAGGAAAGAAAAACATTTATTGAGTTTACTCTATGTCAGATCAACATTACGCTTTTCAAATATGACCTTACTTCATCCGTGTAACAAACAAATCCTTGAGAAAGTATTATTTTTCCCCAACAACAAATGAGATACAGTATATTACAGTGGTTAAAAACACTGACTATGGCGGGGCGTGGTGGCACACGCTTGTAATCCCCGCGCTTGGGAGGCAGAGACAGGAGGATCGCGCAGGTTCGAAGCCAGCCGTGCGCGCTGGCTTAGGAGACCCTGTTTCCAAATAAAAATGTAAAAATAGGTCTGGGACTGTAGCCCAGAGGTAGAAGGACTTCCAGGAACCCCAGTACCACCACCAAAAAAAAAAAAAAAAAAAAAAAAAAAAAAAAAAAACAGTGACTATAGAGCCAAGTTATCAGATTTAGAATTTTTCTCTGGAACTTAATAACTCTATGATCCGAGGTAAGTTATAAAACCTCTTATTTCTAACTTGCCTCTTCCATCAAATAAAGGTAGCTTGGAGGATTAAATCAGTTGACTATAAAGAGAAAACCCATGGAATGGGAATCTTTGCCAGCTATCCCTCTGACAGAGGACTGATATCTAGAATATACAAAAAAATTAAAAGACTTTACACTAAAAAAAACTCCAATCAAGAAATGAGCAACTGAATTGAATAAACATTTCACAAAAGAAGAGATACAAATGAAAAAAATGGTCAACATCATAAGCAATCAGGGAGATGAAAATCAAAATTACACTGAGATGCCATCTAACCCCAATCAGAATGGCAATCATCAAAAACCAAACAATAAATATTGGTGAGAATGTGGGGAAATAGTAATTCTTCTACACTGTTGGTGGAATTGCAAACTAGTTCAGCCACTATAGAGATCAGTGCAGAGATTTCTTAGAAAACTGGGAATGGACTCACCATATGATCTGGCTATATCACTCCTGGGTATTTTTCCAAAGAAATTGAAACTAGAGAACCACACTGATATATTCATACCCACATTCATAACAGTGCAATTCACAAGAGCCAAATTATGGAAACAATGTAGGTATCCATCAACAGATGAATGGATTACAAAATTATGGGAAATACACACAATGGAATTATACTCAACTAATAAAGAAGAAGAAAATGAAGTCATTTGCAAGAAAATGGAAGGACCTGGAGAACATTATGTTGATTGAGACTAGCCAATCACAGAAAGTAAAGGGTCCTATGTTTTCTCTAATACACTCAAGCTATGGAGTAATTAGGATACAAGAAGGACTCCAGATAATGAAGAAGAAACCTCAGTGGAGCCAGGGAGGTGGTCCAAGCGAAGGGAAAGAAATAATTTCACTCATGGAAATAATACCATTGACTGTGTATACATATATCTAAGTACTACTCTATTGGGAAGGAGGAAAAATGGAGAGGCGGAGTGCAGGGTGCCCAAGTGCTGTGTGCATGTATATCATTGTCAACATGATTTACATTATGATGTGAGACTATAATGTACCATTAAAACCAAACTATAAAAAAATTAGGTGATTCTTGTAACATGTTTATTAGGTTCATAATAGTCATTTCCTAAAATTATTAACCATGATTATAAAAAATGCAAGTTCTAAACAGTTTCAATGGCACTTATAATATTGAACAGCTAGTTGTTTTATATTTTGACAAGACACCCCACCCACATGACATATGTTAATAATTTCCCCAATATACAAATAGAAACACTAAAACCGGCTGAGTTGAAAAACAAGATAATCATCTGGATCACACTGATTGGAAACACAAAGCAGTGGGTGTGCTGATATGAGAGACTAGCTGGGTGACATCACAAAACAGCACAGCAACAGTGGTGGCCATGAAGTCAGTTTTTGTGAGGTAACTTGCCTTTTTCCCAGAAAAAAGGGAATTAGAGTGTCTTCCTCTCCCATGAAAGGGGCTACTAGGAAAGCCTGAGGCTATAGCTTATCAGGGACACAGGGAGACTGGACCAGGCTGATTACTAACTCAATGACTATTAGATCTGTGATATCCCCCATATCACTGGCAGTGGGAGAGAGGCTGGGATGAATAAAATGCTACTAATTTAGTTTCCCAAATGAAAAAATGAGCCAAAAGAAAGCATAAGTAAACAAATAAAAGGTTTCCAATCGTAGCTAGGAAACAAAAATTCAAAATGTAAAAATAAAAATTATATTAAGACAATCTTAAAATCAACAATTAGAACACAAATTCACTCCATATCAAAAGTGTGTGTGTGTGTGTGTGTGTGTGTGTGTGTGTGTGTTTAAGTGTGCTACTGGAAATTGAGCTCAGGGTCACTCTACCACCAAGCTACATCCTCAATTTAATTTTTTATTTTAGTATACTCAAAAGATAACCAAAAAAATAAGTTCTTTATAAGAGCAAAACCTTTTGAAAAATAAACAGTTCTGTAATAAGAACAGGTATTTATAAAAATAAGGATATTAGAACTATCATGAATGAAAGTGTGCTTTCCAAATAATGACTAATTCTAGTGACATGGAAGAGAGTTTTCTGTTAAGTTCACCCCAAATAGTAGATGGAATGATAAAAATGTAATGCATATATACAAATGTGTGTATATACAAATGATAGTTTAAGAGAATCCAACATTAAGTCTAATAGAAGTTCTGGGGAAAAGAATAACTATTGGGATTGAAATACTCAAAAAAATGGGAAGACATTCTTAAAATTTTCACTATTGGAAGAAGTCAGAAGGCTTCAGATTCACAATACATTCCAAGTACTTACTCCAAGTAAATAATACCTAGATAGTATATTGAAATTGTGACTAAGGAAAATAAAACCTTACAAGCCACAGGAAATTTAAAGAATATGGTACTATAAAAATATCAGTTATACCAACAAAAATTTCTTATTGGTAAAAGACATATCTTGAACAAAACACTAAAGGAAATAACTGTCAACCAAATTCTATGCTCCATTAAACTACATTCAAAAGTGGAGGCAAGATGGAGATACTGCACCAAATATAGGTGTATCTCCCTGAGGCCTTCACTAAAGAAACTCAAAAGGATGTACGTCCATAGAGTTAAGTAAACACAGAGTAGTCTCACTGGGCTGTCTACCAGACATGTCAAATTTGACATGTTCCATACTAAACTCCTGAACTCCCCCTCCAGATACCTGCTCCACCAATGGTCTCCCCCAATCTAAAAAGTAAATAACAAATTTATCTTCAGGGACTTGGGTCAAGGACTGTGGAGTCATCCTTTCTCCAAAATATCAAATCTAATCCATCTACATACCTTCTGTGTTTTACTTTCCAATTATATCTTACTCTGATCACTTTTTACTGACTCTACCATTCCCCAAGCATCACCATTTCTTTCTTGAATCAAAGTTATATTTTAATCTCCTACCTGGTATTTCAGCCACTGCAATATGATTTATCCTCAACAACTGTCTTTCCATACATTCCACTGCCTCCCCAATTTACTCAGAAATAGCAAAAATCCAAACATAACATCTAATTCCCAATATATCTATGAGTCCATTTTCTACAATTCTTTCCCTTGCTCAAATCAATATATATGTGACATACCAATGTTCCTTCAGTATCCTCAGTCTATGCCTCTCAGGAGTTTTGTACCTGACATTCTCTCTGATTTGAATGCTCTTCCTCCAGGTGTTGACATTGAAGCTATACAACTGCTGATTATAGTTTTCACTATATCTTCAAGTATGTCCAACTATTTTACACAAAAATTGTGTGTGTGTGTGTGTGTGTGTGTGTGTGTGTGTGTGTGTGTAGGGGAAGGATATTTGCCCAAAGTTACAAAGAGAATGAGTGGCAGAGAGATAATTAAAATGTACATTGACACCAAAGTTCTTGCTTAATAAAAAGTCATTACTTCAAGAAGCCTGTTCAAAATTATACATTTGACTTGATCTGGCTTACTGAAAGATACTAACAACTCTCTGTTACTTCAGTCAATATCAATCTTCATTTTTAAAAAAGATCTATAAAGCACCTAGTAGCTACACTGCAGTATACTATACACTAGGAACAGAGCAACCAAATGAAAATTCCAAGCAGCATAAAATTTAGAAAGCATTTTCATGTGACTTTGAGATTTATTATCACAGTATATTATTTTTAAGAATTATCTTGCAGCCGGTGTGGTAGTACATGCTTGTAAACCTAGTACTTGGGAGGCTGAGACAAGTATTCTTTTATAAATAATAAAATAGAGGTGTAGCTAAGAGGTAGAATTAGAATGCCCCTGGGTTATATCCCCAGTACCACAAAATGAATGTTTGAACAATTCTAAAGATACTTTTTAATTTTATATCCATGTGACTGTAGGAAGAAGTGAGGGAGGAGGAGGAGGAGGAGGAGGAGGAGGAGGAGGAGGAGGAGGAGGAGGAGGAGGAGGAGGAAGAGGAAAAGAAGATTTCCAGGGAGCAGAAAATCCAAACTCTAATCCTGGCTCACAAAGCCCTATACATTTGGAGAACCTCATTCAACTTCATCTTATCCCACTTTACTCTTTAATACCTACAGGTTTCTTTTTTTTTTTTTTTCTTTTTTTTTTTTTTTTTTTTTGGTGGTACTGGGGGTGGAACCCAGAGGCTTTCTACTTCCGGGCTACACTCCCAGACCCATTTTATACTTTATTTGGAAACAGGGTCTCACTAAGTTGCTGAGAGCCTCACTAAGTAGCTGAGGCTGGCTTCAAACCTGTATGATCCTCCTGTCTCAGCCTCCCAAGCGCGGGGATTACAAGCGTGCGCCACAACGCCCGGCAATACCTACAGGTTTCTGCACTAGCTATTTCTCTTGTTTGGAAAGCTCCTCCCAGCAAGCTGCTCCTTCTCATCATTCAAGACTAAGATTAAATATTACTTTAGTCTAAGAAGAAAGATAGACTTTTCCTTGCCACCAAACATTATCACATCAAAATACATACTGCTCTCTGATAGTTTCTTGGGACTTTCTGTGTCCCATGATTATCAGGGACTCACTGTGTCCTTTCCATTTCTCTATTCCCAGCACCTAACACAGGGTGGTACCCAACAGAGAGCTAAAAAAATATTTGTTGAATAAATTAATGGCCTATAACTGACCAACTGCACTGGGAACATCATTCTAATAAACCATGCTGACAAAGAAAAAGAAAGCATAAACAAGTGTTTCTTTATGACAAGAGGCACCATAGGTAGCAGGTGATGCAGCTCCTCAGCTTCCTGAATCATGTATAATCACATTCAGCATATCACTTCATCCCAAGTTCACAGTGCTCACATTAATATATTTGTACTGAAATTTCCAAGGAACCTATCAAAAGGAGCTCTGGAAGCCTAATGACTGCCTCAAGAAATAATCCTCCCACCCAGGATTCAAGAACAAAACCAGGTAAAGGGTTCAAAACCAAGTATAGTTCAAATTAATGAAAAGTGTCACTTAACTAACATTTGTGAACATGGGGTAGAAACCACATTGCAAATGACCACCGTTTCTGAATTTTAGCAATAGATAAAACATTTAATACAAGGTTATAACCTTTTTCTTTCTCCCCTGGGGCTCTTCAGGAAATGTCCATCTAAGCCAGTGGCTTCAAATATTTCTTATTTGGCTTTCAAATATATACCTCCAGCCAGAGTGACCAACTGTCTCTCTTTTCCTGGGACTACTAAGAGCTTTTCAGAATGCTAGAATTCTAGTACTAGAAAATTGGGGGATACTTAAGAAACCCTACCTCCAACTCTGAATCCTCCAATCTCTTGAACTGTATTCCCAACTGTATGCTATACCCCTGGGCAGTGCCCCACACATCTACAGCCTTATCCTGCCTCCCATGGAACACTTCCTCTTAACCTTGCTTTTTAGTTAATGGCATTAATTATTCTTCCTATCACCTGTGACAGACAGCTGTTCAACAAATAGACCTTTGTTTAATTTCTGCCCAATAAATCCTCTAACTCACTTTTCTAATCCCAACAATTAAAATACTAGGCTAGAAGTTCCTGTAAGAATCAAGGTCCATGTCTTACTATTATTGTACCTCTACTGTGCCTACCTGTTACAATCCCTCATAGAGAGCGGGTGATGGGAAAATTTCTGTTTAACTGCTCATCTCTAAGAAGTTCCAGAAAAACATTTGGGTGTTAGTGCTGGTTCTGTCACCTAGTTGAGTGGCTATGAACAAATCACTTCATTTCTCAGTGTTTAAAATCATTGTAGAAATGCTTTAAAAATCAGTAAGGTATTGTTCTCTGAGCTATTATTACAGAGAAGACAATGATTCTAAAATATTAAGTACCCAAAGCTCCTGATGAGAATGTTCCTCTAACACCTCATTATGGCCCTACATATGGCTTCATCCCTAAATTTAGACCCTAGTAATTGTCCCCAGGTTCACAGTAACTCTGGCCTATGACATCACACCCTCAATGGCCAAAGAGAGCTCATCAAACATGCATCTGGCACATAGCAGATGTTCAAGAAATCTGTTGTTGATGGTTCTATCGGGGCCAATCAGGTTTGGTGCCAGCTGCTGCACATCAGCTGTGCTTTCCAGTAGGTACACAACTGAAAAGCCAGGAATAGAAAAGAGGGGCTGAAACTTTAAGACTTCTCAACGATAAGGTCACTATGTCTATTCAAATGTAGTACCCTAATCTAGAGTTCTAGCTATTCAATGAACTTTCTGTGTACTCCCCAGCAAGGAAAGACTACTTTATAAGGCAGCAATTTCAAACCTCAAGAGTTGCTAGTATATATGATAAGAAAGAACTTGAGAGGTAAAACTGGGACGAGGCGAGACACCCAAGAACAATGCAACACACTCTAGCTGTTTGTTTTGGTTCCTCATCACACAGTCCAGGGGCCAGTGAGAAAAAGGGAAAGGTAGCCGGGCGTGGTGGCGCACGCTTATAATCCCCGCACTTGGGAGGCGGAGACAGGAGGATCATACTGGTTCAAAGCCAGCTGTGCTGGCTTAAGAGACTCTGTTTCCAAATAAAAAAGTATAAAAAACAGGTCTGGAAGTGTAGCCCGGAGGTAGAAGGGCTTCCAGGAACCCCAGTACCAAAGGGAAAAAAAAAGGGAAAAGGAAAAGGCTCTTGAGTGAGGAAGCAGACCTGGGTTCTTTGCCAACTCTACGCAGTCACTAACTACAGACACGGGGAATTCCAAAATCCTGCTTTCAGTGGCTGCCTCTCCACTAAAAAAGCAGACATCCTCTTTGTCTGAAGGCTTTTCTGTCTCGACTATTCTTTCAGA
The DNA here is from genome assembly GCF_963383645.1 of Muscardinus avellanarius. Taxonomy (NCBI): domain Eukaryota; kingdom Metazoa; phylum Chordata; class Mammalia; order Rodentia; family Gliridae; genus Muscardinus; species Muscardinus avellanarius. Next base: position 37,235,175 of record NC_137801.1, read on the forward strand.
AGAATACAATATACCCAGAGTCTTCTGCCTCTGAGAAAATGGTAAGTTTCTTATGAGGGGTCCAAGGTTCATCATTCACAACTCATTAACGTCAAATATTAGTAATACACAAAATACTCTTATGAGATCAGTTTGCCAGCCTTAAAAGGAAGCTTAATAAAATTATCCAACCTCCTGCAATCTTTCACACCCAAAACCCCCAGATTTTCCCAATCAGAAACTAGAAGGTAAGCTGGGCGTGGTGGCACACGCTTGCAATCCCAGCATTTGAGAGGCTGAGACAGGAGGATTGTGCAGGTTCGAAGCCAGCCTCATACTTAGTGAGGCCCTTTGCAACTCAATGAGACCCTGTTTCAAAATAAAGAAAAAAAAATTGTGCTGAGGGTGTCACTCAGAGGTAGACTGCCCCTGGGTTCCATTCCCAGTACCACAAAAAAAAAAAAAAAAAAAGGAAGAAAAAGAAACTGGAAGGTAGCATTGTATGGGTGGAATAATCAGGGCTGAAAGCAGCTCAGAAAGCTGAACTCTCTTCTTCTATCTAAAGATAACAGAATCCCAACAAAGTAAAACATTTTCCTATTTGTTGACAAGCTAGTAGCAGAGCACTTATATTCATAGGTTCATATATTTTCCCCTATACATTGTGGGGGTGCAGGGGGCAGCAACCCAATCACTCTGGTTTTCCTCATCAAAATCAAGAAGGGGTCAAAATTTTAAAAAAAAAATAAGTACTGAAGGGAAAGAGGTAGACAGTTTTGTTGTTTTCCTATGCGAAGTAGTATGGGCTGAGCCTCTACTAAAGTAACAGACCAAGCTATAGCTAGCATTCAGGCCTTTGCGTTGTCTTAAGCAGATCACTGAAGCAAATTATTGTTCCATAAACAGGTTAGTCCAACTTCTATCCACAGAGCTATCTCACTCATACTGGATAAGCATCCTAAGATAAGCCTACAGCCCACACACTGAAATCAAATTACATATGCTGTATCCCCCACTAATTGGTCATTAGACTAAATTGTGCCAATAAATCAGATTCCCTGACTACAAAGTACTTTTTTTATTTTTATTTTTATTGGTGCATTATATTCATACATCATATTGGGGTAAAAAACTTGTGTGTACATACATGTGCACATCACTGATTTAATCCCTACCCAATTCCCACCCCCTTCCCTCCCCGTCCCTCCCTCCCTTGCTTGGCTTTGTGGTTGACTTCCATATGTTTAAGTACATTGTGTGTTTTAGAGATTTTCCTCTTCCCCCCTTCTTTCTCCTCCTTTAGGTTGCCTTGTTTGCTCCTCTATAGGATTTCCTTTTTCATCTAGAGTTCCTCCTATGACCCATTTCTCCCTAACTCTCACATATTAGGGAAAGCATCTGATTTCTTATTTTTTGTGACTGACTAATCTCACTTAGCATAATGTCCTCCAGGTCCATCCATTTCCCTGAAAATGATGTAACTGAGTTTTGTTTGGTTTTTTTTTTTTTTTTTTTGATGGCTGAGTAAAATTCCATTGTGTACATATCCCACAGTTGTGTAATCCATTCATCTTTTGATGGACATCTTGGCTGATTCCATAATTTGGCTATGGTGAATTGTGCAGCTATGAACATAGATACACATGCATTAGCTTGGTAGTTTGGTTTCTTTCTTGGGGGTAGATACCCAGAAGTGGTAAAAAAAATATGGAACGCTTCATGAACTTGCATGTCATCCTTGTGCAGGGGCCATGCTAATCTTCTCTGTATCGTTCCAATTTTAGTGTATGTGCTGCCGAAGCAAGCACTACAAAGTACTTTTCCAATGGCTTTATCCATCCACCTACATAGTAACCCAGAAAAAATTTTGGTGACTTCTCTTTAATTATATTACTTGTTCATTCTTATTAAGTGAAAAATGCTATCTTTAGTGCCTCAACCTCTTTCAGTATAGTCACTTTTCCTAACTTAAGACATTTTTCCGATTTCCAATTATTTCATAAGCTAAATTCACCACTCCATTCTTCTGTGAAGTACTGTGTTTATTATTTCAGGAATCAAGTTTATTATTTCAATTAAACTAAACACTGACAGATGTGTGCGAGAAAGCTGTATGCGTGTGCAGCACATTTTTAAAAAGGAACATAACCCTGAAGCATGGAGAAACTTTCATGCCTGAAAAGTGATTTACCCAATGAGACCCAGTGAGGAAGCTACATTAATAAGTAAGAACAATCTTAGCCTCCCTCACCACCACCTAGTACTGCTGAGGTTTACTTCAGGCTAAATCATCAGAGGGCAATTCTGAAGCCTCAGCTGCAGGCACAGGCAATGAGAACAATGACCAAATCCAAACTGAGTTACCAACCAGAGGGCTGCAGAAAAGCAAGATACGGCAGATGAAAAGTGGGTGGAAGGAGGTGCCGGACAGTTAGTTTATAATATTTAATATAATTTCCCTGAGATCAAGGAGGTAAGCACTTAATATTAAAACCTCTAAGAGGTCAATAAAAAGCAAGGACAGAGGTTACTCATTGAGAACAAGGTTCCTGTGCTCTGGTGTCTAAATGACAAAAGTATCATTATGAGGACTATAAAACAGTATACAAATTTTCAGATAGAATGTAATACTTTACTCCACTATAGGAGCAGACTTAAGTATAAAAATTCAAGAGCCACTAACAAATCATACACCAAAGACACAATGACTTATAAACATTAAGACATCTTATTTTCCCCCAAATCCTTTTAATTCACTGTGGAATAGGTAAATCAGCAGGATTTTTCTATGAAGAATTCATATGTCCCCCAAAGAAGCTCAAAACTTATTACTCTTTACTTATTAATATTTAGAATAAAATTTATAGACTTTCAGTGAAAAATAAGTGTCTTCTTTAGACACATGTCAAGCAAAATGTGAATCAAAGTTTAGATAAGATTATACATTCTTCTACTAAGAGCTGAATGAAGCCAGGTACACAGTAGCACATGACTGTAATCCCAGTACTTGGGAGGCTGAGATAGGAGGATCACAAGTTCAGAGCTAGCCTCAGCAACTTAAAGAGGCTCCCTACACAACTCAGTAAGACCCTCTTTCAAAATCAAAGATAAAATAGGGCTGGGGGTGTAACTTAGAAATAGAACACCCCTGGATTAAATTCCCAATAAAGCGCACACACACACACACACACACACACACACACACACACACACACACACAGAGTTGAATGATTTTCACCCCCCAAAATGCATATCTTAACAGTCAACATTTATTTCTTGTTCACTTGCGTTTTCTTTGGAGACATGGTCTTTCACTCTCCAGATACAAAAGAGAAATTATTCTTTCACTACTGTTTCTCCATTGTTCCTAGAAGGTTTTCTGTTGAATCTGAATCATGGCAGCTATAATTAGTAGGTAAAATTTAGTACATACATTTAAATTTCAAATTACTTCTGCCCACCACAATTGCTGATATCCTTGAGTCAGTACTAGCACTCACAAACATCCTTTCTAGACTCAGAACTATCTACAGTCAATAATTCTGCCCACCTATAATTAAGCTTTTAAATATGGTTGGAAAAATGAAAGCTACACTACCAACACCCTTGTTTAGGATTCTGTTTATTTTATTTTATTTTATTTTATTTTATTTTATTTTATTTTATTTTATTTTTGGTGGTACTGGGGTTCCTGGAAGCCCTTCTACCTCCGGGCTACACTCCCAGACCTATTTTATATCTTTTATTTGGAAACAGGGTCTCTTAAGCCAGCACGGCTGACTTCGAACCTGCGTGATCCTCCTGTCTCTGCCTCCCAGGAGTGGGGATTAGAAGCGTGCGCCACCACACCCGGCTTAGGATTCTGTTCATTTTAATTGAGTGAAGAAATTCAACTCTAAGGTCACAGAAAACAAACAAGCCGGGCATGGTGGTGCATGACTGTGATACTAGTACTTGGAGGCTGAGACAGGAGGATCCTAAGTTTGAAGACATGCTCAGCAAGTAGTGAGACTCTCATCTACCTAGTGAAACCCTGTCTCAAAATAAAAAATAAAAATTGGGCTGGGTACCTCAGAGTTAGAGACTGCCCCTCGGTTTAATCCCTAGTACCATAAGAAAAAAAGAAAGAGAAAAAGGAAAAAAAAAAAAAGAAATTATAAATTTTATCAAAATTTGAATTTAGAGTCATAACTTTAATGTACTTAATTACTTTAGTCAAATACTTAAGCAGCTAATTATACACAGGCAGATAATTATGCTTTTTAAAGAAAATATGAATAATTCTTCAAATTCTAAATAAAAAACACTATGTAAGAAAATCAAATTACAGAAACTTAACTGTATATATTATTTGCATGTGTACAAATATTGTCTTAAAAAATTCCCAGACAGCTGACATAGTGGTGCATGCTTGTAACCCCAGCATTTGGGAGGCTGAGACAAGAGGATCCTGGTTGCAGACCCTCAGCTACTTAGTGAGGTCCTTTGCAACTCAGTGAGACATTGTTTCAAAATAAAGAATAAAAAAATAGGGCTGGGGGGGTGTAACTCAGAGGTAGAAAGCCCCTGGGTTCCATTCCCAGTACCAGAAAGAAAAAAACAAATTCCCAGAAAAAAAGAGTAGGGTCTCCCATTCTTATTTATTCTTAAGTGATTGTCTAATAGTCAAATCAGTTTACTTTTGAAGACATTTTGAATAATCCTATTAAAACCAATTTAAACAATATAGCTAATGTTTAACTGTTCAGTTATTTATCCATTAATCTCTTTAAGTGTTTCCTTCCTTTAACACAGCTGTAGTTCAAGAGGTGGCCAGCAGTTGGCCTCCATTTCTGTGAACACCCAGATTTATTCTTTGCAAAATTTTTAAATGTTGTATGCCTAAACAAATTTTTCATAGTTTAAGAGCTTATAAAAACTTCTATAAGGAGTCCAAGAGAAACAAATTTTCTTTTAAAAATAAAAACCAAACAAAAGAAAGCCACACACACTGTAAAGATGTTCTGTGTGAAACATTGTGTTCAGCAGATTTGAAATATCTCCAAGGGGGATAAAGAACCACTTGGTTTGGAAGCAATAGCTAAGAACTCATAAGGGTTTGGTTAAAAGCCAACAGTGACAGCCATGAGAAGATCTTTAAAGTGGATTGGGTGGGCTGAGATACCAAGCACTGGGCCTTCCCTCATGCCCCCATTTCATTTTCTGGAATGCCTTCAACTATATCAACACAGCAGTTCAGGAGCCTCAGTCTTGGTCCTCTGCTCTTTTCTCATTTTATGCTCTGCCCTAAAGATTTCAATCCTAGTAACAAATACCTAGGGAACAACTCACAAATCCACATCTTCATTTCTGCTACATCACCAATAGCTAACTTAAATATTTCTATCATATCATTATTTCACACTCATATACAAAACAAACTTATTTACCTTTATCAAACCAATAACTACATTCCTTAAGAACAAAGTCAAAGCTTCCCTTCTTTGTTACCTCAGTGTCTCTCTCTCTCTCTCTCTCTCTCTCTCTGTGTGTGTGTGTGTGTGTGTGTGTGTGTGTGTGTGTGTGTTAATGGGGATTGAACCCTGGAGCATTCTACCTCTGAGTTATACCCCCAGCCCTATTTATTATTCTGTGTTTTGAAACAGGGCCTCACTAAGTAGCTGAGGCTGGCTATGAACCTGCGATCCTCCTGTCTCAGCCTCTCAAGTACTGGGATTACAAGTGTGTACAACCACGTCAGGCTCAATCCCACTTTTCTGGTCACTAGAACCTAAAATCGGAGAGCATTCACAGGCTCCCTGGTGACCTCCATCATTCACATGCCCATGGCTAAGCAGAGGATATATTTCTCAAAGATGGCCATCACAGTATCTCCCACCCACATATACTTCTACAACATGATCTTGCCACTATGCCATCAAAAGGTGAGCTGCAGCCAGCCTGCCCTACAAACTTACTTCTAACCAACAGAATGTGACTAAAGCAATGCTAGGAGAATTCCCAGGCCAGGTAAAGGAGGATCATACAGCTTCTGTCTGGTTCTCTTGAATTATTCCTAAACCTAAGAAAGCCTGCTGCCAAATACTAAATGTAGCTACCTGAGACTTCCATGGGAGTAAAAGGCCACACATAGGCACAACCTGACCCAGTACTTTAGTTGTCCCCACCAAGGTGCCATAAATGTGAGCACAACTGATCTAGATCCTTTCTAACCAGCTTATGGGCCAAGTGAGTACCAACAACTAAATGTCCCAGGAGAAAGAATCGCCCAGCTGAGCCTTGCCCTAATTCATGATGCACAAAATCATGATATGTAATGATACGTATCCACGGCTTTCCTTTAATCATTCAATGTGTCATGTGTGGAGTTTTTACTACATGAGGCCCAATGTTAACTGAAACATCACATCTTTTTCTCCATTTTCAAAGCCATCATCATAGAAGCCCTCATCACCTCAGGTGTAGATTATTATACTGAACCCGGGCTCTCCTCATCCCAATTTAACCTAACACTTCCAGCCAAAAACTACTTTTACACATTAATTCCATAACCAATACCAATCTCAATATTTTACATCTGGGGAAAATTCTATAATGCAAAAAGTTTTCATAAATACATATTTTATGTGATCCACACAAAGCCAGAGACACCTGTCAGGAGGGTAAATACTCTCTCCCTTACTTTAGAAATAAAGAGATCAGAAACTATAGAGGTTAACCTTTGTACAATCTCACATCCAATAAATGAAATGCATGTACACAAAACTAAAAGTTTATGTTGTTGGTTATTGTTACTCTTCTATGACACTGCGATCAACCTCAGATTTAAAAGTTTCTTTGTTTTTTTCTTTTTCTTTCTTTCTTTTTTTTTTTTTTTTTTTTTTTTTGTGGTACTGGGGTTCCTGGAAACCCTTCTACCTCTGGGCTACACTCCCAGACTTATTTTATACTTTTTTATTTGGAAACAGGGTCTCTTAAGCCAGCACGGCTGCCTTTGAACATGCACAATCCTCCTGTCTCTGCTCCAAAGCACAGGGATTACAAGTGTGTGCCACCACACCCAGCAAAAAAAATTTTTGATGTCTCTCTAACAAATCTGCTCTCAAGGTTCTCCATAATTTGGCCTCGGTCCTCCCAGTTGTAAGGTACATCCTATCAAAACTACCAGCAGTAGCAGTAGCAGCAGCACTACAGGATGACTGGTTTACTTGCTCACCTAACAATAAGCCATGCTGATTCTGTCTCTGAACTTTCAACATTTCCGTCTTTCCTCTCCCATGTACTTTGTAGGTTCATGGCGGGCCTCAGGATGGAACCCAGGGTCATTCTACCTCTGAGCCTATATTATTCTTTATTCTAAAACAGGGTCTCACTAAGTTGTAGAGGCCCTCACAAGTTGCCGAGGCTGGCTGTGAACCTGTGATACTCCTGCCTTAGCCTCCTACGTATGGGGATTGCGAGCATGCATCACCACGCTCGGCTCCCGTGTACTCAATCACAAGCACATATTCCACCTCCTCTGTGAAGGCTGACCAGCCTATCTTTGTTACTTTCTGTCTCTGCTATTCTGACAGGATTTGTCAATTCCACCCAAAATTTGGCAGTTTTATCTTTTTTTTTCTTTTTTTTTTCCTTCAGTACTGGGGATGGATCCCAGGGGCATTCTACCTCCGAGCTACATCTCCAGCCCTATATTTCAGTATTTTTATCTTTTTGAAACAGGGTCTCACTGAGTTGCAAAGGGCCTCGCTAAGTAGCTGAGGCTGTCCACCAACCACGATCCTCAGATCTCCGCCTCCTGAATGCTACCACGCCCAGCCTGGCAGTTTTATCTTGATCAAATATGTTGGTGTTATTTTCCAAGTGCTATGCAGCCAACACACATCCACACATACTGTAATACCAGGTGCTGTTTTAGCCAATCAGTGCCCATGGCACACCTTTTGTTAAGTATTTTAAATTTCATCCCTGATTATTTATCAAACTAAACTATAAGCTCTTTAATAAAGAGACTAGGTCTTAAAAATAAGTATTATACTCTCCAAACTAAACACAGTACCCAGTTCTCAGCAAACATCCAATATAAACTGGTTAAGTGATTTGGAGGAACTGGAGTATTTGTACCATGTAAAAAATTATTAATAAGTTAGGTGTATGCTAGAAACAAAGAGTTTGAAAAGATAAAATATTTTCAAGACCAGCAGCTTAATGTCAGGGACATTATAAAAGTATCATTTAAAGGTGTTCTGTGCAGCCCATAACTGCTGAGATGTGTTATAAATGTTTTTACCAAGAGTGTGAAAAAAAAGTTTCAAAAATATCCAAGGAGTAGAAGTCTTAGCTCAAAATAAAATGTTTGCTGAAGCTACAAAGCTGGCAGAACTCTGCTTCATTTCAAAAAATTTCCAGGCAAAAGAAATGTTTTCCTGGAAAATACTACCTTTTATTTAGAGAACACTTGCCATGAACACTTAGTCATTAAGTAATTTAAGGTTTCCTCACAAGCTCTGTGGAGGAAATCTATTATATGAATGAATGACATTTCCAGCACCTATAATGTTAAAAAATATACATTTGGTTAAATGTATGAAATCTAGGTATTTTTCCAGGTAAGAAAAAAAAATCTTTTATACTTTTTGTTTTGCCTACTGTTATTTTGAAAATTTTCTGTAAAACAAAATTACAAAGAAAAAGACAAAATCTGTGAGTGCTTTTCTGTCTGTAATACATACAAATCCAAAAAACTCCAGGGCTTATTTTACTTCAAATGCCAAATAATTTTCAAACAGACAAAACATTCATTTTGTTCAATGAAAAGAAATAGTAATTTCAAAGCTATTTTTAGCAAAACCTTTGAGTTTGCTTCAAATCACCTTTTAATGAGAGAGCAACTTGGTTTGGACGTTTCACTCCATCATCTGTAGTAAATCATACAATGAAACCTAAGAAAACTCTTTCTTCCAAGAGTTTTGTAGCCAACCAAGTTTTTATTCTTTTCACCATCGAGAGACACAACTAAATTCTACTACAAGCACGTGGTTTGTCCATTTAGTCTTTTAAAAACCTGCACAAAAGGATATTTGTTTTACCTGTTTAGTATTTCAGTGAGTTTCACAAAACCAGTGTAAGCCAGTTCAAATGCTCCTCTGTGCCTGGATTGTAAAAGATGTTGTTTAAAGTAATCTCCTATTTCTTTTACCTTAAAAAAAAAACATAAATATTTATGTTTCCACTTGCAGATGTATTTATATCAGTAATATCATTCAGAACCCATGTCTAGGTGCCTCATCCATTTAGCACTTGCTATATGAGAGGTGCTTTAAGCATTTTTTATTTATATCTCACTTAAGCTTTACCATAATCCCATGAAACAAGTACTATCATCATCTCTACTTCACAATGAGGAAACCATAGCCAGAGAGGCAGAAAAACTTATCCACGGTCACACAGCAAAGAAGCAGTGGAGCTGGTACATGAAACCAGACAGCCTGGCGAGAGTCAGCCATCTTAAGTTACCACAATGGAAGTGGCTCCCTGAGCCAAGTCCCACACCTCTTTGTGTGCTGGTAGCTTATGTCATTCAATACAATCCAAAAGCACACAAAGCTACACACTCACATACACAGGACTACATGAAACAATTGGTTTCTATTAAAAATTTTCCCTTATTATACAAAATATCTGTAATGAAATTTAAAATTTTAAAGTGTAAAATTCATTGGCATTAAATACATTTAAGTTGTTTTGTAACCAAACTATCAACATCATCCAACAACAATACTTTCTCATGCTCCCAAACTGAAATTTCCTACCCATTAAACAATAAGACCAATAATTCCAAATAGTGGCACATCAATGTTAATAGCAATGCATGATTTAGTATAAAAGGCCTCCTAAAAAAAAAAAAAAAATCAATGGAGCCAGGTGTGGTGGTGCAGCCTGTAATTCCAGTACTTAGAATGCTGAGCCAGGAGGATGGCAGGTTGGTAGTCAACATTAGCAATTGGTGAAACCCATCAGCAACTTACAGACCCTGTTTCAAAATAAAAAAGAAAATAGGGCTTGGAGTGTAGCTCAGAGGTAGAATGTCCCCGGGTTCATTACCCAGTTTAAAAAAAAAAAATTAATGGGTATTACTTTGAGTCAGAATCACAAAATTTTCCAGAATGTCGCCCAATTGTTTTCCAACAGTCTTTCTCCATGCAGGATCAGACAATTAAAAATATCGTGACTTAAGAAAATTAAACGAATAGTGTGGTTGCAGTTTTGTATTAAACTGTTAAACTGGAAAATCTAACTGGACTTTATACCATTAGATTTAGTGGCTTTATCGGCTTTAGACAATCCAGGTCCTGTGTAAAACAACTCAGGACCAAAGCTATGATCAGCTATCTCTTGATTCATATCTCCACAGAGCACAGTATCAGGAAAAAGCAAGCTGTCCTAAGATAAAACAGATAAACATACCCCAAAACATCTTTTTCCCTCAACACAGTGACTACATGGTTCTACATACTTACCTCCATGATGAACAGTACAGAGTAAACAAGCGCCCATGAACAAGTTTCTCACTTTCCTCATCTACAAACTGGGGATAACAGTAGTTACCTCATCAGTTGCATTAAAATTAATAAACTGGAAAGCTGAGAATAGGCCTATAATCTAATAGTCCAATTCAGTTTAGTAAAAGCTCTAAATGGGGTTCTAAATAGAGGGAAAGTATCTACACTCGTATATCTGATTATAAAAATGTCACAACAAATGATACATATAGAGAAAGAATCAGAGATAAGGCCAACAAAAAAAAAATCAGAAGCAATACATACATCTTTAAAGGCTTTATAAGAAAGCAAAAAAAAAAACCATATTCAAATGAGGTATTTAATTTTATCTATTTTGGTACTGGGCTTTGAACCCAGAGGCATTCTAACTCCAAGCTACACCCATAACATGATTTTATTTCTTATTTGGAAATAGGGTCTCAGTAGGTTGCTGAGAGCCTTGCTAGGCTGCCAAGACTGGCTTTGAACCTGTGATGCTCCTGTCTCAGTGTTCCAAGTACTGGAATTACAAGCATGTGCCAGCATGTCTGGCTTAAATGAGGTATTTTATTATTTTTAAATTTTTTTAAATGAGTTAACTTGGGTTTGTTTGTTTTGCAGTACTAGCACGGAACCCAGGGGCATTCTATCTCCCAAATGCTGGGATTACAAGCCTGTGCCAACACACCCGGCTTTTGCTTGCATGCCTCCACCATCTTGTATCCAATTAGATGTATGACTACAACATACCAGCATTTGGGAGGCTGAGATAGGAAGATCATGGTTTGTGGACAGCCTAAGCTACTTAGTGAGGCTCTTTGCAACTCAGTGAGACCTTGTTTCAAAATAAAAATAAAATAGAGCTGGGAGTGTTGCTCTGAGGTAGAGTGCCCAAGTTCCAAACCCAGTACCAAAAATAAAATAAAATAAAAATAGCAAAGATCAGCTGCGGATATAGCTCAGTGGTCAAGAATTTGCCTAGGATTCATGAAATCCTGGTTCAGTCTCCAGCACAGCTAAATAAAAATTTGCCAGAGAAACATGTAAGAGATTTCTAGGATTATAATTAGACTGATAAAGGTTTCTTAGCAATCAGAGCCTAAAGACAGAGTTTGTTAGTTTGTTTTGTGGTACTGGGAGTGGAACCCAGGGGCCTTCTACCACAGAGCTACACCCCTCTTGTGCTCTTTTTATTCTTTATTTTGAAACAGGGTCTCACTAAGTTTCAGAGGACCTAAGTAGCTGAGGCTGGCTGTGAACCTATGATCTTTCTGTCTCAGCCTCCCAAGTACTGGGATTACAAGCATGCACCACCACACCTGGCTTCCTGAAGGTACAGTTCTATATTTTGGAGTAGAATGTTGAGAAAGCATCACTGTTGAACAGGATTTGTGTATCTAGCAAAACTGTCTTTTGAAAACAAAGTAAAATAAAGAAAATTCTCAAATATACAAGATCTTTTCCCACCATCAAATTTATACTGCAAAATCTCTAAAGGAAGTTTATACATTAGTAAAGAAAAACTGAATTAGAAAATAAAAATAAAATCTAAATATTTTAAGACGCAAAACATAAGGAAAAATGTGCAGAATAAATAAAAATTCAGGATAAATTAATAGTGGGTGTGTGTGCATGCGTGCGTGTGTGTGTGTGTGTGTGTGTGTGTGTGTGTGTGTGTGTGTATTGCTCTACCATTGAGCTATACTCTAGCCCTTTTTTAGTTATTTTGAGACAGGGTCTCACTAAGTTTCCCAGGCATGCCTTAAGCTTGTGAACCTCCTGTTTCATCCTTCCAAGTACTGGTATTACAGATATGCTCCACTGTGCCCAGTCATAAAGCACAGAGAATTTTTAAATTTTTTCATACTTTCATATTCTAAACAGTGACATGTCATGTTCTTCAGGTTAAGTTTCCTGTAAAGACTTAATAATCCCCTCATACTTGATGTTACTCTTTCAATATGCTTTTATATTTTTGTGGTTTATTTCTTCATATTTTATTTTATTTATATGTGGAACATATTGAAAATGGTATACATTTACACTGTGCTGCTTGGTGCCCTCTCCCCCTCCCCCGCTCCCCTTCTCCCCCTCCCAACAATGAGTGCCCAGGTTAACCATGCTATATCTATACTTTTAACACATATTCGGATGTAGCTCCTCAATTAATTCCAGCCTTCTTCCTCTCCTATCCTTCCATTCTATATTTGCTGAGATTTCCCCTCCATGATCTGGAGTCCCTCTGGTATTACCACTACTCCCTAGTTTGAGCATATTAGAGGAAACATATGTCCCTTCTCTTTCTGTGCTTGACTAATCTTACTTAACATAATGTTCTCCAGATCTTTCCATATTCTTGCGAATGCTATTTTATTCTTTTTTATAGCTGAATAGAATTGCATTGTGTGCATTTCCCATAATTTTGCAATCCATTCATCTGTTGATGGAGAACTAGGTTGGTTCCATATTTTTGCTATTATGAATTGTGCTGCTATGAACATGGGTATGCATATGTTACTGTAGTTCTCTGATTTCAAGCACTTTGGAAAATTACCCCGGAGTGGTATAGCTAGATCATATGGGGATCTATTTCCACTTTTCTAAGGAATCTCCACACTGATCTCCATAGTGGCTGAACTAGTTTGCACTCCCAACAGTGTAAAAGAGTTCCTCTTTCCCCACATCCTCACCAGCATTTGTTGTTATTTGATTTCATTACATTTGCCACTCTGATTAGGGTTAGATGGAATCTCAGCGTAGTTTTGGTTTACATTTCCCTGATTGCTAATGATGTTGAACATCTTTTCATGTATCTATTGGTCATTTTGTATCTCTTCTTTTGTGAAGTGTCTATTCAATTCAGTTGCCCATTTCTTGATTGGGTTATTTGTTTTGCTAGTGTGGAATCTTTTGAGCTCTTTGTATATTCTGGATATTAGCCCTCTATCAAAATTGTGGCTGGTAAAGATCTTCTCCCATTCTGTAGGCTTTCTCTTTCGGTTCTTGGTGGTTTCTTTTGATAAAAATAAACTTTTTAGTTTGATGCCATTCTACTTGTTAATTCTTGCTTTAATTCCTGCGCTTTGGAGGTCTTGTTGAGAAAGTTACTGCCTGTGCCTATATGTTGGAGTATTGAGTCTATGCCCTCCTCTAATAACTTCACAGTCTCTGGTCTAAGTCTTTGATCCATCTCAAGCTGATTTCTGTTCATGTGAGAAGTAAGGATGCAGTTCCATCTTTCTACAAATGGACAGCCCGTTATCCCAGCACCACTTGTTGAAACTCTTTCAATATTTTTTAAAGGCCACATACTACTAGTTATCAAAAACCACAAGTCTTATTCTATCTTCCATGCGGCAATTTCAAAGTGTGTGTGTGTATGTGTGTGTATTTGCATGTGTGTGTGTACACACACACACACATACACACACACACATATATAATTTTTTTTTTTTTTTTTTTTTTGGTGGTACTGGGGTTCCTGAAAAACCTTCTACCTCCAGGCTACACTCCTACTTTTTTTTTTTTTAATTTGGAAAAAGGGTCTCTTAAACCAGCGAGGCTGGCTTCAAACCTGCATAATCCTGTCTCCGCCTCCCAAGCACAAGGATTACAAGCTTGCACCACCATACCCGGCTCAAAGTATATTTTGAAAATAAAAAGTTAAGTCTGGCCAGGCGTGGTGGTGCACAATTGTAATCCCGGCGCTTGGGAGGCAGAGACAGGAGGATCACGCAGGTTCAAAGCCAGCCTTGCTGGCTTAAGAGACCCTGTTTCCAAAAAAAATTATAAAAAAATAGGTCTGGGAGTATAGCCCAGAGGTAGAAGGGTTTCCAGAAACACCAGTACCACCCCCCCCAAAAAAAGCTAAATAATCTGGATTCAATTCCCAAAATAATCTAAAGTTCAATAATTCTACAAAATAAAATCTAGAACACCAGTTAGCTGCCAGGCGTGGTGGCGCATGTTTGTAATCCCCGGGCTTGGGAGGCGGAGACAGGAGGATTGCACTGGTTCTGGAGCCAGTCTCACTGGCTTAAAAGACAATGTTTCCAAATTAAAAATATATATATATAATAGGTCTGGGAGTGTAGCCCAGAGGTAGAAGGGCTACCAGGAACCCCAGTACCACCAAAAAAAAAAAAAAAAAAAAAAAACCACCAGTTAGCTGACTTGTTATGACCATCATTTCTATAATTAGAGAAATAAATGTTTCTAAGGTGTTTCAAATCAGAAAATTAAAACAGGAAGTTACAATGATAGTATGTCTTCCTTAATTAATTCTTTTCCCAAAAATGTTATAGATATTAAATCATATTTCAAGAAAACAATGTTATTGGGAAGGTGCTTCTATGTATACTTAGTAATGGTTCACTATCTCCTCCTTAAGCCACAATCACACTTTCATTGCTTCCATTATCCTAATACCCTTCAAAGGGGCCTAATCCTAAAAGCATCTAATAAAAATCAAAGGCCCAGGCTGCATTTGGTGGCACACAGCTGTAATCTTAGCGCTTAGGAAACGGAGATAGGAGGGTCACAGGTTCAAGGCCAGCCTCAGCAACTTAGCAAGGCCCTCAGCAATTTAGCAAGACTTTGTTTCAAAATAAAATATAGGGGCTTCGGGGAAGATGCGACCGAGAAAAGCGGGGCTTAAGAGCCCTGCTAACAACCAATCTCCATTACCACAAAATCAGCACCTTTCATAGCCAGAAAACACCATCATCAGAGAAACAAAAAAATCACCAGGCTCCAGAGAGAAAGCGGACTGAGAACAGAGCTCAGAGCCACAGAGGAGATACACCGGCCTCACGCCCGAGGACGCGGCAGCAGCCCTCTACTGCTGGCGGCAGCGGCGAGTTCACCAGACGGCTACAGCAAGCCAAGGTGAGCCGCTGTGAAACAGCCAGGCGGGATTTCTCGGCGCAGGTAAAATCTAAAGCTCCCAGTGGCTGAGCTCAGCACACGCTGCAGGGACTCAGAGTGGAACTCAAAACAAAGAAGAAATACACCAGCCTCACGGCAGAGGGCGTAGCAGCGGCGCCATATTGCCACCGGCGGCAGCAACAGCGAATTCACCGAGTCCAGTACAGCTACGTCTGCATACTCAAGAACAGTGAGTCAAATTGCGGGCCACAGCGGAGAAATCCCAGTAATGTACTCCCTGGGACTTGACCTAGTGGGGGAGTGGCAGTGGCAGAAATATCACACCATAGGAGAACGTGCAACCTGGCACCCCCATAGCTTAAAGCAGCCTCTATCGACTCCCTGGGTTGGAGACTCTGTGATACAACCCAGTAAAGGAGTAGTGGGGTCTGAGATACTACTGACTCGAGATCCAGAGCACCTTAAGTGAAGTCATAGTGACCCAAGGGAAGAACCCAGAGAAGGCACAAACTTCCGAAATCATGGGAAAGAGGAATAACACTGGAGCAATGAATGCCCACAACCCCACAACATCAGAACCCAATAAAACAGAAAATCAGAGATTTCTAGAAGATCAAATCAGGAAAATAACTGTAGAAATAATAGAGGTGCTTCGAAAAGAACTCAGAGAGAGCCAAAAAGAGATAAAGGATGCAATTAATGAAGTAAAGGCCTCAATTCAAAGCACAAACAACCGATTAGAACACATGGAGAACAGAATCTCGCTCTTAGAAGATGATCATTCCAAAAATGAACGCATAGTTTCTAATCTAGAAAAAAATATCCGACAGCAGGAATCTGACATTGAAGAAATATGGGCCCATTTTAAGAGAGCTAACCTAAGAATAATTGGAATAGAGGAGGGAAAAGAAAGTGAAACCAAAGAGATCAACAATCTCTTCAAGGAAGTAATAGCAAACATAGAGCAAAAGGTTGATACACAGATCCAGGAAACTTATAGAACTCCCTTTAGACAGGATCCGAGAAGAGGATCCTCACGCCACATAATTGTCAAAATGACCAATGTGGAAGCCAAGCAGAGAATCTTAAAGGCAACAAAAACAAAGGGACAAGTGACATTCAGAGGCAAACCAATTAGAATCACTCCAGACTTCCCAAACCAAGTCATGAGAGCCAGAAGGGCTTGGAGTAACATATTCCAAACTCTGAAAGAAAACAACTTCCAGCCAAAAATTTCCTATCCAGCAAAACTTTCTATCAAATTAGATGGGGAAATAAGAAGCTTCCATGACAAACAGAAACTGAAGGAATTTATGTCTTCAAAACCAGCGCTAGAGAAAATACTCAAAGAGATTAACTACAAAGAAGAAATAGGTAACACACACCAGAACCAGAGAAACAAGAGTTTCCATCCAACAGACAACTAAGATTGGTTATCTGTGGAGATACATTAATTATGTTAGTCTTTTACCTATTTCTAAATTGTATTGTTTGCTTTTATTATTGTTAATTTTTAGGATTTCTAGTTGGAATATTAATATACCTTCAGATATAGCATTTGGAAATATTTTATCCAATTCTATTAGTAACTTTTAACTCTGTTTACATTGTCTTTGGATATACAAATTTTTTTTATTTTTTAGGGAGTTTGTATACTCTTCTGTTGCCTGTGCCATTGAAATCATATCCAAGAAATCACTGCCAATTTCAATGTTGTGAGGTTTTATGTCCAATGGTTTATATATCTGCCTTTAGAACAGTACTACACTGTTTTAATTATTGTAACTTTATATGGTTTAAAATCAGAAAATATATATCTTCTAGCTTTGTTCTTTTTCAAGATCGTTTTGGGTATCTAGAGTCCATATTCCATATTAGGATAGATTTTTTTTCTGAAAAATTAATATATAAATATATGATAGTTTCACCTAAAAAAAATAGAAAAAAAATATTCTCTGGTAAGAAAGAAAGCAAAAAGAAATATTGAAATGTTATCTTTAAGTCATCAAAAGCTTGGTATCAGACAAATGAAACTGTTATGTGAGATTATCATTTTTAATTTTTGATAAATTGCTATAATACTAGATGTCAACCACTAAGCCAAGCATGGGAAGGAGGGATGGGGAGAGAATGGGGTGGGGATCGGGTGGGGGCTGACTGGGCGATGTGTGCATGTATGTCTACAAAAGTTTGTATCCCACTAAGATGTATGAATACAGTGCACCAATAAAAAAAAAAAGAACCACAAAAAAAATAAAATAAAATATAAAATAGCCGGGTGTGGTGGCACAAGCTTGTAATCCCAGCATTCAGGAGGCTGAGACCTGGAGGATCACGGTTCACGGACAGCCTCAGCTACTTAGTGAGGTCATCTGCAACTCAGTGAGACCCGGTTTCAAAATAAAGAATAAAAATTAGGGCAGGGGGTGTAGCTCGGAGGTCAAATGCCCCTGGGTTCCATCCCCAGATCCGCAAAAAAAAAAAAATAGACCTGAGGTTGTGAGTTGGAGGTAGAACACTCCTGAGTTCAAAACCCAGTATCACAAAAGGAAAAAAGGATCGAAGACCTTCAGAAGTATGACCAATGGATGGTCTTCTTAATGGTGAACCTCAATCATAGGTAATCCTAGCCTCAGAAATCAAAATGACATTCTAAAGACAAAGGTGAGATGTAAACAGTTTTTCTACATTTTATTCTGCATTTAATTGCCCAACAAACCCACATAAACAATAGTCACAATTATAATTTTTAAATTACTGTTACTCAAACAAGTATTTCTTTAGCACTTTGCCAAATGCTTAACAGCTTACTGATAGATAGATAGATAAATGAAAACAGGGAGGCTGTCCTCAGTAGGTGATCATTTGAGACTGACAGAGAAAACCAGCATGTTTGGGGGTACCCATTAGAGGCACAACAGTTCCAAGAAATGAAAGATCCCGCTGCTAGAATTAGAAAAGGTTTCATGCCCAGACTTTGAACAGTGTATATGCACTCTGGTGGACCAAAATGGAAGAGGGTAATTGACATGAAAAGAGTACAAAGCTAGAATGAATGGATAGGCATTTATTAAGTGCCTGTTACCTGCCAGACACTGCTGGATTTCTTTATAGAAATGGATGCAGCATAAACAGACTAGAGTTAAAAGTCATGGATGAATGCTAGACAGTGGATAGGGATAAAAAGTATGGCTGAACATACTTATTAGGAATGGGAGGAGCGAGCAGGGCAATGTGGGCTATGAGAAGACAGAGAAGGGCCCTGCTGACTCCCTCCCCATGGATAATCAAACCACTTATGAAACTAGAAACAATATTGAGAATGGAAACAGAACTTTTGTTGTGTGGGGGGGGGGGAGGGGGGGTACTGGGGATGGAACCCAGGGGCCTACTACATCCAGTCTACATCTCCAAACCTATTTTTATTTTTTATTTGGAAACAGGATCTCACTAATTTGCCGAAAGCCTCACTAAGTTGCTAAAGCTGGCTTCAAACCTGTGATCTTCCTGTCTCAACCTCCCAAGTACTAGGATCAAAAGTGTGTGCTGCCATGCCCAGCTGAAAACAGAATTTTTAAAATGAAAAAGTCCTCTGAAAACTCTAAATCAACTGCCTCTCATTCGATATTGCTGAGTTCCTTTTATTTATTTATTTATTTATTCATTCATTCATTTATTTATTTTTTGGTAGTACTGGGGATAGAACTCAGGGGCATTCTACCTCTAAGCTAAACACACAACACCATTTTTTAATCTTTATTCCAAAACAAGGTCTCACTGAGTTGCAAAGGGCCTTACTAAGTAGCTGAGGCTGTCTGTGAACCGCGATCCTTCTGTCTCCACCTCCCAAATGCTGGGATTACAAGCGTGCACCACCATGCCCAGCTGCTAAGTTCCTCTTAAAGTTCAGAAAAGCTTTCTTGATATGTTCACAAAATATATAAATAATATATATCTCATTTTTAAAAACAATGAAGGTATAAAATGCAAAAAAGACAATGACTTGTTTTTTAAGATTAAATTCAAGCCAACATCTTCAATTTAGTGCATCCTGCTTCTAAATTTTTATAAAACTTAATTCTATAGGCAAACTGACATGCTTAATGAGTTAGAGGGTGTACATTTCCATAAGGTAAATGTATGCCATGTCTCTAGGCATCTACAATTCACCATCAGACAAATTAGGGGTGCTAAATGCTTGCCTCGAACATAAAACCAACAGAAGGAAAAATGTAAACACATTTTTAAATGTATTTTTTGCCTATATGTGAAACATAATAGGTAAATCAAGTATAATTCCTCTCATAAACTACAAAAGCCCAGGAGGATTTAAGTGTAGAAAGAACATTCCTACAAAGAACATGTGCAGTGGTTAAGATCTAGGACTCTGAATATAGAGGCCTTCAAGAACTAAACTGGGCTACCTTACCGTCGCAAGCTAAATAAACAGCATAGTTCCTTCACCTGTGGAAGGAGGGTAACGCTACATTTTTGTGAGAAATAATGAGATTATGCATATATGCCTGGTACACAGTAGCAATCAATAAATATCTATTTTGGATGTTTCTTTGTATTATAAAGTAGTAAGACTCAATCCATAAACATTAATGTATATTTTGACTTTTTTTAAATTTTTATTTGTATTTTTCAGTATTGAGGATGGAACCCAGGGGCATTCTAGCTCTGAGCTATACCCCAGCCCTATTTTTTATTCTCTATTTTAAAACAGGGTCTCACTGAGTTGCAAAGGGCCTCACTAAGTAGCTGAGGATGTCCTCAAACCGCTATCCTCCTGTCTCAGCCTCCTAAAGGCTAGGATTATAAGCGTGCACCACCACGCCTGGCAAATTATGACTTTTAGGCAGAGACACTTCTTATGCCTCTGAGAACGTCAACCCAAGTTTCACCTGGATGGAGTGGCACAGGCCTCGGCAACCTAGTGATACCTGTTTCAAAATAAAAGATAAAATAGGGCTGAGGTGTAGCTCAGAGGTAGAATACCTCTGGGTTCAAACCCTACTATCAAAAAATTTTAAATTAGGGATTTCTAACTCCACCTCAGTTAAATATGATACTTTAAAAAAGTTTACACTCTAGTAAGATAATTAATGTTTTAAACTTTACATCTTCTACTATAGTGATTTCTTCAAAGCCTACACTAGATAACAACAAAAGTAATAGTTCTCTAGTGTTCAAACACCATCTTACCAGGATGTTTATTCTTTGCTTACTAGCAAGTTCTTAACCATGAGCCATTTTAACTGTTACCCTTTAGTCTGATTTTTTTTTAATGAATTTGTTTTGTATTCCCTATTATATGTCTCAGCTTTCTGAGGTCAGGGAAACACAAGTTCTCCTTTTTATGTTCCCACAATATCCATGTAGTAAGTCAGTCAATAAATAGATGACTAAATGATGTGGTTTCATGCACAACTTCATATCAAAGCTTAAAAATGATCACTTCCAGCAGCGTGGTGGTGCATGCTTGTAATCCCAGTAACTTGGGAGGCTGAGACAGGAGGATCACAGGTTTGCACAGCCTCAACTACTTAGTGAGGCCCTTTACACCTTAATGAAACTGTTTCAAAATAAAAGAAAAAATAGGACTAGGAGTGGAGCTCAAAGGTAGAATGCCCTTGGCTTCAATCCCCAGTACC
The DNA here is from genome assembly GCF_963383645.1 of Muscardinus avellanarius. Classification (NCBI taxonomy): domain Eukaryota; kingdom Metazoa; phylum Chordata; class Mammalia; order Rodentia; family Gliridae; genus Muscardinus; species Muscardinus avellanarius. The sequence goes on from NC_137801.1 coordinate 37,256,239, forward strand.
ACAAAAAAAAAAAGTCACTTCCATTCAGTACAATTCAATGTACTTAATTTCTAAAAAAAACAAGATTTGGCAGAATAAAATACAAAAGGTAATTTCTTTTAGACTTATGAATGCCAATAAATGTATTCCCTATTTGTAATGCATTATAGAAAATCTTAAACAGTAATGAAAGGCATAGGGTATACATCAACCCAGTTAGCCCTATGTATTATCCCAGTTACAATAAAATCTAAAGTAGGAGTTTTTCAAAGACTTGGCAATTATTTTTATTCATGTGATTTCTGTGGCAATAATTACTAGAAGAAAGAAGATATAAAAAATATTATCCAGAAGCTTCTTTTTGGAAATATTAGGGGAAGCTTGAGTGGTGGCACACTACTATAATCACAGTACTTGGGAAGCTGAGACTGGAGGATCACAGATTTGAAGACATCCTCAGCAGCTTAGTGAGACTCCATTTTAAAATAAATTTTAAAAAGGGGGTTCCTGTCAGTCGGGTGTGGTGGTGCACGCTTGTAATCCCCGCACTTGGGAGGCAGAGACAGGAGAATCACGCAGATTCAAAGCCAGCTGTGCTGGCGTAAGAGACCCTGTTTCAAAAATATAAAAAATAAGTCTGGGAGTGTAGCCCAGAGGTAGAAGGGCTTCCAGGAACCCCAGTACCACCAAAAATAAAAATTAAAAAAATTTTAAATAGGGGGTTGCTGTGGGTATAGCTCAGAAATAGAATGCTCCTGGGTTTAATTCACAATACCACAAAAACAAAACAAATCCAAGAAATATTAAGGTTATATATAAACATAAGTAGACAATCCAGGTAGAGAAAGCAGTTTTAAAAAAAACTAGTAGGCGCTGAGTATCAGATATCTCATGGAAAGAAGACCAACAAAACGTATCAAGCAAAAGTCTGTATCAGTAAAACATCCAGCAGAAAACCTAGGCATACTAGTCAGGAAGCTGTGCGATAAGGTTGTATGCACTGCTCACTCTTGACGGGTCTCCACGTTCATCCCCCACAGCTAGTTTTATCTCTGCCGCTTGTACAGGGACATTATGAAGGAACCCCTCATCACATGATTACAGTGGCAGAGGAGAGTCGGACATGCCACTGAATGAACACATTTTCATCTTGGAGAAGTCGGTGAGAGCACACTACTTCACAAGAAGTGATCCAAGGGAAGGGTCACTGGTTAAAAGTTCAGCAGCAAACTGTCTTACTGCCTTGTTCCTTGCAAAAATTTGCTTGGGCACAGGAAGCAGGGAAAATTCAACTTAAAGAAAAATTTAGTGAGCAATTCAGAATAAAGGCAGCACTATGCCATGTGGTCACAGGCTGGGAAGGAGAGGAACTGGGTGCCTGTCCCAAAGCAACCAAAAATTAGCTCTGTAATCTTGGGTGAAGCAGGTAACACCCAAGGCTTTAGTTTCCCCTGGTCCCAGGGAGCTGGAGAAGATCATCTCTGTGATCCTTCCAGTCAAAGTTTGTGCATACAGCACTGAAAACTAGGAACTAAAACAAGCATCAGTTCTTCTTTCCATACAGCAACAAAACCCCTCAAATTGTAATCTCACTTCCTGTCAGCCTGTTACAAACTATGCTTCTGTATTGGGGATTGAAATGGCCACCATTTTAGCAAAGGCCCAGAAAACATGGATGGGATTAAAAGAACTGGGTTACAAAAGAATCCTTCCTGACTTCCATACTCAAGCCATCAAACTTCAAATTATACCAGAACTGCATTACAACTGAAAAATAAAGGGAAAGAATCAGGCTGAATATCAGTATTTTAGATCACATGAAACTGCTTCCTCTATCTACTAATAGAAAAGTAAACATGAAATCCAAATTTCATATTCTCCGCCATAATTGTATGCAAGTCACTTCATTGCCTCAGTGTTTCTAGTTCTGTTGTAGTTACATTCATCTAAGATACTTAAATTTGCAATTTTGCCACCAGGCAAACAGATCTAGCTTAGCCAAGGAAACTGCCCAGGGCAGGGTGTACCTTGGGTGTGGTAAGCCACTTCAATGTAAATTACATTCTTCTCTGACACTGCCTTTTTTTTTTCCCCCCAGTACTGGGGATTGAAGCCAGAAGCATTCTCCATTTTTTATTCTTTATTTTGAAACAGGGTCTCACTAAAAAATTGTGAAGGGGCTCACTAAGTAGCTGAAGATGGCCTTGAACCTTTGATCCTCCAGTCTTGGCCTCCCAATTACTGGGACTACAAGGAGTGTGTGTGCTACCACACTGGCTTGCCATTTGCATTTTAAATATTATTTGCATTTAAAAATATTAATTACTTGAGCATATTTTTTAATTAAAAAAGCAAAATTTATGTTTGGAAGCAGATATCCTATAGTAATTTATTTATTTATTTTTGGTGGTACTACTGGTGGAACCCAGAGGCTTTATACCTCCGGGCTATACTCCCAAGACCTATTTTTATCTTTCATTTGGAAACAGGGTCTCACTAAGTAGCTGAGGCTGGCTTCAAACCTGTGCGATCCTCCTGTCTCAGCCTCCCAAGTGCAGGAATTACAAGTGTGCGCCACCACACCCGGCCAGAAGAATTTCTTTAAAAGCAGCAAGATCAATCAGGTGTGGTGGGAGGATGCCTGTAATTCTAGTACTTGGGAGGCTAAGACAGGAGGATCATAGGTCTGAGATTAACCTCAGGAACTTGTACTCTCAGACTTTTGTTTCAAAATAAAATAATAAGATAATAATAAAATAAATAAATAAAATAAAATAAGATAATAAGGGCTGGAGGTGTAGCTCAGAAGTAGAACATCCCTGAGTTCAATCACCAGTACAGCGAGAGAGAGAGAGAGAGAGAGAGAGAGAGAGAGAGAGAGAGAGAGAGAGAGAGGAAGGAAGGAAGGAAGAAAGGGAGGAAGAAAACAGAAAGAATAAGAAAAAATAAAGTTTTCCATAGAGGACAGGATCTCAGTGTTAGAGCACAGGTATCACATATAATTGGATGCCTCATTTACCTATTGCATTCTTTTCACATCTATATATGTGATATTACCATATGAACAGCACATTGAAAAACTGATACAATGCATTAGAATGAAAACTATATTTTATCAAAATATGGTCAAGATTCTACTTTTATTCAAGCAAACAACCACTGGAAGAATTCTTTGGTTTTTAAGAACCTGTCTTTTTTGTTATTATTATTTTTTGTTTCTCTATATTCAACTCTTTTATGTTAATTCTCAATTTTAAACATGGTTATCCCACGCTCACACTGCATAAAACTTTGGGTGCCATGTAAAAGATGTCAAGACAAAATAATTTTCATAGGAAACTTTCAGGTCTTAGTTACAGTAAAAACAGAATACATTTCCCTTAATCTATTTACTTTAATTAGATTAATCCCTTAAATTATTTTAAACACTCTCCAACAAGCCGTAAAACTAGATGTTTTAACTTGTCACTGGAAAGAAGTTAAGAAGGGATGTGTTTACTCCATAGTAAGACGGTGAACACTGGTGAAGTAATCATTAATCATAACTGACTCCTAAGCAAAGATGTTGGCATTGGCACCATAGCCAGTCACTAGCAACAACTCTGAGTACCTCTAGGACACCAATGTCTGTTTGATTTGGAAGAGAATAAGGAACATAATGATACAGCGCACTGTTCCTCACTGCCTTTCTCTTCCTCCTGCCTTGCGACATCACAAGCCCAGCTGCTAACCAGATGCAAGCACATGAGCCACAGAGTGTGAGAACAAAAATATTAGCATTATTTCCATGGCACTGGTCACATGGTGATTGCAGAAATAACCAGCATTAGCATACTACAGTATTTGTTTTGTTCTTGAATGTTGTAACATCCTCAGGGGAAAATTATCTTTATTTGAAAAAGGTTAAAAATGAAAGTACATGTTATATATCTTTGCTGGAAAACTGTGGGAAATGGATTTGTTGAAACCATATGGAAAGGAAGAGGGAATCAATTAAAAACAGAAATCTAATAAATCTAAAATATTTCCAAATGAAATGCTTGTGGTAAACTAATTTCTTGTAAACACTGCACTCAAGTCCCTAGAACAGTCCCAGATGGTGAACTAACTTTGTGGTCTTAAAACAAAAGTCAGCCAAAAACACCAAAGTGACTACAACTTTATTATCAAAGTACTGGGAAACATAAGATCCATAATCAACCAATATGCTACCTTGTAACATACTGCCCTTTGCAAAACTTAAGAGATCTGTAGAGCTTTACTATAGATAGAGAGTGTCTGCTAAAATTTAAGTTTGCTAAGAAATAAAATAATATTGTAATTAAAAGTAACATAAATCTATATATAAAAACATTTCTAAGAATGACATAATTTTGAAATATACTGCAAGATCTAGCATCTTAAGTTGTCATAAATTTTTTTCAGTTGACATGTGTAAAATTTTATTCAAGAAAAAAATGGTTTAAGTTGGGTTATAATAAAAGCTTGTGATTCATGCCTTGACCAAAAATTTTAACTGGTGGAGTAAACATCTACCTTACCTGCTCCACTGTTAAGAGCCCATCAGAAGATTCTGGCACAGGCTGCATTGGGAGAAGCTGGCACAGTGTGCCTAAAAGTAAAGCAACTTCCTTCATACTTCTCCAGCAACACACCAGCACCATTTGAGCAGTTACGTCACATGTTTTTCCTTCTTTACCTTAAAAAAAAAAAAAAAAAGATTGCAACACTAGACACTGGATTACTCATATCCCAGGTTTCTTAGAACGAGCTTATTCATAATTTCCCTAAGAATACTCTGCTTGAAAAAAACAATTTGTCTTATGTTCTATTTATTCAGGAGGAAAAATAAACTAACATTTGTCAAGCATGTGCTATGCGCAAGAATCATACGAGTTTTTTTAATTTATTAAGTTCAAAATAAAATACAGTTCTGCTTCAAAACTTAAGCCTAACCTTTGAAAAGTAAAGACACTCTTTGCTTCTGTGCTATCCATAAAGTCTTACACAGGTGACTATAATAAATATATTTCTTATTTATTTGGCTGAATATGGATGTTCTATCAGTTAAAGAGTAGAACAGAACTTTAAAATCAAAGGAAAATACAAATACTCCTTCAAAATGTATTTAAATCTCTTGGTCAATAAGCTACAGTTATCCTGATTTATTCTCTCATTCTAGTTTTAGGAGTATTTGAGTACTGACATTTAAAAATCCAAAACAAACTACTAAAATTACAAAGGAAAATTAACAAAATAATATTTATACTCTAATCTCATTTTTTTAAAGCCCACTAAGCCAGGCATGGTGGTTCATATCTGTAATCCCAATACTTGGGAGGCTCAGACAGGAGGATCACAAGTTCACAGTCAGCCTCAGCAACTTGGCAAGGCCCGCTGTAACTCTGAACTTTTGTTCAAAATAAAAAATGTAAAATAGGGCTGGGAATACAACTTAGAAGTAAAAGGCCCCTGGGTTCAGTCCCCAGCACCAAAAAAGAAAAAAGCCCACTAAACTGAAAGATACACACTATAATCATAAAAAGTCATACATTAACAAGAAAAGAAATGGGAATAGGAGGAAATAAAGACTGACTTTGTTTTTAATTTATATTTACCTCTATGTTGTTTGAAGCTATTACAGTTAACTCATATTAGCATGTCATATTTTGTAATCTAATTATAAAGAGAATTTTTTTGCAAGACAATATCTCCCTCTAGTGGAGAATGGAGAATGTATAATAAATCACTAATAAATTACTGCTTCTGACAACTGTATAGTATTACACAAAACTCAGTAATAACTAATGATAAAATAAGTTGTGAGGACCAGAATTCTGGAGCTTGATAAAACAAAGAATCTCCCATTCTGCTAAGTAGTAAAGCTTGTTTCCTTTAAAAAGCTGCTTGACTTTTATGAACTTCCACAGCAGACAACAATGACAAACTGCTGGGAAAGGGTGACTGCTGCCCAACCAAGACTCATCAAGCATCACTGCTCACACACCACTTGGGCTATCAAGGCAGGTTTTAACACACAAAGGCTTTTGGTTGTAACCCTTAGATGCTGAACTGAGCCAAATCACTTTCTGGTAAACATAGTATGAATTCACTCCTAAAACCAAATCATTCCCCAAATCAAATATAAAAACCTCCACTTTCTAAAAATGTTTTGCACAGATCTGCAGGTGGATTATATCTAAAAATACTTTTTGTATATTCTACTGTTGCTTAAATACCTGGGGTGGGGGTAGAGTTCTGTATGCATAGGACCTGAGTTCAATCTCCAGTACCCCTATACACAAACCCCAATAATTATAACACCTATTCTACATATGTTACCTTTGATTTCTGCAGAACTATCAATATTTGACACACTTGCATTCAAGTCCTCCAAATTAAAGTTATCACATTCTTTTAATATTTTGGCTTGGTTGAAGTAATCGTTAGTATCTCGTGGCTGAATTTCATTGAGAATCACCTGTAAGCGATTTGCTGACTCTGAAAAAGAGAGATGAAAGTACATGATACCCAGTTCTGCATCACATGCAGATTTCCTTTTGCATTCAAAAATCCTGTAACTTTCAATATTTGATAATGAGCACTGCTAGAAGGGACTAACAGGCAGGTAATGTGAAAATTATTTAGAGGGTCTTCATTATGTCTGAGTATACTTTTATACTGTGGCATTTAAGACTGAAGATATGACAGAAAACAAAACTAAAACTGTCCACAGGACAAAAGCTGCCATCTCATTTATACTGTTTTTCTTAGTGTTGTATAAGAATCTCAAAAATGGTGCTTAGTCATGTGAAAGTATAATAAACATCAAATAATTTTAAGAGATAAATTTACAAGGTTTAAAAATAAAAAAATTAAGAGTTTTAAAAAATCAGTAATCTTTCATAGAGTAGGAATACCATAAAGACACCATATTTGGCTTTGAAATGTACTTACTGTACAATACACTGCTTTCTCAATATGGCTTACAGCTCTAGCGTTAAACTAAACCTTGTCTTTATTCACAAGAAACTCTCTGGATTAAGAGGGAGCCCCAGGAATGCAGCACTGTGTTCCCTGCTGAGTCACCAGTGCCTAAAACAGGAGCAGGTCCATGGCAGAGGTTCAGTGACACTGCCCAAAGGAAGGAACAGAGCTGGGTAATAAGCAGTTAGCCAGGCTTCGGTTTTTAAAAATACCAACAAGTAATCATATGGAATCGATTAGCAAATCAAAGAACAGGTATTGATACACATATTATTTACACTTATAGTTTAGGTACTGTGGAAAACACAGACTCAAATTGCTGCCACGATGATTCAACCAGCATCTTATGCTCATTTGTTGCTTCCCGGAAATTTTGCCAAAAGAAATTTCAACAGCCATGAAAAAAAATAACAATGGCCCAAAAAGAAACTATACAAAGCTGAAGGAAAAAAGATGAAAGATCAGAAAAAAAAAGTCAAGAATCCTATCCACTCATTTTATGGCTTCAAGAGGAGGCTTTTTTTAAGGAATTCAGAATGCAGAGTAGATAACATGAGAACAAAGCAGGAAGAATGAAGACAACCAAAAGAAAAAGGAAAAGACAATTACAAAAAACATTTTGTGGGTGAAATATAGTTTCTGAGACCAACTAACATTTCAAAATTCTTCAAACGCAAAAAGATTTTTGACATATGCTATGGGTCCTACCTACAATAAGTTGATATTCATTATCTCTCATCCAGAATAAACTACTCCTTACCTGATCCAAATATGAGCTAGATGAGTGAATTTCCTATATCTGCATGCACTAAGCAGCAAAGCCAAAGCATCAAAATTTGGTATGTAGACTAATGTTAGCTTAAATAAATATCAGCCTTGGTATCATGAACCACCCGAAATTTCCAATTTGTTAGTAATTTAAAAAAAGTAATAAATCTGGTGGCATACTTTTGTAATCCCAGTACTTAAGAGGCTGGGACAGGACATCAGCAACTCTGCAATGACCACAGCAACTTAGTGAGACCTTGCTTCAAAATAAAAAATAAAATAGGGCTGGGGGATGTGGCTCAGAACTAGAATGCCCTTGAGTTCAATCCCCAGTACCAAAACAACTAACATTTTCTGTGCAAAACACACTGCACCAGGCTACTTTAATTACCAGCTCAAGGTAATTCAATGTATGGACAGTGTGTGTTCATTATATACTCAGTGTTCTTAATATAAAACTCTCATCTGCACTACAAAATCCATTCACAAACTTTCTTTCAACCCCATATGTAAATTCACATTGTTTTTTTATATTCAAAGGTATACTTTGTTTTTATATACCATTCATAGCCAATCTCTTTGGGCTTGTTATAGTATCAGTGTATGCCACCTAAGACATCCCAGTCCCTGAACTTACTTCCTATCCTTGCAGGAATTGTTTGTGCATTTTTTTTTATCAACACATATTTACTGTGTATCTTCTACCACGCCCTGTGCTGAGTTCATACAGGTCATGAGACACAGACAGGATCCCTGCTGAATTACATTTCCATGAAGGAAAGCACCATGGGAGGAGTCGAGTAGTGAAAGGCTAGAGAGGAAGCAAAAGCAAAACCAATACAGGACGTCCAATACAGGATGTGAGCTGAGGTCACCAGTGTATTCCAAACAAGGGGAGGCTTATGGTGGGACAGGGCACAAGGTTAAGAAAAGATTATGTGCAACATGATGAATTATATGATTAGAAAAAAGCACTTTAAATATAGTAAGAAGAAATGGAGAGAGATAAAAGTAGATGTAAGGAAACTAATTGGGAGGTCTCTAGAATAAACAAATGAGGATAAATATCTGGAAAGTAAAAGAGATAAAAAGGAGAAAGTCAAGTAATATTTCAGGGTAACACTGAAAGAATGCAGAGACGGGCTGGACATGAGAAAACAAGGAAGAGATGTCAAACAGTCATAGGCTCCTGACTTGCACAAAGAGATTTTTGGTAGAAGCATTCCCAAAGAGGCAGGTAAGGTCAGGAGGAAAAAGGCAATCAGAAGTCCATGAGCTCAATTTGGGCCACGTTGATTTATCTCCTCCCCGTATTTTTTTTTCCATTAAATTACACGACATGGTCTTTGGCCACTCCAGGCTCCTGCAGGCTGACTTCTCTAACTGCACTCCATCGGCTACTCACTCTTGCCAATTTACATTACCTGTTTTCTGGGTTCCAACAACCACGTGGGAGGCTATGTTCTTAAACCACAAAACTGTAAGACCCAATCTGTCCCCAGGAAAAAAAAGTACCTGGTTCTCAGAGGTTTTAATTAGCTGACTTTTAATACTCAAAATGTTACTAAGAGGACAGGAAACCCAACAAAAATAATAATTTCTTCTTTTTGCCTCAATTTAGTGTTTATATCTCTCCAAAGAAATATGATTACCCAAAGAGTGAGAACAATAATAAGCAAATGTCAGCACTGAAGTTTCTTGGTCTGCAGACCTGAATCAGTGTCCATGGGGATGAGGCCCTCGGGGGACGAGCTCTGAATAACTGGTGACACCACAGCAGAAAGCCTGTAGGACATGCACAGAAGCCTCTCCACCACAGGTCTCCACTCGCTCACCAACTGCAGGCTGCTGTAAGGAGGACGTTAGGGACACTTATACTAAAAGCAAAAATCACACTGTAAATACAAAAATAGTAGAGTATAAAGAATTTGCTTCTACTGCACAACATATGACATATTTGAAACATAAAAACCCATATACATAAGTAAATTTTTAAATTAAATTTTCAATTCTCTATAAGGCAAAAGACTACGTTCCTTTCTCAAGGCACATCCCAGGCTGAAGGCCAGCTGTGCGTGTATTTCTGAGACAGCTATGGATGTTCTTACTTCAGCTGTAACTTCTGCAGGGCTTCTGTTACACAGTGCACCCGCCCATACATTGGGAATGACGCTGCTGCCTGAAGCAAAGAATTTTCAGCCTGAGATATTTCTTCCTCAAGGTTTTCCATCAAGCATTTGATAACTAGAAAAAGCAAATATAAAAAAATGCCAATATTAAAACACATTTCTAAATCTATACACAGCAAAACAGTTCATATGAAAACACCAAACACAAATGAACTTTATACCAGATTGTTTTGAATAAGGAAGACATTTTCAGTGTTATCCAACTCGTGACACAATTCCAGTTAAAGATACTAATTTTATTAAAAAAAAAAAAAAAAAAAAACTTGAGTGTCGGGCTGGGAGGTAGCTTAGGGGCAGAGGGCTTACTTAGCATGTACAAAGCTCTGGCTACAATCGTCATTTCAAATCTTCCAGAAGGGTATCAAACCTCAGGCCAGTGTAAATTATTTTTAATAGTAGCTTTATTGACATATAATTTGCATGCCATACAATTCATACATTTAAAGCCTATAGGTCAATGGTTATTAATACAGTCAAGAGACATGGGCAAATATTACACAAATATTACAATTCTAGAATATTTTCATTGCACACCCAAAAAACCCTTGCCATTAGTAATCACTTCCCTCCCTACACCTATACCATTCCCCTGCCCTCAGCAACTACTGATTTTTTTCTCTATAGATTTGCCTATTCTGGACATATCACATAAATAGAATTAAAACAAAAGGTCTTTTGTGACTGGCTTCTTTCACTTAGCATAATATTCTCAAAGATTATTGATGCTATAGCAGCATCTATCAACACTGGGTTCTTTCCTGTGGGTGAATAAGTAGTCTACTGGATAGACATACCACATTTTTATATACTCATTCATCAGCAGATAAACATGTGAATTGTTCCCACTTTTAGATCATTATGAAAAACTCTCTTTTGTTATTCCTGTAAAAGTTTTTGTTTGGGCATATGATTTCATTTCTAAGAGTATCTGCTTATATGAATTAAAAGTCTATGTCTCTACCCCTTACCCTCCATCACCATCATGAAATGAAAGTTCTACTTTCTCCACACTGTCATCAACATCCAAAATTCTCCAGGTTATTTGATTATAGCCATCCTAAGTGTTTCCTCATTAGGATTCCGATTTGCATTTCTTAAAGAACAATGATGTTAAGCATCTTCTCATGTGCTTGTCATTCATATATGCATGTTCTTTAAAAAGATGTCTACAGGCATGGTGGTGCACATTTGTAATCCCAGTACTTGGGAGGCTAAGACAGAAAGATCGCAAAGGTTCAAAGCCAGCCTCAGCTACTTAATGAGGCTCTCAGCAACTTAGTGAGAGCCTGTTTCCAAATAAATTATAAAATAGGGGAGGGGGTATAGCCAAGAGATAGAAAGCCCATAGGGGTCCCACCCCTCAAAAAAATTAAAGGAAAATGTCTATTCAGATACTTCATCCACTTTTAATTTGGATATGTCCTTTTATTAATGAGTTGCAAAAGTTCTTGATATATTCTATTTAGATGCAATCTTTTAGTTGTCCAGGCTGGCTTGTTAACATGCAAAAATATTTACATGAGTAATCAGAAAATTGCCAAGTGAACACACAGTGAGATGCCACTTTATATTTGTAAATTATTTAAATGTGAAAATATCAAAGTTCAAGACTGGCCTTGAACTTGTAACCTCCTACCTCAGCCTCTCATGTCACTGAAATTACAGGTATGTGTCACTGAGCCAAGCGCACCATTAACTCTTCTTAGACATGCACGTTAGAAGTTCTATATGAGACTCCCGGGAAGATGGCAACGGAGGAAAGTGGCACTTACAAGTCCCACTAACAATCAAACTCTATTACCACAAAGCCAGCGCCTTTCAGAGCCAGAAAACACCACCAGCAAAGAAATAAAAACTGTAAATACAAGGGACAGAGAAAAAGGGCTGGAAAAACAAGACACTAGAAAGAAAGCAGCCCGAAATGCTGCACCCGCCGCGGCACGAAGCAGCCAGAGCGGCCGGAGCGGCCAGAGCCACGGGGCGGAGCAGCCGGAGCCGTGGCGTGAAGCGGCCCGAGCAGCGGGAGCTGCAGCAAGGAGCAGCGCGACCTACATCTTCCCTAGCAGCACCAGGCTCTAGAGAGGAGAAAAACTCAGAATGGAGCTCAAATCCAGAGAGGAAGTACTCTGGCCTCGCGGCCTAGGATGCAGAAGCAGCATCTTACTTCTGGCGACAGCGGCGAGTTCACCAGACGGCTCTAGACCAACGCACTCAACCAGCCACCAGGCGTCAGATAGGAGGGGTGGACAGCGAGCCGAGGTGAGCCGCTGCTGAACAGCCGGGCAGCAGTCAGCAGTTTCTTCGGCGCAAGGAGCGTCTAAAGCTCCCAAGGGCCGGGATCAGCACACCCCGCAGGGACTCAGCGGAGCTCAAAACCAGAGAAGAACTACGCCAACCTCACGGCCGAGGACGCGACAGCAGCGCCTTACTGCCGGCAGCAGCAGCGAGTTCACCAGACGGCTGAAGACCAACACACTCAACCAGCCACCAGGCTCCAGAGAGGAGGGGTGGACAGCGAGCCAAGGTGAGCAGGTGCTGAACAGCCGGGTGGCAGTCAGCAGTTTTGTCGGCGCAGGTAATATCTACAGCTCCCAAGGGCCGGGCACAGCACACCTGGCAGGGACTCAGAGCGGAGCTCAAAACCAGAGAAGAAATACGCCGCATCACGGCCGAGGGCGTGACAGTGGTACCATATTGCCAGTGGCGGCAGCAGTAAATCCACCAAGTTCACTACAGCTTCATGAGCGCACTCAACAACCGTGAGTCAAATTGCGGCCCCTAGGGGAGAAATCCCAGTACTGCACTCCCAGGGACTTGCGCAGATAGTCTCCCTGGGTCGGAGATTTTAGCAGTGAAACCCAGTGGGGGAGGGGCGGTGGCAGAGATATCATACCATAGTCACAACTCCCCACTGGAGAACGCCCAACTTGGCACCCCCAATGGTCTAAGCAGCCTCGATTGACTCCCTGGGTCTGAGACTTTGTGATACAACCCAGTAAAGTAGTACTGGGGTCTGAGATACCACAGACTCGAGATCCAGAGCATCTTAACTGAACTCGTAGTGACCCAGGGAAGAACCCAAAGAAGGCACAAACTTCCAAAATCATGGGAAAAAGAAATAACAATGGAGCAGTGAATGCCCACAACCCCACAACATCAGAATCTGATAACACAGAAATTCAAAGATCTCTAGAATATCAAATCAGGAAAATAACTGTAGAAATAGAGGACTTTCGAAAAGAATTCAGAGAGAGTCAAAAAGAGATAAAAGGATGAAATCATTGAAATAAAGGCCTCAATTAAAAGCACAAACAACCGATTAGACCACATGGAGAATAGAATCTCGCTTCTTGAAGATGATCATTCCAAAAATGAACACAGTTTCAAATTTAGAAAAAAAAAAACCCGACAGCAGGAATCTGACGTTGAAGAAATAAGAAATATGGGCCCATTTCAAGAGAGCTAACCTAAGAATAAATGGAATAGAGGAGGGAAAAGAAGGTGAAAGCAAAGGGATCAATAATCTCTTCAAGGAAGTAATAGCAGAAAATTTTCCAAACATAGAGCAAGAGGTCAATACACAGGTCCAGGAAACTTATAGAACTCCCTTTAGACAGGATCGGAGAAGAGGATCCCCACGCCACATAATTGTCAAAATGACTAATGTGGACGCCAAGGAGAGAATCTTAATGGCAACAAAAACAAAAGGCCACGTGACATACAGAGGCAAACCAATTAGAATCACTCCAGACTTCCCAAACCAAGTTATGAAAGCCAGAAGGGCTTGGAGTAACATATTCCAAACTCTGAAAGAAAACAACTTCCAGCCAAAAATGTCCTACCCAGCAAAACTACCTATCAAATTAGATGGGGAAATAAGAAGCTTCCATGACAAACAGCAACTGCAGAAATTTATGTCTTCAAAACCAGCGCTAGAGAAAATACTCAAGGAGATTAACTGCAAAGAGGAAATGGGTAATACACGCCAAAACCAAAGAAACAAGAATTCCCATCCAGCAGACAACTAAGCAAAGAAGAATAAACAGTATCTCAAACAGAAATAAGATCTTAACATGTTGGGAATTAAAAATTATCTCTCTATAATCACACTGAATGTAAACGGCCTCAACTCCCCAATAAAAAGACATAAAGTGGCAAAATGGATTAAAAGCCAGAATCCATCCATCTGCTGCTTACAAGAAACACACCTTACAAGTAAAGATAGGAACAAACTCAAGGTAAAGGGCTGGAGCAAGGTAATCCATGCTAATGGTACTCGAAGACAAGCAGGAGTAGCAACTATGATATCAGACAAGTTAGACTTCAAACCCAAACTTATTAGAAGAGACAAAGAAGGTCACATTTTACTGGTAAAAGGAATACTCCAGCAAGAGGAAATAACAATAATCAACATCTATGCCCCAAACATAGGGGCAGCTACTTTCATAAATCAAACTCTTTGTGACATGAAATCACACATAAATCCCAATACAATAATACTGGGAGACTTCAACACACCTCTCACAATACTAGACCGATCTTCCAGACAAAGGGTCATAAAGATGTCTCAGAACTAAAGAACACCATTAACCAAATGGATCTGTTGGACACATATAGAATATTACACCCAACTACAGCAGAACTTACATTTTTCTCAGCTGCTCACAGGACCTTCTCCAAAATAGATCACATCCTGGGACACAAAATGAGCACTAGCAAATTTAAAAAATGTTACATACTTCCCTGTGTCATTTCAGACCATAATGGAATGAAACTAGAAATCAACTATAAGAAGACCCAGAGAAACAACATAAACATGTGGAGACTGAACACAACACTTCTGAATGAAGAATGGGTCATAGAAGATGTAAGAGGTGAAATCAAGAAATTTCTAGAAACAAATGAAAATAAAGAAACAACATATCAAAACCTCTGGGACACTTTGAAGGCAGTATTAAGAGGAAAATTTATAGCACTGAGTGCTCACATAAGAAAAACAGAAAATCTTCAAATAAATAGCCTTACGACACACCTCAAAGCCCTTGAAAAGCAGGAACAATTGAACCCCAAAGCTAGCAGAAGACAGGAAATTATTAAAATTAGTGCAGAAATTAATGAAATAAGAGAATAAAAAACAATACAGAAAATCAACAAAACCAAAAGCTGGTTTCTTGAAAAAATTAACAAGATTGATAAACCACTAGCCAACCTAACTAAAAAAAAGAGAGAATCAACCCAAATTATGAAGGTAAGGGATGAAAAAGGAGACATTACTACTGACAGCATAGAAATCCAGAGGATTATCAGAAACTACTTTGAAAAACTATACTCCAACAAAATGGAAAATCTGGAGGAAATCGACAACTTCCTAGATAAATACAACTTTCCTAAACTGAGTCAAGAAGATATAGAACACTTAAACCAACCAATAACAATCAAAGAGATTGAAACAGCAATAAAGAGCTTACCATCAAAGAAAAGCCCAGGACCAGATGATTTCCCAAGTGAATTCTATAAAACCTTTATAGAAGAGCTAATCCCAATACTCCTCAAACTATTTCAGGAAATAGAAAAAACCGGGACTCTCCCAAATACATTCTATGAAGCCAACATCACACTAATACCCAAACCGAATAAAGACAGTTCAAGGAAGGAAAACTACAGGCCTATATCTCTGATGAACTTGGATGCAAAACTACTAAACAAAATACTAGCAACACGCATTCAAAACCACATCAAGAAAATCATTCACCATGACCAGGTAGGGTTCATCCCAGGGATGCAAGGCTGGTTCAATATACGAAAATCAATCCATGTAATTCATTATATAAACAGAATCAAAGACAAAAACCACATGATCATCTCAAGAGATACTGAAAAAGCATTTGATAAAATTCAACATCTATTTATGATAAAAACACTGCAGAGAATTGGAATAGAAGGAACATATCTCAACATTATTAAGGCAATCTACAATAAGCCCACTGCCAACATCATATTAAATGGGGAAAAACTTCAAGAATTCCCCCTAAAAACTGGAACGAGACAAGGATGTCCACTATCACCACTTCTCTTCAATATAGTACTAGAGACTCTAGCCAGAGCATTAAGGCAAGAAAAGGAAATCAAAGGAGTACAAATAGGAAAAGAAGAACTCACACTTGCACTATTTGCAGATGACATGATGCTATATTTAGAAAACCCAACAAACTCAGCCAAAAGGCTTATTGAACTGATGAACAAATTCAGCAAAGTATCTGGATACAAAATCAATCTTAAAAAATCAGAAGCTTTTCTGTACACCAACCATAAATCCACTGAAAAAGAAATTCAGAAAACACTTCCACTCAGGATGTCCCACAAGAAAATAAAATACCTAGGAATAAACTTGACCAAGGAGGTAAAAGATCTCTACAAAAAAAATTATAAAACACTGAAAAAGGAAATCGAAGAAAATCTTAGAAGATGGAATGATCTTCCATGTTCATGGATTGGCAGAATAAAAATCATAAAAATGGCCATCCTCCCAAAAGTAATCTACAGATTTAATGAAACGCCCATTAAACTACCAAGATCATTCCTCACAGACATAGAAAAATCAGTCCTTAAATTTATCTGGAATAACAAAAAGCCCAGAATAGACAAGATAGTTCTCAGCAACAAAAACGACGCAGGAGGAATCACAATACCCAACTTTAAACTATACTACAAAGCCATTGTAATAAAAACAGCATGGTACTGGCAAAAGAACAGATATATAGACCAATGGAGCAGAATAGAAGACCCAGAAACAAGTTCACACACTTTCAGCCAATTGATTTTTGACAAAGGGGCCAAAAACATACACTGGAAAAAAGATAGCCTCTTCAACAAATGGTGTTGGCAAAACTGGTTAACCATATGCAGAAAATTGGATATTAATCCCACTTTTTCACCCTGTACAAAAGTCAACTCACGATGGATCAAAGACTTGGAAATTAAACCAGAGACCTTGAAGCTCCTTGAAGAGGGCATAGGTCCAACACTACAACACATAGGCACAGACAAACATTTCCTCAACAAGACCCCAAAGGCACAACAAATTAAAAGGAGAATCAATACATGGGATTGCATGAAACTGAAGAGTTCTGTTCAGCAAGGAAACTATCAAGAACCTCAATCGAGAGCCAACAAAATGGGAGAAGATTTTTGCCACCTACACCACCGATAGAGGACTAATATCTAGAATATACAAAGAACTCAAGAAACTCAACACTAAGAAAACAAAGCACCCAATAACAAAATAGGCAAATGAACTAAATAGACACTTCACAAAAGAAGAAATTCAAATGGCCAATACATGCATGAAAAAATGCTTAACATCACTGGCAATCAGAGAGATGCAAATCAAAACTACCTAACTCCAACTAGATTTCACCTAACTCCAACTAGAATGGCAATCATTCAAAACACAAACAACAACAGATGCTGGCGAGGATGTGGAGAAGTGGGAACTCTAAGACATTGTTGGTGGGATGGCAAATTAGTGCAACCACTTTGGAAAACAGTATGGAGAATCCTCAGAAGAATGGGAACAAACCTACCATTCGATCCAGCAATACCACTGTTGGGTATCTACCCAAAAGATAGGAAGCCAAACTACCAAACTAATGCATGTGTATCTATGTTCATAGCTGCACAATTCACCATAGCCAAACTATGGAACCAGCCAAGATGTAATGTCCATCAACAGATGAATGGATTACAAAACTGTGGGATATGTACACAATGGAATTTTACTCAGCCATCAAAAAAAACTCAATTACATCATTTTCAGGGAAATGGATGGAATGGAGGACATTATGCTAAGTGAGATTAGTCAGTCACAAAAAATAAGAAATCAGATGCTTTCCCTAATATGTGAGAGTTAGGGAGAAATGGGTCATAGGAGGAACTCTTGAAAGAGGAAATCCTATAGAGAAGCAAACAAGACAACCTAAGGGAGGAGAAAGAAGGGGAGAAGAGGAAAATCTCTAAAACACACAATGTACTTAAACATATAGAAGTCAATCACTAAGCCAAGCAAGAGACGGAGGGACAGGGAGGGAATGGGGTAGGAATTGGGTAGGGGTTAAATCAGCGATGAGTACATGTTTGTACACACAAGTTTTTTACCCCAATAAGTTGTATGAATATAATGCACCAATAAAAAAAAGGAAAAAAAAAAGTTCTATATGAAAATGTTCACATTCATATTATTTATTTAGGGGAAAAAAACCCAGTCTATTAAAAAGAAATAGATTAAAAGTTGAGGTATATTTATAATACATATGGTATTAGAGAACAATTCAAAACCATATAAAACTAAATGGTACATTGTTTAATGACATATAGGTAGTTCAACTACAAAGAAAAACAAGATAAAGGGTTAACATAAAATACAGGAAGAAAGCCAGGCATGGTGGTGCACACTTGTAATCGCCGCACTTGGGAGGTGGAGACAGGAGGATGGCGCAGGTTCGAAGCCAGCCTCCGCTGGCTCAAGAGACCGTTTCCAAATAAAAATATAAAAAAAATAGGTCTAGGAATGTGGCCCAGAGGTAGAAGGGCTTCCAGGAACCCCAGTACCACCAAAAAATAAAATAAAATAAAATAAAATAAAATAAAATAAAATAAAATAAAATAAAATACAGGTAGAATAAAGGAGAACCTTCAAACATTTAGGCATTCTTCTACCTTTTTTCTTTTTCTCCCTTTTTTTAGGGGACAAAGCTCTCCCCATATTGCCCAGGCTAACTTTAAACTCCTGAATTCCAGGAATCCTCTACCTAAGCTTCCAGAATAATTGGGACAATAGACACTCAACTATGAAAACTCAGGGGGTTTTGTTGTTGTTTGTTTGTTTGTAGTGATCAAAACTAGGGCCTCATTTAAAACACATGAAATCCCACTAACCTGTAACCCCCAGGCCTTATTCTACTTCTTAGGCTAACTAAGTGTTTATAGTATTGATATTTAAACCTTATATATTCAAGTATTCTTTATGTGTCTGAAGGATTTTATAAAGTTCAAATATGTCTACGTTAAAAGCCTCAGACATTAAGGCTTTTCTTTGTTCCATGTGAAGCAGACATTCCCCAGTTAACTTCACTCCCAGTCCTCTTCCTATCTTCCTATCAGGGTCTCCTTTTGAACCCCAGCATTGAAGCAATTAAGTGGACAGATGTCATCTCCTGTGGTACTGGCATTTCTCTACCCAAAGACCAATAGCCACATTCCATCAGAACCAACAATAGCCTCATACTTTTCTCCCACTACTGGTTTTCTTTTGGCTTTTTCTACCATCTTGGAAAGAATAATTTTTAACTTTCTTTCAATATCTAACCTCCATTTTTTCTATAAATATACCCATCTGTCCATATTTCCACTCTAATTCCAAAATGAAGATTCACTAGCATAACATTAAGACTAGAAATCCCCAATAAATATATGCTGAAAATCTCTAGCTCTAACCCAGCTCAAACCCAAGGTTTTATACCTAGTTATATGGAAGGGTAAAAGGGAGAGGTATAATAGTCAATTAGAACATAAGCCTCAACAGACAAAAGAACTCTATTCTGCAGAGAAATAACAAAGTTGATTTGCCTAGTCATAGTAAAAATTCTGCAAAGAAAAAAAGTATGCTTTTGGTCTACTTTTTGGAAAAAGAAGTTAACTTTTTTAAAAAGTAAAGTTATTACTGTACATTTGTATACCTACTTATTTAGTATAAATCTTCTGTTTAAAAAAAAACAAATATTATAGCTGAGCAAACTATTTATTCACATAAAGAAATTCCTAATGTTCTTAATATGCTGATCAATTCTTTTTTTCTTTATTGTTTTCCTCCCTGTTGGAATTATAGTCAGGGGCATTCTACTTACAAGCCATACCACCTGCCTTTTTTTTTAATTTGTTTTTTTTTCTTCATTATTAAAAGAGAGTCTCATTAAATTACTGAGGCTGGCCTTGAACCTGTGATCATCTTGTCTCAGCCTCCCAAGTACTGGAATTAAAGGCTGGCACTACTACACTCAGCTGCTGATAAACTCTTGACATTAAAAAAAACCACAAGGTAAATGTTTAACCATTAGATACTCTAACCAATGAATAGTGAGGTAAGAAGATACTGGTTTTGATAAATGAGAGTAAAAGGTCATTTCCTCAATACAAACCTATTAATGTGTTCCTTTCCATCAGAGCAGCAGACTTATCTCCATTCCCATATGCAGCCTGCTGGGGAAGACAGGTAGACAGGGACGATGGCAGAGCATCTTGGCAGATTAAGAAATTTAGCAGGTAGGAAGCTGTTACACAGTCGTACGGTTTTGTGCTTGTGCTAAGCTCCAGTGCTGCCTGGAATATGCCTTGCAGTTTCTCAGAATCCTAGAATGAAGCATACTCTCAGTCAATGGCACTGAAAGAGTTTATGATTTGACAGCCTTCATATAATTTGACAGTCTGCCACATAACTAACTCAACATAAACCTCAATTTACTTTCTCCCTGAATACAGGTTAGTTATTATAGTAAGTGATGATTATTAATAATCAGTTCAGAGATTAAGACCTTAAAAACAATTTCAACTGGAAAAGTCAACACTGATAAAGCTATTTTTTCAAAAGCCTCATTCTTCAACAAAAGTGGACCTTTTCCTGTGACAACCTGTAATGCCCACAGCCAGACCACCTTCACTATTTAAGTTTTCGCTCTCATAGTTTAGGTTTTACCTAGCATCACACTCCTACCCTTCTTCCTTTCTCTTTCACAAAACCATGGTGAGACTATTTGTGTTACAACTCCACAGATGTGTGGGAAACAAAATAATCAGATCAGCCTACAAAATTCTGTACCTGAGCTCCCACACCTATATCTCATATAAATAGCCACTCAGCCTATTCTTTTTTATTTATTTATTTTTGTGGGTCTGGGGGTGAAACCCAGGGGTCATTCGACCTCCAAACTACACCCCCTGCCCTATTTTGTATTCTTTATTTTGAAACAGGGTCTCACTGAGTTGTGAAGGGCCTCACTAAGTAGCTGAGGCTGTCAGCGAATGGCGATTCTCCAGTCTCAGCCTCCCGAATGCTGGGATTACAAGTGTGCACACCACGCCCGGCTCAGCCTATTCTAAAGATGACAAAACAAATCATGTGCACTGGCTCATGCCTGCATTCCTAGCAACTCGGAAGGCTAAGGCAGGAAGATCACAAGTTCAAGGTCAGCCTGGGCAACTTAGCAATACCCTGTCTCAAAATAAAAATGAAAAAGGGCAAGGGCTCAGTGGTAGAACACCCCTGGGTTCAATCCCCAATACTAAAGACAGTTCACTGCACTAGTCATAGAAGGCAGTAGGAGAGAAACACACAGGGTCCCAACTTTACAGATGCCAGGCTAGATGTTTACCACTCTGAAAATTAGGGTTTGGTTGCTCAATAATATTCTAATTCTATTCTGAAACTGTCCTCAATGAGGGGAAAAAATGATTACAACTTAATTTTAAAGGTTAACTGTAGGTATGCTAGTATTTAATGATATTATTTTAAAATAGTCAACATCTAATGTACTACCTTAATTATGTTTTTCAATTTAAATTCTTTGTCATTTGATGTGTTTAGTTTTCTATGATATAAAATTTTTAAAAATAGTGATCAAAAGCTTAAATAAATATTAGAAGGAACTAATGTCTATGCTATTTTTGTAACTGCAGTTCTTGAACTGCACTATTATCCAATTAATAAGAAACATGATAAATAGACTTTGAAGCCTAAAATATCTTTGTTCCATGACTTTAGACTAATCAATATACAAAATAAAGACCTAGAATATATAACTCCACAGAAAGAAGGACATTCAACTAAGTAAATAGTAAAGTCATATATTAGAAGGATATGCCATCACATGTATGTATTATATACAGGGTATTTATCTTAGGTGAACATTCAAAAATTGCTTTATTGTCGGGCATGGTGGCGCACACTTTGTAATCCCCGCGCTTGGGAGGCAGAGGCAGGAGGATCGCGCAGGTTCGAAGCTAGCCACGCGCACTGGCTTAGGAGACCCTGTTTCCAAATTTAAAAAAAAAAAATGTAAAAATAGGTCTGGGAGTGTAGCCCGGACATAGAAGGGCTTCCAGAAACCCCAGTACCACCACCAAAAAAAAATTTTTGCTTTATTGCTAACTATATTTTAAAAAATAATTACATAGAATATACTTAAGGAGACTTTAAATAAAAAATTAACATTTTTATATTTTGATACCTATTCCAATTACCATTTTTCTTTTTCTTTATTTATTTTGTGTGTGTGTGTGTGTGTGGTACTAGAGATGGAATCCAGGGACATTCTACCTCTGAGCTATCCCCTAGCCCTACTTTATTCTTCTTTTTTGAAACAGGGTCTCAGTTGAGGAGGCTGGCCACAAACCTACAATCCCCCTGTCTCAGACTCACAGGCATGGGATTATAAGTGTAAGCCACCACCCCGTCTTCCAATTATCATTTTACTAATCTACAAGCCAGACCGTAATGTAGCAAGTCACGTTTGGCATTAAGGTTCCAAATTTTGCAGTTAGTATCTCTATACCAAAAATGTATTTACCAAACTAGAGAGGCAGAGGACCTGTAAGGGCCCTTCACAGTTAATATAAGAATCAGGTTTTTCATATATATGATATATCTTCTTACAGATACTCTAAAAATATTTTCCAGGAGTGAGGGATAAGTATATGAGAAAAGGCTAAAGGGGATAAATAGTAAGAGAGAGATGAAGGCAGACAGAAGAAAAAATCTCTTACTTCAAAACTCAATATGGAAGAAAATTTAGCAAGCTGAGCAACACACAACCGTCTGCTCACCAGTGTCCCTGAGAGACCACAGGCATAGGAAGAAACTGAAGAGCCACTCACAAGACCAAACCAGAAAAGATACCCAGAAATCTTGCAATTCCATAAAGCCACGGAAACAGGCACTGTGCTCCCTGTGCTCCTACAGAGCACACTGAGCCTACAAGACACCGTGCCACAAATACAGCCGCACAGATGGACCCCATCCCTGCAGGCGCCCCTGGCTCGTAAAGCTCTGGAAAGCTAGAGCACAGCTCCAGAGCCACTATGGTGCTGCCAACCACACAGTCTCCACGGCAGAGAAAGCCGGGCTAAGGGTCCCCAGAAGACCAACCCTGCTTCACTCCTGAGCCCAACTTGCGTGCCTTCTCAAGGTGGGAAGAGTAAGGTATCAGAGCTGGGGCAGAGCACCAAAGGAAAGAACTAGAGCTAACCTCAAATACTCTTTAGTTTCAGTCTCAAGTTTAGCTACTGCTTACTGGAACACCAGAAACATGTTCTTTACCTCATTTACACTCAGCTTCCTAGTCTACTAAGCAGGAAAATTAACTTTAAAACCTCAAGTTACTGTAAGTGATGTGTTTTGATCAAATATTACATGAGTGGGGAAACTGAAGAGACTATTGTTAGCTGAAATCTACCAATAATCTTGTAAATAATAAAAATCTTCTGACTCCTATACCTTCCTTTTTATCAAAGCAATAAAAAAATGTAAGGCTCATTGATTTGAAATTTTTCTTTTTCAGTATTTCCTCCATTTTCACTACCCAACAACTATAGAAACATAACGACCGAACAGTCAAAAAACATAAAAGATTGGCATGGTGGCACTTGCCTGTAATCCCAGTATCTGGGAGGCTGAGACAGGAGGATTGCAGGTTCAAGGCCAGCCTCAGAAACTAAGTGAGGCCCTCTGCATCTTAGTGAGACCCTGTTTCAAAATAAAAGGTAGCCAGGTATATTGGTGCACACTTGTAATCCCAGCATTCAGGAGGCTGAGACCATAGGATCATGGTTTGTGGACAGCCTCAGCTACTTAGTGAGGCCCTCTGCAACTTAGTGAGACTCTTTATAAAATAAAAAATAAAAAAAGCCAGGCATGGTGGCGCACGCTTGTAATCCCCATGCTTAGGAGGCTGAGGCGGAGGATAACGCAGGTTCGAAGCCAGCCTCAGCTACTTAGTGAGGCTCTCAGCAACTTAGTGAGACCCTGTTTCCAAATAAAGTATAAAATAGGTCTGGGAGTATAGTCCAGAGGTAGAAAGCCCCTGGGTTCCACCCCCATTACCACCAAAAATAAAATAAAATAAAAAAGAATTTTAAAAAATAAGGCAGGGGGTATAGCTCAGAGGTCGAATGCCCCTGGGTTCCATCCTGTAATCCCAGTACTTGGGAGGCTGAGACAGGAAGATTGCAGGTTTGTGGCCAGCCTCAGCTACTTAGTGAAACCCTCCATAATGTAGTGAGACCTGGTTTCAAAATAAATTATAAAAAATAGGGCTTGGGTGGGTAGCTCAAAGGTAGAGCATTCCTGGGTTCAATCCTCAGCACCACAAAAAATATAAATAAATTAACTAAAATAAGGGGGATGGTGTAGCTCAGAGGCAGAATATCTCTGTGGCCAATCCCAGTACCTCACACACAAAAAAAGACATAAAAAAAAGATTCAATGAACTTAAATAATCCTCATATTGCTTTAATTATGCTAAAGTAGAAAGTTTTTATGCCTATATCCTACTTATATTTACACAGAAAAAGTCCAAGTACCAGAAATTGTACAGCTGTTATTGATAACTTCATTAGAAGGTCAAATGCCAAAGTTTTCACGTCTTCAAAAGTACTGGTGAAACATTCCAACAGTGTTTGGAATCGACCAACATCAATATCATCACGCAGCTGATATACTGCTTGAACTCCACCTTTCAAGAGAAAAAAAAGATTCAAAAGTGAATTAAAGGAAATAAAATTAAGCTTCTGAAGTTACCAAGTTTATAGAAAATGAGTATAGCTGGGCATGGTGGTGCCACTTGTTATACCAGCATTCAAGAGGCTGAGACTGGAGGAACGCGATTCACAGACAGCCTCAGCTACTGAGTGAGGCCCTCTGCAACTCAGTGAAGGCCGGGCGTGGTGGCGCACGCTTGTAATCCCCACGCTTGGGAGGCAGAGACAGGAGGATCGCGCAGGTACGAAGCCAGCCTCTCTGGCTTAAGAGACCCTGTTTCTAAATAAAAATATAAAAATAAGTCTGGAAGTATAGCCAGGAGGTAGAAGGGTTCCATCCCCAGTACCACAAAAAATAAAATAAAATAAAATAAAAATATAAAGAATACAAGCCGGGCATGGTGGCACACACCTATAATCCCAGCTGTAATCTCAGTTCTTGGGAGGCTGAGACAGGAGGAATGCACAGGTTCGAAGCCGGCCTCAGCTACTGAGTGAAGCTCGCAGCAACTTAGTAAAACCCTGTTTTCAAATAAAGTATAAAGTAGGTCTGGGAGTATAGCAGAGGTTGAAAAGCCCCTGGGTTCCACCCCCAGTACCACAAAAAAATTAAAAAATTAAAATAATAAAGAATAGAAAATAGGACAGGGAGTATAGGTTGGAGGTCGAATACCCCTGGGTTCCATCCCCAGACCCACAAAAAATAAATAAATATATTAAATTATCCTCCTGACTGAAATAATTCAGGCCAGTGTTTTTCCTCCCACACACTTGGGTATAGTTATGAGTAAAATGTGCAGAAAACTTTGCCGAAGAAAAAAATGTATTTTCTCACTTTATTTTAAAAAAAAACAAAAAAACAAAAAACACCTCAGTGCAGTTGTAGCACCACTAAAATTCCCTAAACTGGTAGATGCCCTTGTATTCATTTTCTGTGGAGGTTACACAACCACACATTTTGGTAGATTCTTCTTTTTGTGGTACTGGGAATGGAAGCCAAGAGCATTCTACCTCTGAGCTCCAGTCCCAGCTCTATTTTATTTTTAGTTTTGAAATAGGGTATTCACTAGGTTGAAGAGAGTATCACTACTTGCTGAGGCTGACCTCGAACCTGTGATCCTCCTGTCTCAGGTTCCCAAGTACTGGGATTACAGGCTTATAGGCTTGTGCCACCACTCCCAGCTTCTTTGGTAGTTTAAAACCAAAAAATTCTCTTCTCTCATAGTTCTAGGAGCTGCAAGTCCATCGCTAAGGTGTCAGGAGGGCCAGGCTCACTCCAGAGGCTAAATGAGCCTCTTCCAGCTTCTGGGGACTGCCAGCATTCCACAGCATGCAGCTGCATCACTCCGACCTCTACCTCCACTGTCACACTGCCTTCTCTGCTGTGTCAAATCTCTGCCTCTCTGATGAGAATACTTTTAATGGCACTTATGGCCTACTCAGATACTAAGGTTCCTTAATTTTATCACATCTAGAAAGACTCTTTCTTTAGAAAGTTACAGAATGCCCCCTGAGGAACTAATGAATTGTCATTAGAAGTTGATGTCATTGAGTCGTGAAGGTTGTGATCTCATCAGTAAACTCATCTGGACTTATCTGGGTGGAAGCCTAGGCGGTGGGGTGAGGCTGGGAAGGTGGGCCCCTGGGGTGTGGCCTTAGAGACCGTGCTGTGTCTCTGAGCTCCCGTACTTGCTGGCTCTCTGCTTCAAGCCTCTGTGATGAAAGGAGCAGAGCTCATGTCTTTTCTCTCTCTCCTCTTCTCAATGCTATGCTCTGAGCATCAGACTCAGCCTCACATGGACAAACTCCAAGAAATCCAAAACACTGTGAGCAAATAAATCTTCCTCTAAGTTGTGTGGTCAGGTTTACTAGCTACTGCAGTAAGAATGTAGACTGAGACAGCCGTTTTCCATGTTAAGGCTCACCACAGAGTCTAAGGATTTGATGTGACTGTCTTTTGGAGGACATTTTTTGGCCTACCACTCCCATGTAAAGGAGATAATCAAATTTATCACTGTGAATACTGAAATAAGCCAACCTCATTTACCTTCTGATATGATAACATATCAACTATGAAACATTCTTGCCAAAAATGCATAACTTTAATCAAATCATTGAGGAAAAAAATAAGACAAACCCCAACTGAGAAACATTCTTCCAAAATGTTAAATGTCATGAAGACAAGAACTTTCCAGAATAAGAGAAGCTAAAGAGAGGCATTAACACAGAAATGCAAAGTCTGATCTAGAATTGGTTCCCAGCTTGTGAGAATTTTTTTTCCTATAATAGGCCATTTGTTGAGACAGTTGGCAAAATTTGACTATGGATTATAGATTAGATAATAGCACTGTACCAATAGTAAATTTCCTGAATTAGATCCTTTACAGTGGTTCTAAAATTGATGAAATATAGAAAAAGTAAATATGGCAAAATATTAACAGCCAATCAGTTGAGATAGAGGGTATGTAGCTGTTCTTGAAACTCTGCTACTGGGTTGAATTTCCTCCAAATAAAAACTTGAAAAATGTAACTTTTCTCAAATGAAGCAAGCAATTATTATTAACAGCAACTAAACCTCCCTCGCCCATTTAAAAAGCCATACTTTGCCTAATATTTAATATTTAATACAACAGATCACTTCTTATCAAAAAGGAAAAATATGATTCAAAGAGGGAGTTAAATGTTTATTCTTTGGAGTACCTTACAGAAGGAGAAACAACATCACTAAACCAGAATGCCTGGAAATGACATCCTCATAATGTCTTTCCGAAACCTGACTGGGGCTTATGAAACACACAGCACCCAAAGGAAACCACATTTTAACCACAAAGACCCACTGAGGAATATTAACTACAAGAGAGACCATTATTATTTTAATTTTTTTTTGTGGTACTGGGGATGGAAGCCAGGGGCATTTGACCTCCAACTTATACCCCCAGCCCTATTTTTATTCTTTATTTTGAAACCCGTCTCACTAGGTTGCAAAGGGCCTCACTAAGTAGCTGAGGCTGTCTGCGAACCACGATCCTCCAGTCTCAGCCTCCCAAATGCTGGTATTACAAGTGTGTGTATCATTTTAATTTTTAAAGCTTAAAGAACAGCAAGAGGACCTGGTTTCAATCCCAGTACTGGAAAAAAAAATTTTTTTTTTAATATTGGGCCCTTTCTTAAACTAGTAAAAAACAAATTAGGGAGGTAAGAGCAGGAACTCTTCCCATAATAAGCATAATCCAATAAAAATTGTAGCTTTGGGGTGGCAAATAATGATTGATGAAAAGGAGAGAGTCTCTCCCTTCTGTCCTATACTAGTAAATTTAATTACGTACAAGCAACCATATAGTAAAAAGGAATATGAAGACAATAAAAACTGAAACTTCAAGTAAGGCCAAATGTTGAAAAAGTATGTCATGAAATTTAAAAAAAATAATAATAATTTTCCAAAACATTTACTGAAAACTTACCTTCTAAGACAGGAAAAACTTCAGCTATTGAGCCTAAAATGGTTAAAGCTGAAAATCTAGTTGAGTAAGAAGATCCAGGAAACAAAGCTTCAAAAAGACTGTTGCAAATGGTTGACATGAAATTCTAAAAAAAATTTATAATAAGTATAACTGAGTTAACTCACAATGTTAGAGTATCACCTTTAAGAGTGCATGTTTTAAATGCATTTGAATTGAGTGTGTACATATTTTCAAAAACCACACCAGTTGTTTACTTCACTTGAGAATTTAGCGTGGTCCCGGCAATGGTTTGGATATGGCTCGTTTTCCCAAGGTTAATGTCCTTCAAGTGTGGTCCCCAGGGCTGAGGTGGTGGGACCTTTAAGAAGCAGAGCCTAGCTGCAGGTAGTTAGATTATGGGGGCTCTGCCTTCATGAGCCAATTGACGCTGTCTCTTAGCAGGAGCGAGTCAGGTGTTGTGGGACTAAATCAGTTCCTATGAGGATGGGTTGTTACACGCCAGTTCAACTTTCTCAGCTTGCTCTCTTGCTCCCACTCTCTGTACACAAGCTTCTTCCCTGCTACACCGCCTTTCTACCATACTGTGACACAGCAGGGAGCCTATGCCAGAGGTTAGTATTATGCTGTTTGGACTTTCCAGCCACCAACCTCTTTTCTTTCTGAAGTATCTAGCCTCGAGTAGTTTGCAATAGCCAACATAAAATTATAGACTAATACCAATGACCATAAGTTATAAAGACCTTATCTTCTTAGACTCTATAAAAAGTACAATTCCTATTGTAGCTAGGTAGTATGCTGTAGTTCAAATGTGTCACTAATTTATTATACCTGTTTGCCTAAATAAACTAAAACAGATGAATTCTGTCTTTTATTTTGGCCTTACAAAAAAATTAAGGTCTGCTTCTAAGAGGCTAGATTTGGAGTATGAAAGCACTGAAAAGCTCATTCTATTCTGCTGAAAATAAATAGAAGATTTTCAAAACTGAGCCCTGGTCTAGACCAGAGCTGTTGTACCTGGGGCTCCATCAATTCTATACATTCTATCAACAGTACCCTGGAAGACAGCTTACTCTACTCTTCAAGTTCACCCTAAAATAGTATAGACACATACCTCCCTCCATAGCCAACTATGGGCAGAAGTCACTAAGGTCAAGTCACTGTATGTTACATCAGTCTAAAGAACAAAGGCCCAGCCACAGAGCTGGCAATTATGTGTTTGTTAAAGTGCTAAATTCACCTGGCTATATGTCACTGAGGTGTGACAGCCCTCAAGTATAGATAGCACTGGTTCAACAAAGCAGGCTACCTCAAGTGGAGTTCCAAAACCCCAGAAGCAAAATGTAACACCCACTTTGAAGAAAAAAAGCACAGAAACACAATTCACAAACACAGAGACTTCCACGTGCTTCCTTCTGATGCTTATTCATAATTGATTTAGATTTCATAAAACTCTCTATGTCTAGAAATGTACCACCTACCTTATATTGCTGTAAAGTAACAGAAGGTGGGTCTTTCGTTATCTCATTCTCTGGTTCATGTTTGGATTTACTTTGCTGCAATTTAAAAAGCACCTGGGAACTTTCCTGTATCCTACAAAATAACTTTTGAGGGGAAAAAAATGTGAGCCACACTTTAAACATTAACCTGAAAGAGAAAAATTCTAAGGCAAGGAGACTACCAGTTTTTCAACTCTTAAAGTCTAATTTTCTTTTTGACATAAAATTAGCATTTATCTTTAAACCAAAACGAACCATTACTGCAACAGAATACAGTCATTAAACCACAGTCCTCACATTTTCCTTTAAGTTGATATGAATCTGAAGATGATACACTCATTTCTATACCAATTCTTCACCCCATAACTGTGTTGTACAATTCATTCGAATTGAATGATTCAAAAATAACCATTTTACAAGGTTCTTAAAGAAAAACTGTAACATGCAAGCAACATTCCTCTAATTACCAAAGCTTACTTAAAACCACCTTACATTCCAAGAACCCCAATGCTAGCTTTTTTTTCTTTCAAAAAAAGAGCTCATGGTTAATTTGCTACAACAAAATGAAAGGATTTTAATCCCACATGTAAACTTTAGAACAGAATCATAGAGCAGGTCACAGAAGGGCTGTGAGACAACATGGCAGCCCAAACCCATGCCAATTCCCATACTCTCCCAAAATCTGAGATCTTGATTTCCAGAGCAAAGTTCAGCACTTTTTCTGATGCTTTCTAACATGATATTCACCTTTTTAAGAAGAGAACAAATCTGCTGCCGTACTCCTGGAGACTGGCTGTTAAGATTATATATGATAAAGAACTGAATCCACAGCATTTCCTCTGCGGACACAATCTCTGTGCTTCGATTACTTTCACAAAGCAGGCCTAATGTATCTATCCGAACCTAAAACACAACAAGCAAAAAATGCTAATTTTGCCATGAAATTAAGCAAAGTCTATACCACTCAAATGCCCAATTATTTATACAGCCTATGAAAGGAAAAAAAACAAGCTTCAATTTACCCAACATATATATCTTACAAAGATTCCTAATCTCAGTGACCCTGTGGTTATTTCCTAGACATTTATTTTATTATGCAAACTGGGGGATTATAAAAATCAATCATCTTAAATCTGGTAATACTCAGCTTCAGTCATTTTTGGTTTATTTCAGTGACCACTATACCTTAGGACCACCTGACCTCCCTCTTAGACTAGCGGCCAAGCACTTCTAGTCTCCTGGTTTGTTTTTGCTCCCACTCTGGAAATTCATCTGTTTCCATCCGCTATCACCAATGCCTTGCTGAAGCCAGACTGGCTGTGGTTGAATTATTTCATTCAGCTGGTAGGTGGTGCCTGGTGTCATCAGCCTACACTGGAGCTATCTGCAAAATGGAGAAAACACTTTCCTCCTGCAGGACAACATCCCAAATCCAGGCCTTGTACTTGTCTTTCTGTTCCAATGCTCTACTTTCCTAATCAATGACCACCAACTCTGATCAGTCTTATTCTAAGCCCCCCAGGCAAGTCCTCATGCATAAGCCATATAAGGAGCTGTGCTGTCTTCTCAACGTTTTATGCAAGTTATCACCCTCTACTAAATCTTTTTTTTTTTTTTTTTTTTTCGGTACTAGAGATTGAACCCAGGGGCATTCTACCTCTGAGCTGCATCCTCAGCCTAATTTTATTCTTTATTTTGAAACAGGGTCTCAGTAAGTTGTGGAGGGCCTCACTAAGTAGCTGAGGCTGGCCTCACACCTGTGATTCTCCTGTCTCAGCCCTCCAAGTACTAGCATGTGCTGCCACACCCAAATCTCAATTAAATTTAAGTAGCCTGGGTACAAGGATGACACTTCTCACTTTATAGTCATTCTTGTTATAGACTCTCTAAAATAGTACTAGGCAATGAAGGGCATCAGTATTAGACTGCTAAAGGATAAAAGAATCAGAGACCTACTGTATTTACAAATGCTCAGGAACTTTATTTCCTTACTTGGCAGTGCTGATGAACTAGGCCTTGCTTTACTCTTGCACTTGACACAAGGTTCTTCCAGGAATCAGTTGCAGACTGAAGGTGTCCATGAGCTCTAGCTGTCCGTAGACATGCCATCAAAGCTCCCAGAGCACCTCTACTATTACAAGACCCTAAGGAGAGAAAAGATTGCTCTTGTCCCAAAGCACACCATCCAAGACCATTACCACACGATGTAGCGACTACTACAATTTTCAGTTGTCAGTGTTCACACTTCCAATTAACATATTTTCAGAAATGAAAATCACATTTTAAACTAAATTCTAACATAAATTAAAGCCCCTAAACAGATTCTTTAACTACAATTGTGTTGGTTTTGTTTATTTTGTTTTTGTGTGGTACTGGGGATTGAACCCAGGGATATTTTACCTCTGGATCTATACCCCAGACCTATTTTTTATTCTTATTTTTGAAACAAGATCTCACTAAGTTCCAGAGGGCCTCACTAAGTAGCTGAGGCTGGCCAGGAACCCACAAACCCACAATCTTCCTATCTCAGCCTCCCAAATACTGGGATTACAAACATGTGCCACCACACCTGGCTTTTAACTGTGTTGATTTTAAGTAAACATAATTTTCACATTATTAACATATTTTTGCTTATACTTTTTCCTTGGTACTTAGAAAGTAAATCCAACCTCAAGAATTTAGTGAGGCCCTCTGTAATTTAGTGAAACCCTGTTTCAAAGTAAAAAAATAGGGCTAGGGGTATAGCTCAGAGGTAGAATGCCTCTATGTTCAATCCCTAGTACCACCAAAAAATAGTTAAACACTAACCCTTTCTGTATACATTGGAAAAACTATTTTTTACTAATAAAGAAGAAAAAAGGAGGCTCACAAAGCACCTGGTGGTGCCAGGGGCTAAGACATTGCCTTTATTGAGGGGGCAGCAAGTTCTGGCTCACAGGGCACCTTGATATCAAAATCAAAATAAGGACAACTTTACATCAGAACAGATTCATGTACATTGTACTCTCAAAAAGACAAGAAGAGCTATTATTAAAATTACAAATAAATGTGCAAGACCCAGTACCACAAAAGGGAAAAAAAAAACTTTGGAAAATAATGGACACTGAGCACAGTGGCACAAACCTATATTCCCAGCTACCTGGGAGACTGAAACAAAAAGATCACTTCTGTCCAGGAGTTTGAGGTCAGCCTGGGAACATAATAAGACTCTGTACTTAAAATTTTTTAAGTAATTATAAAGCTGGGCGTGGTGGTGCATGCTTGTAATCCCCGCACTTGGGAGGCTTAGAAAGGAGGATTGCACAGGTTCGAAGCCAGCCTCAGCTACTTAGTGAGGCTCTCAGCAACTTACTGAGACCCTGTTTCCACATAAAATATAAAATAGGTCTGGGAGTATAGCCCGGAGGTAGAAAGTCTCTGGGTTCCACCCCCAGTACCACCAAACAAAACAAAACAAAACA
The DNA here is from genome assembly GCF_963383645.1 of Muscardinus avellanarius. Taxonomy (NCBI): domain Eukaryota; kingdom Metazoa; phylum Chordata; class Mammalia; order Rodentia; family Gliridae; genus Muscardinus; species Muscardinus avellanarius. Next base: position 37,289,385 of record NC_137801.1, read on the forward strand.
AAAAGTAATTATAAACAATAATTATTTTGGTCACTATTTAAGAAATAAACAAATAGAAATAAAATTTTCCTATGACTTTATAGTGACTCTTTGAAGAACTGAAAGTTTTTTTGTTTGTTTGTTTGGTTTGGGTTTTTTTGGTGGTACTGGGGTTCCTGGAAGCCCTTCTACCTCCAGGCTACACTCCCAGACCCATTTTTACCTTTTTTTTTATTTGGAAACAGGGTCTCCTAAGCCAGCACGTGCGGCTGGCTTTGAACTTGCACAATCCTCCAGTCTCTGCCTCCCAAGCGCAGGGATTACAAGCGTGCGCCACCACGGCCGGCTGAAGAACTGAAAGTTTTAACCATTTTAGTTGACAATATTGCTTGAATTATGCAGGATACTATAGTCTTCAGTCAAAAAACTCCATTCAACTACATACAGAAAAATTCATCTCAATCTGAAACAGCTATCATTAATATCCTTCTTTATTGTTTAAAGATGTGATATTTAAATTTAAATATGATCAACATTTGCCTAGGTACCTACATAAGCATTATAACCAGAAATTATTAAAATAAAAATTTGTTTTCTTACCAGTTTTAACATCAATAGAAGTCTGAAGAATCTTTACCATGTACCTCAAACTTTCAGGGCTATAATTTAATAATTTGGGCAAGTAATAATCAATCACGTAAGATTTCTGATCCAGGTTTCCTTCACACAGTATATAAAGGAGAGGAGAAACCCAAGTCTCATGCCATCGGTCAATCCAAGTATTGTCGACAATCTGAGATTTCAAATGACTCTTATGATTTTTAAACATGGTTTCCAAAAGGTCACTTGCATAAGGTACTAAAGACTGGTCCCCCATCACCTCTAAGATTTGAGATGGAATAGTTTTATCTATTGCCAAAATATGTTCAATTCCTATGCATTCTACCAAACAGCCAAGGCATATGTATTTTCCTTTAATATGCCATTCCAACTGCAGAAGACTCTCAGTCAGCTCCAAAAAGAAAGGATCAATGATTGAATCTGCCCCTTCCAAGGTTAGCTGGTGGATCTGGAGAAGATTTCTAAATATGATTTTGGTTTGGTGTCTTAGAGCATCCAATGGATGTTCCCAGTGGGTATAGACATATTCCAAAAGTCTCCCAACTGTGCTTGAATTCCCATTCAGACTGTTCTTGAGGCTTGGGGAACTTGATTCAAGGACATGTATAGCTGAGTTAGTCCAAGATGCCAAGATTCTAGAAAGAAACATTTCCAGCGTAGATTCCTTAATCCTGAAGAAAAACGAACCATAAGTCTTATTATTATAAACTGACCAGTAAGAGAAGTTTTATTCATAAGCATTTAGACATTAGAAATATTAAATACAAGAGCCAGGTGTGGTGGTGCATGCTTGTAATCCCAGAGGGTCGTGGTTCGCAGACAGCCTCAGCTACTTAGTGAGGCCCTCTGCAAGTTAGTGAGACCCTGTTTCAAAATAAAGATTAAAAAATAGGGCAGGGGGTGTAGCTCGGAGATCAAATGCCCCTGGGTTCCATCCCCATCCCACACACACACACAAAAAAAAAAGAATTAAATACAGAAAGTACAATTATTACAAAATTTTAAAAACAAAAAATTACAAACAAGGCCAAAAAAGATCCCAAATATTTGCATGAATCTTTTTACCTTATTAAAAAAAATCCAAAAAGAAACACAAAGAAACTTTTGGAGGTGAATGAAATGTTCTCTATCTTCCTAGTGATAATGGTTTCACAGTTGGGTTTTTTTGGGGTTTTGGGGGGTTATTTTTTTTGGTGGTACTGGGGTTCCTGATAGCCTTTCTACCTCCAGGCTACACTCCCAGACCTATTTTATATTTTTTTTTATTTGGAAACAAGGTCTCTTAAGCTGGCTCCGAACCAGCGTGATCCTCCTGTCTCCGCCTCCCAAGCGCGGGGATTACAAGCGTGCGCCACCACGCCCGGCCTCTCACAGTTGTTTTAAAACATACTGAGTCTAGGGTTGGGAAGAGTAGAGTAAATGGGGTTTTTTTTTAGGGTGATAAAAACATTCTAAAATTGACTGCAGTGGCTGCACAACCCTGCAATTATACTAAAAGAAATTGACTTGCATCTTTTAAATATAAGAATAGTATAGTATATAATATATATACTATACATATATATATAGTATATAGTATATATAGTATATAGTTTGAACATGTAAAACATTATTTTGGAACATGGTAGTTTTCTTCCTTTATCACATGCTCATTACTATCAATTTTTATTTATCTTTTCTTTCTTTTTTCTTTTTCTTTTTCTTTTTCTTTTTCTTTTTTTTTTTTTTTGGTGATACTGAGGATTAAATCATTCTGAACTACACACCCAGCCCTATTTTATTTTTTATTTTGAAACGAAGTCTCACTAAGTTGCTGAGGGTGGCTATGAACTTGTGATCCTTCTGTCTCAGCCTCCTAAATACTGGAATTACAAGACTCCTAAATACTGGAATTACAAGACTATGCCACCACACCTGCCTAGTTTTACATTTTAAGCATATTATCACTTTCCGCCATTATGGTGAATACACACACACACACACACACACACACACACACACACACACACATCCCTGTGAACCAGATGATCTCCATTCTACCTCCAAGCAACTCCCCCAGCCCTATTTTTTGTTTTGAAATAGGGTCTTGAGAGGTTGCTGAGAGTCATGCTGAGTTGCTGAACCTACAATCCTCCTTTCTGAGCCTTCCAAGTAGAAGCACAGGTAGCATTTGGGGGGGGGGGGGTGCACTAGGGGTGGAACCCAGGGGCTTTCTACCTTCTACCTCTGGGCCAAACTCCCAGACCTATTTTATATTTTATTTGGAAACAGGTTCTCACTAAGTTGCTGAGGCTGGCGTCGAACCTGTGCAATCCTCCTGTCTCAGCCTCCCAAAAGTGGGGATTACAAGTTTGCACCACCACACCTGGCTCTCACATGTATTATTTTTAATTTAGGATTTATCCTGATCACTTTTCACTTGATTACTAAATAATTACCTGTCTCAGTTACATCTTTTAAATATCTTACAAGCAAAACAAAACTCACTGTGAACTCAAGGTGAACAAAACATGCACAACGTCCATGAGCAGGGCCTCTCCACTCAGGCCCAGGCTCCCGTCCTGCCAGTCCAACATAGCAAGTGTCCCCTGACACAGGAATAAGAGAGCTGACTCGGAGACATCAGCACAACACAGACTCCTGCAGCTGCTCACGAGCCACTCGGGGACGCTGGCGCAGTCTACTGAGCGGAGAAGCACGCTGCTAATCTGGAAAATATGTAACAGAAGTAATACATACAATGCTTTAAAATTTTTCAAAAGATATTTCAAAATAAAAATACAAAAATCTCTTTCCCCTGAAACATGCCAGGAAAAACTAAACTTAAAGATAAAATAGCCACAAACATTAAAGTTATATTAATATTAAAAGGAAAAAATTAAAACTAACCATATGGATCATTTTGCTGGTTTGAATGTACTGGTATAGCACAACACATTGCCACCTGCAGGTAGATGAGCTTAATGCTTTTAGATTTGAGAAATACATTTTTTTAAAAGATATCAGGCAATTACTGCATATCAAGCAATTATGTGATAGCATAAAATACTACACATATATTTTACATAAGTCTAATTAAAAAGGCCAAATGAGTTTCTAAATAATTTAGGAAGGGAAAAAGCTAACAGTAAATACAAGGAATGTGGTCTAAGTTATCAAATAATACTTTCCACATAGGGACTGGGGCCCAGTGGTAGATCTTATGCTCAACAGACAAAAGGAACTGGGTTAGTCCCCAGCACCAATCACATGCACACATGTGTATATGTGCACACACACATACACACACGCACGTGAAACAAAATTCACTTAACTGACTCCAGCATGATTCCTTTCTAAAGTATATAATTTGAGGCTATTTTTAAATAAAAAGTACATATTGATCACAAAGCTGTACTATGTACCTATATGTCAATCTCAGCATAATTTTAATATTATAAATATCTTTTATATAACTAAGGAGAGATTAAATTGAACAAAAAGCATTAGAAAAAACAGAGGGGTGGGAATTAGGGAAGGGCTAAATGAGTAATATGTGCATGTATGCCTCTACCATCTTGTACCCCATTAAAATGTATGACTACAATGCACCAATAAAAAATAAGTAAAAACCCGGGTGTGGTGGTGCAAGCTTGTAATTTCAGCATTCGGGAGGCTGAGACAGGAGGATAGCAGTTGGCAGATACCCTCAGCTACTTAGTGAGGCCCTCCACAACTTAGTGAGACCCTGTTTCAAAATAAAGAATAAAAAATAGGGCAGGGGGTATAGCTCAGAGTCAAATGCCCCTGGGTTCCATCCCCACACCCAAATAAATAAATAAATAAATAAGAAAAGCCAGAAGGATACATATATAAAATGTTGATACTAATTATTTTTGAGATGGATTTACTTTTTTTTTTTTTTGCTTTCTCTGATTTAATTGTCCTTATTATAAAAGATAAGGGTCATCAGAAAGTCCAGTGTTTGTAAAATAAAAACCTTTTCTCAATTTCACTTTAAAAATATCTTTTAGGGTTAGGAATGTACCTCACTGGCAGAACACTCACCTCACATATTTATAGCCTTGGATTCAATCCCTAGCACTATCAAAAAATAAAAATAAAAGAAATTTAAAAATAAGTTTAGATCCGGGCGTGGTGGCGCACATTTGTAATCTCAGCATTCAGGAGGCTGAGACTAGAGCATTGCAGTTCGCGGACAGCCTCAGCTATTTAGTGAGGCCCTCTGCAACTTAGTGAGACCCTATTTCAAAAAAGAGAATAAAAATTAGGGCAGGGGGTGTAGCTTGAAGGTTAAATGGCCCTGGGTTCCATCCCCAGACCCACAAACAAAAAAAAAAAGTTTATATGTCTAGCTCTCAGTAAATCACAATTCTTTTTTATTTTTTATGGGGGGGGTGTCTTATTTGTTTGTTTGTAGTACTGGAAATTGAATCCACGGCCTGGCGCCTGCTAGGTAAATGCATTCCTAGCCCTTCAATAAATTACAACTCTAAAAAGGAGAAGATGAGCCGGGCGTGGTGGCGCACGCTTGTAATCCCAGCACTTAGGAGGCTGAGACAAGAGGATCGCATGGTTTGAAGCCAGCCTTATCTACTCAGTGAGGCTCTCAGCAACTTAGTGAGACCCTGTTTCCAAATAAAATATAAAATTGGTCTAGGAGTGTAGTCCAGACATGGGATAGAACGTCCCCGGGTTCCATCCCCAGTACCACAAAAAAATAAATAAAAATAAAAAAGAGATGATGTACTTACCAACTCAGGAGTCTTTTCAAATGGATGAAACATACTCTTAATAAAAAGAATAACAGCTAGTCCAGATGTACTCTGAATAGTCTGTAACAGGTCATCTATTCAGCAAAAAAGCAGAAGGGCATGCATTAAATGACAGATACACCAGTGCAGTGGAAAGGGTGCTTGGAATCAGACACTCTTGGGTACAGTGTCTAGCATGACAACTTCTGAGGTGAGTGGGTCTTAAGTTATTTAACCTCCTAGGAACTCACTTTCTCTTCTGTAAAAATGGGAAATATAACTTCTATCTCACACATTTGTAGGTTTAAAAGACAATGAACATATAAGCTTGTAAGCCTACCACACAGAACCTCAATAAATGTGATTCCTTCCTCCCTCCTCTACATCACTCTTACTCGCCGAGCATTCTGAACAACAGTACCACCTGTCCTCTCCCTCCCACCAACATCTCTGTATCTTAATCCCATATACATACTTTTTCTTATAGAATCACAGGGCTTATGCAAAGAACCTGTATCAATGATAATCCAAACCTTGCTATCGTTGGCATTATACCCAAAGTAACCAAACAATTTTGATTCAATATCTTCGTTTTTTATTTACTGCTATTAGCCTCTGATAATTCAGATTGGGGTAAGACATATGACAGACACTAAATTACCTAGTAAGTATCTACTCTGCCCTTTCTTTTTGATATCAAAACTGCCTTTGGGGCAGTCACATGCTCAGCCAAAGGCAGAATACTTGTTACTCTGATATTCTTTACAACTAAAGGTAGCCATATAACAGGGAGAATTCAGGCTAATGGAATATAAGAAGTCCCTTGGGTACTTTTGTTTTTCCTGATTACAGGTAAAGATGCGACTGGTTCTCCTTCTTCCTATCTTGAACACAGACATAAGGTCTGAAACTACAGCAGACACAGGATAAACATGAGGCAATAAGTATAAGGGTGAAAGTCAATATGCCACACAGAAAGGCAGACAAAATTTGGGTCCTATATATATATATATATATGACCTACAGCAGGGCTGGATCACCTGCCACTTGATTTCTTGTTGTATGGGAACAGAGGGGAGACACATTTGCTTAAGTCCTAGAAGTTCAGTGTTCTGTTACTTGCAACTACACACTTAATGGAAACACGAAGATGAGGAGCATGTCTCCTTAGCAGCTTCTTGAAAACCAAGAATGTGGTTTTTAGTCTCTACAATGTTAGCAATTGTTGATACTTAATGCTGCCTAATATCAAACCACTGGGGGCTTCAAATAGGGATTATTAAATCATTTTATTTTATTAGTTGAAATACTTTTTTTTAAGGTTTTTTTTTTTTGGTACTTAAATTAAGCCCAGGGGTATTCTACCTCCAAGCTACACCATAAGTCCTTTTGATTTTAAAACAGGGTCTCACTAAATTGTTACATTGCTGAACCTGCAATCCTCCTGTCTTAGCCTCCCAGGTACTCAGATTACAGGCATGTGCTACCATACCTGGCTTGATATACTTTTTATAAAGAAAAATTTGCTCTCATCTATTTGATTTCCTTTTTTTTATAGTTCACATAGACAGAGTGACATATGAGATATAAGGAGGAGTACTGTCCAGGCCCACAATCATTTGTCATTTGTCATTATTTGAAGGGCACTCTTACTGCCAAGGAAAAATGTAGGGTTGCACTAATCTTTGTAACACACACACACACACACACACACACACACACACGTCCTCCAACATTATTCCTTGCTGAACTGGTACATCTGAAAGAAGAAAGCAGCCAGACATGGCAGTGCATGCTCGTAATCCCAGTACTTGGGAGGCTGACACGTGGATTGCAGGTTTGAGGCCAGCCACAGCTACTTAATGAGGCCCTCTGCAACTCACTAAGACTCTGTTTCAAAATAAGAACTAAGGCTGGGGATGTAGCTCGGGGGTAGAATGCGCCTGGGTTCAATCATCAGTATTGGGGGAAAAAAAGCATTAAAACCATATAATCCAGGGCCTTTCCCCACTTTATAGACTAGAAGAGAAATTGTGCATCTCAGTTAAATATACTGTATACCATTATTATGAAAAATGGATTGATACTCAATTATAACCCCAATGTATAAGCTGTACACTTACCATCACTTAAAAACTTCGTGAAAATACTCAGCAAGCCACACATACTGTGCCATGTGGGAGAACTAGAAGCCTTCCAAAGGTCTCCCTGGAAACCCTGTGCTTTTTGTACTAAAGTCATTGAAAGTCTAATGCCTACCAACAAGTCACTCATCAACTGTGTTTGAACAATATGATTTCCAGCAAATTTTCTACAAAAAAGAAAAAGTATTATTACAAAAGGAAATTCAAATAAAAGTGTGACTATGTCTACCTTTCTATCCCTCTCTAAAATAAACATTCCTCAATCAAAGGGACAAAATCAGCTTTAGTTATAGTAGACATTTATGCCTCTATCTTCTGCTTGCATAAACATTTCGATTATGTAGACATTTACTGAAAATTTCCAACACTCCTATCTCACCTGGTCCCTCTCTTTTAGCCAGTGACTAACCATTCCTCCTGCTTTAAGCAAAGATAAGAAATTAAGAAAAAGAATCAAGATGCATGATACAACTTATAAACTTCAATACACAATCTTGTGGGGGGACGGGTACTAGGAATTGAATCCAGGGGCATTCTAACTCCAACCCACACCCCCACCCCTATTTTTTATTCTTTATTTTGAAACAGGGTCTCACTGAGTTGCAAAGAGCCTCACTAAGTAGCTAAGGCTGTCTGCGAACAATGATCTTCCTGTCTTAGCCTCCCAAATGCTGGAATTACAAGCATGCACCACCACACCCGGTTCACTTAATCTTAATCAACTTTTTGAACTGGCTTCCAACATGCCAGGCTCTCCTAGATTTTCTACCTCACCATCACTCCTTCTCAGATAACATGTCCTATTCTGCATCACCATTTTTTTGGGGGGAGGCAGATTGCTGAGGATTGAACTCAGAGCCCCACACATGCTAAACAGTTACTCTAGCACTGAGATCTACCCCCCAGCCCTCCATAATTTCTGTGTGTCAGAGCACCCCAAGACTTAGTCCTTAGTCGCCTCCGTATGTGTAGAGGGGGAAAGTAAATGGAGATTAAAACCCAGGGCATTCTAGCTCTGGGCTACAACACCAGCCCTATTTTGTTTTTTATATTAAAACAGGGCTAAGCTGCTGAGCTGGCCAAAACCTGTGATCTTCCTGCCTCAGCCTCCCAAGTACTGGATTATAGGTATGTGCCACCACACTGGGCTCTTAGTCCCCATTTGTTTTTTGTTTGTTTTAGTTTAATTTGGTTTAGTATTGGTGACTGAACCCAAGGGCATTCTACCTCCAGACTACACTCCAGCCCTTTTTATTTTTTTGAAACAGGGTCTCACTAAGTTGCTAAGGTTGGATTCGAACTTGCCATCCTCCTTTCTCAGTCTCCCAAGTACTGGAATATAAGTGTGTGCCACTGCACCTGGCTTAGTCCCCTTCTTTTCTCCACCTAATTCTCTCCCTTAATGCCAATCACAACTAGCTCCTAAACTTTAAATTATAATTTATGTGCTAACAATTCCCAAACTTTTATTTCCAACTCAGACCTCTCTAATGCCAGACTTGTATATCTAGCTTCCTATTCAACATCAGTACTTGGATCTCTAACAGATAGCTCTAAATATGGGAACTTATCCTTACTCCAAAACTGTTCATCTGCTGGGATCTCTTATCTACAAAAACATCTCATGTTCTCCTCCTATCCCCTTTATCCCATCTTTAAGAAAACTTTATTGGTTCTACCTTCAATATATATCTAGAATCAGGTAATCATCTCAGCCTAAATCACTTTCATTTTTCCTTTGGATCACTGCAATAGACTCTAAATGGTCTCCCAGTTTCTATTTTGTTTAGTTTAGTTTAATTCTTTCTTTTTACTTTTTCTTGGGGGAAAGGGGATACTAGGGATTAAGATCAGGGCCTTGCACATGCTAGGCAAGCACTCTATCACTCAGCCACACCCCAGGCTCCAATCTATTTTCAACACTGGAGAACAAAGAGTGATCCTATTAAAATATAACCCAGGAAAAAGAGCTTGGCAGTTCCTTAAAACAGTAAACACAGAATTGCCATGTGATCTAGATACGGTATATATCTCTTAGATATACACCAAAAGAACTGCAAACAGGGAATCAACATATATTTGTACACCAATGTTTACAATAGTATTACTCACAATAGCCAAAAATTAGAAGGTACCCAAATGACCATTAAAAAAATGGACTGACAGACAAAATATGGCCTACATATACATACATAGAATATTTAGCCATAAAAACTAATAAAATTCTAATACACACTACCATATATATGAATCTTAAAAACATTTTAAGTGAAAGAAGACTGACACATAAGCACAAGTGTCATATGACTACATTTATATGAAGTACCATAATAGACAAATCCAAAGCAGTAGAAGGCAGAATAGAAATTACCAGAGAAAGACAGTGAACTTTCTTTTGGACCCACAGAATTTGAGTTACCTATAAAATATCTAAGTTGAGGCCGGGCGTGGTGGCGCATGCTTATAATCCCCGCGCTTGGGAGGCGGAGACAGGAGGATAGCGCAGGTTCGAAGCCAGCCTCCCTGGCCTGAGACCCTGTTTCCAAATAAAAATGTAAAAAATAGGTGTCTGGGAGTGTAGCCCAGAGGTAGAAGGGTTTCCAGGAACCCCCGTACCACCAAAAAAAAAAAAGCTAAGTTGAGATGTCTAGGAGACAACTGACTATATAAGTCTACCACTCAGAAAGAGATCTAAGTTGGAGTGATAGATTTGGGAATCCTCAAGATTAATGTGTGGAGCAGAGAGTGGGCCCCAGAGAGCCCTGAGCAGCCCCGCCACAGTCGGCCTAGTTACCATCACACCCCAGGAGGAGGAGGAGCCGCCGCCGGCCCCAATCACAATCACCACAACCTACAGCAGCAAGGCCGGGTTTGTGCCAGCTGCGCTGCCCACACAAAGCCTGGCAACCCCGCAGGGAGTGGAGGCCCATGGCCTCACAGGCGGCACCTGCCAGCAGGAACAAGAAAGTCATCGCACTGAAGGTTTTGAGAACGGTAAAATGGTTCAGTGTAAGAAACGGATATGGTTTCATCAAGAGGAATGACACCCAGGAAGATGTACTTGTACACCAGACTGCCATAAAGAACAACCCCAGGAAGCACCTTCGCAGAGCAGGAAATGGAGAGAGTGTGGAGTTTGACGTTGTTGAAGGAGAAAAGGGGGCAGAGGCAGCAAATGTCACAGGCCCTCGTGGAGTCCCACTTCAGGGCAGGAAAGAGGCAGCAGACCGTAACCATTATAGACGCTCTCCACGTCTAGGGGTCTTCCACGCAATTACCAGCAGAATTACCAGAATAGTGAGAGTGGGGAAAAGAGCAGGGATCAGAGAGCACTCCTGAAGGCCAGTCCCCCACTGCGGGCCCCACCGCAGGCAAAGGTTCCCCTTACTACAGGGGGAGACCTATGGGCATGACCACAGCATTTCAACCCTCAGGTGCGAGAAGTGATGGAGAGTGCTGACAACCAAGAGCAGGGAAACAAGGTAGACCAGTGAGACCGAAAGTATATGGGGGTTACAGACCTCGACATCACAGGGGCCTCCTCGCCAAAGACAGCCAGAGAGGATGGCAAGGAAGAGGATGAGGAAAACCAAGGAGATGATACCCAAGAGCAGCAGCCACCTCGAGGTCGGGACCACAGCAACTTCAATTACGTGCGCAGACGCCCAGAAAACCCTACACCGCAAGATGGCAAAGAGACACAAGCAGCGGATCCACCAGCTGAGAATCCTGGCTCCCGAGGCTGAGCAGGGTGGGCTGAGGAAATGCCCACTCACCGTCTCTACCACCATCCACTTAGTCATCCAACAAGAAATGAAAATGAGATTCCAGCCATAAGAAATGAACAAAAGAATGGAGCTGGAGACCTGAAATGCTTGCTTTTTGCCCGTTGACCAGATAACTAGAACTATTTGCATTATCTATGCAGCATGGGGTTTTTATTATTCTTACCTAAAGATGTCTCTTTTTGGTTATGACAAACGTGTTTTTTTCAAAAAGCCTGTTTTTTCTCAATACACCTTTAAAGGTTTTTAAGTTGTTTCATATCTGGTCAAGTTGAGGTTTTTAAGAACTTCATTTTTAATTTGTAATAAAAGTTTACAACTTGATTTTTTTCAAAAAAGTCAACAAACTGCAGGCACCTGTTAATAAATGTCTTAAATAATTGTCTTCATGAAAAAAAATTAATGCGGTGGCTAACATCAAAGAATTTGATATTAAGCAGTCAGAACAAATGGACTAAAAATAATTGGACCCACATTTATGAGAAGAGCTGAAAAGTCTAAAAGCAGGCAGACAAGGAACACCTGATAAGGCAAAAGGAAATTCTTGAGTTAAAGACAGCATACAAGTGAGGCATGGTGGCACTCGCTTATAATCTCAGTACTTGGGAAGCTGAGAGGAGGATCATAGGTTTGAGGCCAGCCTCAGCAATTTAGTGAGGCTCTCAGCAACTTAACAAGACCCTGCTTCAAAATAAAAAATAAAATCAAGCTGGGGGTGTAGCTGGAAGGTAGAATGCCTCTGGGTTCAATCCCCAGTAACACACACACACACACACACACACACACACACACACACACACACACAAAGTAAAGATAGCATAGAGGTATTATTTATACTCTCTCCTAGAACCTCCCTAATACAACAGCTGTAGGATTTAAAACATAAAAAGACATAAATACAGGAGGGCACCAACAAGCAACATGACAGAATAATAATATTTTAGAGACTACAAAGCAAACAAATGAGTAATCAAGAAAGGTAAAGCAACTTGATCTCTAGCCCCAAAAGGCTCAGAAGCTGTCAGTACTAAGCACTCGTTGGTCTGGAGGTTAAGTGCAGGGCTGAAAACAGGAAGACTGACTACAAGTCTACTTAAGAAATGTACAAACTCTGAATCATGCCCCCAAGCCAGCAGACAACTGATTTACTGTTAGAGGAAAACACCAGCAAGCATCTGGGAAGAAACAGCACTGAGAAAAGGCAGCAATACCATATCACAACCAAGAGAACTACACAGATCTACACATAAAGGGTGCCAAAAGCCATGCCTTAACTTCTTCCATGGTAATCTACTACCCCAGCAAAAAGACCTACAGATACTGACACAAAGAAATAGCTCAGGTAGACTAGTCTAGAATAAACCTACAATCAACCCCACTCATACGCACAGAGCAGCGAGTCAATTCTCAGTGCCCTGTTCTTAAATACAAATACCCAGCCAAGGATCACTAGAGTTTTGAGGAAAGTTACTAACAGGAAATATAGTGAATAAACCCAGAAAACAGAAAAGAGCAACTTAGAAGAAATAGAGACAGATAAAGATTTAAAAAATTAAAACTGAAAAAAAAAAGAAAAGGGAGAGAGAGAAAGAGAAGGAAAGATAACTATTATGTCTGAGAGATAATACAGGAACTTCACCCATAAAATAAAAACTAGATATTATTTTAAAAAAAAGGACCACACAAAGGTTAATAACAAGCTCCTCCCTTTCTCTTCTATTCTCATAATAACTTATGTCACCTTTTAAAAATATCAAACCTCTAAAAAATAAATAATCAGTTCTAACAATAATGGAGATGGATTAAAAAAACACATTCTAACACCTTTTTGAAAATGTTCTTTGTACAGAGAGAATACATAATGGAGAAATGCATACATATACACAAGTATGCAAACATATAGTACTTGCCTACTTTCTTCTAGGATTTCAATTAAACACTTCTGTAGAAATTGAAGTACTGAAACAAAAAAATATAATCACAAACCAGAACTTAAAACTGCAAGTTTTAACTTTAGTACAAGAAAACACTTAAAATCAGCTACATATGTGATATAATACAGAAGCAGAAATTTTTTTTAAAATGATGTACTTTAGTGATCTTTGGCTACTGCCAAGAAATGTAAAAGAAGCCAGTTCCAGAATGACTCACATGAGCAACAAAATAGCCAATAAAATAAAATAGGGCTTACCATTATTAAGCAAATTATTAACACCTGATCTACCTGTAGGGAAAAAAATAACACTGGTGAGGAGTTTCACAAAAATTAGTTTCTTTTAAAAATAATGATGTAATGACAGGCAGTAGTCAAAAGACTACAAAAATGCAGGCTTACCCAAGTTAAAATTCTCCATACAGGAAGATATATTGTCAATTACTTTCCTATAAGAATATAGATCAGTAGTATTCAATTCTTCTTGAAGATGGGAAGTAAAACTCTGTATAGCCTCAGTTTGAAAAAATTCTGGTAGGCCGTTCAGTGAGCTAGAAAAAAAACCAAATAGTAAAATTCTGACAACCTTGTATCAGCAGACGTGAGGAAGGAGAAAAATCACACAAATATAGAAACATTAATTTAAACCTTCAAAATATAGTACCATCACTGGAACTTCCCATTCTATATCTCATCTGGTCTCCCAGGTTTTATCTTGATACCCTCTCACTCCCCAAATTATTCTCAACAGAGAAGACAAAGTGGTCATTATAAAATACCATGTTACAGAATCTATGGGGGATTGGCTCCAGGATCATCCACAGATGCCAAAATGCTAGGAAGTTCAAATTTCTCATATAAAATGGCATCACAGTATTGGCACATTACAAATAAACATCTTCCATGTACTTTAAATCACTTCCATATTACTTAAAATACTCAGTATAATGTAATGCTATGTAAATAGCTCTTATACTCAATTGTGTGGGGAATAATGACAAGGAAAACAAGTTTGTGATTATATATGTTTCGTACAGATGCAAATTTTCAAGTATTTTTGGTCAGTAGTTGGCTGAATGCAAAATCCATGTACAGGCAGAGCCGACTTTCTGCCTAAAAGCCTCCAACAACTCTAAAATACATGCATACCAACCAACAGTTTACAGTGCCCTGCAATACCCTATGCAATCTGCCCCTTCCCTTTAGCTATCTGACCTCATCTCAATCCTTGTTCACTTAGCTCTGACAACATGGCCTTCTTCTGTTCTGACAACATGCCCAAGTCTTTGCTCTTGTTTCCTCATCCAGGAACACTCTTCCCTTAAATACCCAATAATGACTGCCTCAAACCTTGAGGATCAATCTCAAATACACCTTACTATGTCTGAGCAAAGCTACCTGCAGTGACCATATTGAAGTCATAATACACATATCATCCTTGATGTTCCCACCCCTACCTCTGCTCACTCTGCTTTATTTTTCTCTAGAGCTAACATCCTGTAATGCTGTTAAATTATTTTGTCTATTTTCTATCTTCCTCCTGGAATGTAACTTCTAGATTACTTTATTTATTATATCCCCAAGTCCTGGAAGAACACATGAGAAATAATACTTTATAAAAATTTACTGAATGGATAAACTTATGTCAATTTTACCTCAATAATCTAAAGCAAAAGCAACAGTCTTTTTTTTTTTTTTTAATGACTAAACAGTTCAAAGCTTTTTGGATGAAAAAACTTAAAAACTGGAATATTCTAGAAAGAGTCAGGAGTTTGTCAGTATCAAACTACAGTAAATAAAACTGCCATGTTGGCACATCAGCAACCCAAGTCTAAAACCAATCAAATACATGTATTAAGGAAAATATAACACCAAAAAGTGGCATTCCAAATATGTGGGGAAAGATAGATTATTCAACATTTTGGACATAAGTGGCTCATATTATAGAAAGGAAAACTAAGCTGTATTTCCACCTCTCCCCACAACTCAAGACTTAATTCCAGATGGATTTAAAAGTTGAACAAGAAAAATTTTAAGACAAGCAGATAATTGTTAATAATGTTCTGTTAAAGAAAACATATATAAGCAGGGCATAAAATTCAGAAATCTACACAAAGAAAAGCAATAGTAAGATTGACGAGAAAAAAATTTCAATTTTTATAAGGATGGGATACGATGAACAAAGTTTAAAGTAAGAAAATAAAAAACCAGGCATGGTGGCACATGCTTGTAATCCCTGTACTTGGGAGGCTGAGACAAGAGAATCACAGTTGAAGGACAGCCTTAGCTATTTAGTGATGCCCTCCATAGTTTAGTGAGGCCTTGTTTCAAAATAAAGAATAAAAAACAGGCTCTTTCTGGATTCTTCTTTCTCTCTCTCCCCCTCTGTCTCTCTCTCTCTCTCTTTCTCTTTCTCTCTGTTTCTTCCTTTCATACCAGCCCCTCCAATAAATCTCTTGGCTACAAAAAATAAATAAATAAATAGGAATGGGGGTGTAGCTCTGAGATCAAATGCCCCCAGGTTCCATCCCCAGAACTGCAAAAAAAAAAAAAAGAAAGAAAGAAAAGAAAAATATCCCACTTACGTAAGGTATCTAAAGTAACCAAATTCCTAGAAACATTAAGTAGACACTGGGGGAAGAAATAGGGAGTTACATAATGAGTGGAGAGTTTCAGTTTTGCAAAATGAAAAGGTTCTGGAGAACCACTGCACAACAGTACTGTACACTTTAAAAAAAAAATGGTTAAGAAGCTGGATGTGGTGGGGCTTACCTGTAATCTCAATACTTGAGAGGCTAAGACAAGAGGATCTCAGATTCAAGGCCATAAACTTAGAAAGTCCTGTCTCAAAATAAAGAGTTCTGGGGGTATAGCTCAGAGAAAGAGCATTCCTGAGTTCAATCCCCAGCATCACCAAAAAATATTTTTAAAAGTAATTTTTTTTGGGGGGGGGCAGTACTGGGGATTAAACCCAAGGCATTCTGCCTCTATACCTCCAGCCCTATTTTTTATTCTTTAATTGAAACAGGGTCTCACTAAGTTGCAGAGGTCTCACTAAGTAGCTGAGGCTGGCTACAAACCTGATCCTACTGTCTTAACCTCCCAAGAACTGGGATTACAAGCGTGCACCACCACGCCCAGCAAAGAAAGTAAATTTTAATTTATGTGTTTTTTTTTTTTTTTAACCACAACTAAGGGGGGGGGGGGTCAGACTGTACTATCCAGGCTCAGTAGCACATAGTCACTGTAATCATGACTACAGAGGCTGAGGCAGGAGGATCCCAAATTAGAAGCCAGCCTGGACAACTTAACAATACCCTGCCTAAATTAATAGGGGAGGGGAGGCTGGGAAGTAGCTCAATGATAGAGCACTGCTGGGTTCAATCCATTTCTGTTTGTTTGTTTGTTTGTTTGTTAGTTTGTGGTGGTGTTGGGGATTGAACCCAGGGTCATTCTACCTCTGAGCTATAACCCTAGCCCAATTTTCTATTCTTTATTTGAAAAAGGATCTCACTAATTTGCGGAAGGCCTCACTAAGTAGCTGAGGGTAGCTGCAAACCTGGCCTCCTGTCTCAGCCTCCCAAGTACTGGGATTAAAAGTGTGCACCACCATATCCAGCTCAATCCAAATTTCTAAGACATGGTTCAACAAAAGAAGTTCTAGATCATTATGTAGAGTATAATCCCACGTAGATACCAAAATGGTAAATGATGATATTTACTAAGAAAAATGAAATAGGTCATAATAAAATGCAACTCTTACTTTTTATTTTGTATATTTCTACATTGCTTGAAATTTTTACATCAAGCATATATTCCTGTATTTTCTGCATCTGAAACAGATGAGACAAATGGGACAGAAAAACTAGCAAGATAGGCAATTTAAACATAAATGTAGAACTGGGAGTGGTGGTATACACTTGTAATCCCAGTACTTGGGAGGCTGAGACAGAAGGATCGCAGGTTTGCAGCCAGCCTCAGCAACTTTGTGAGACTGTTTCTCAAAATAAAAAATAAAAAACTGGGCTGGAAGGTGAGCTCAGAGGTAGACTGCTCCTGGGCTCAAATACCAGTACCACAAAAAAAGCATAAATGTAAATAGACTGAACCAAGAGTCATCAAATAAAGGGCCACAGACCAAAGCCAAAGCCCAATAGTCTGTTTGCTAAGTTCTGTGACTAAAAAGGCCTTTTATTTTTCTTTGCTTTTATGTTTTATGTGTTGCGAGCGGGGAAGGCGTTCCTGGAAATTGAACCCAGGGCCATTCTAATTCTGAATTACATCCTCAGCCCTTCATTTTTTATTTTGAAACAGGGTCTTACTAAGTTGCTGAGAGCCTCACTAAGTTGCTGAGACTGGCCACAAACCTACAATCCTCCTGTCTCAGATTCCCAAGACCTAGTTATAATCATGTGCCACTATGCCCAGCTTTACTTTTTACTTTGAAACAGGTTCTCACTAAGTTGCTGAAGGCCTCCCTAAGTTGCTGAGGCTAGCCTTGAACCTGAGATCCTCCAGTCTCAGCTTCCCAAGCACTAGGATTACTGGAGCATGCCACCATATCAGCCAGCTTTTATATCTCTAAAGAGGAGAGAGAAAAAATATGAATGAAATTTCTAATAATATTATTTCAGCTCAGCTTTGTCAAAACAGGGAAGAAACTTTGGTTCCTTTTTATGGCACCCAACTTTCCTTCCTGTTTTTCCTTACCTTGCCAATACCTTCTTCAAGGGATTCTTTAGACTCAAGGAAAAATAAAGGCCTGCTAAAATATCCAAGCAACTCTGAATACCGGGATCACACACACCATTTTTATCTACCTTCTCTAGTAGAGGCACAATCTATAATTAAAAAAAAAAGAAAAGTAATTTTTCTAAGTACAGCAAAGTAAAATGATTACAAACACTCTTAAGTCCCAATTATACTGTGAAGTGTTTCCACACCGTACTGTTAGAGCTAATAATTTAAATAACTATTTCAATATGTATTAACTTTTTTATCCCATTGCCCTAATTTTCTCTACCTTCTTGACTCTCATCCATTAAGAATCACAGACTTGTTGGTCTGCTATTAGCTTTAGTAGAAAGCCTACAATAATCTTAAAAACTATTAATATATTTGAATGCCTTCTAAAAATTATTACACAAGTTCAAATGGTAAATCCAAATGTTGAGATACTTAAAGGACAATTTTTATGTTTTAAACTTGCTTACTGAAAAGTTCGTTGTTGTTGTTGTTGTTTTTGGTACTGAGGTTTGAACCCAGAGGCATTCTATCTCTGAGCTACACCCCCAGCCCTACTTTATTTTGTTTTAAAACAGGGTCTCACTAGGTTGATGAAAGTCTCACTACTTGCTAAGGCTGTCCTCCCACCAGCAATCCTCCTGTCTCAGCCTCCCAAGTACTGGAATTAGAAGCATGCACCACCATACCTGGCCTACTGAAAAGTTTTAAGGATTCAAATTAATAGAAATATTCTTTAAAAAGTTATCTCCTCGCTGGGCTTGGTGGCACACACTTGTAATCCCCGCGCTTGGGAGGCGGAGACAGGAGGATCGCGCAGGTTCGAAGACAGCCTCTCTGGCTTAAGAGACCCTGTTTCCAAGTAAATATATATATAAAAAAAAAAGGTCTGGGAGTAGCCCAGAGGTAGAAGGGTTTCCAGAAACCCCAATACCACCAAAAAAAAAAAAAAAAGTTATCTCCTCAAAGGAGGTATGATCAATTATCTCCTATCCTATTTAAAGTTCTAATTATGGTGGATGCCGGAATATGGCTTCTACGGCTGCTGTCAATAAATGCATATTATACAATGAACAAAAAAGGAAAAAAAACCTATTCTTTAGTGATAAACTGATCCTATATAATTGAAGCTAAAAATGTCAGTTACTTTTAAAAATTGCTAACAGCATGATAATCCTTAAGAGAAACCCATGAATAACAATTTAATCTTACCTGTTTAATATAATGGATTTGTGACACTCCATCTCTGAGTTGTACGCAATTCAACAGCAAAGAAGCTAGATTTTTCCCTTCCTCATCAGCGAAAGCTACATAATACACACAAAAAATATTCAATGATTTAACAATTTATGGATGAGAGTTTGCTTTTGTTATGCATCCTACAAAATGTTTAAAGTTATAAGCCAAAGAAGCAAGCAGAGCTTAGTAGGAAGACAATTTTTAAAAAATCATTTTATACCCAAAATTGGATATAAGAAACAGAAAGCCAGGTGTGGTGGCACAAGCTTGTAATCCCAGTACTGGGGAGGCTGAGAAAGTAGGATCTGGGTTCGTTAGGGCTAGCCTCAGCTACTTAGTAGGCCCTCTGCAAAACTTAATGAGACTCTATTTCAAAATAAAGAATAAAAATCCGCTTGGAGGTAGCTCAGAGGTAGAATGTCCCTGGGTTCAATGCCCAACACCCAAAAAAAAAAAAAAGAGAAAGAAAGAAAGAAAGAGAGAAAGTAAATAGAAATAATTGGAATATTACATGCTATGAGGTCCCAGATATTAAAATATTCTGCTTGCAAATTAGAACAGAAATGTATACAACAAGTAAAATTAGAAATCACCTACATCTCAAAGTTTCAAGGTCCTCATGACGAAGGGTCAACGCAGTAACTTGCATTTCTCGCTTTTTCTTTACACCCATTTTAAATAGAATTAACAGCAGTCACTGCAAGAAAAAAGTTTAAAGCATTGTCTACAGGAAGATTTCTCAAACGCAACAAAACTGACATTTTGGGCAAGACAATTCCAGCATCCTCCCTCCCAACAAGTTGGGACAATCAAAATGATGTCTCCTAACATTCCCAAATGTCTCCTAGGGAGCAAAACTGCCCAGGCAGAGAATTACCAATCTAAGGGTTTCTGCTTTAAAAACATATTTTTTTAAGCTCAAGAAGAGTCTATTGTTGTCTAAAGTTACTTTTATTCAGTCTCTGTATTTTACAATCTTTTGATAAAGGAAACTTACATACTATCCCTGTGAGTTCACTCTTACCTACCAGATGAATGGGCTAATGACTGCACACTAATAATTCCATGCCATCTAGAAAAAAGTCACTAAGGACATGCCATAAAGCTAACTAGTTATCATTTGCAGTGTTTATGATACAAACATTACAGGATGTCACACAGCACCTTTATAAAAGGCATAAACTGGGATGATTACACTAAATGATGGAATCCACTCAATAAACTGTAAATGAGCAAAATGAAGTTTACCAAGATGAAAGAGAATTAAATGTAAAATGCTGCATTTAGATTAGAAACAAAAAACGCACACACCACAGGGAATACAGGCCAGGGAGCCAGAGGAAGGTGAAATGTGACTTTTTTGTTTTTTGGTTCTGGGGATTGAACCCAGAGGCATTCTACCCATGAGCTACATCCCCATCATGATTTTATTTATTTAGGAACAGGGTCTCACTGGGTTGTTAAAAGCCTCTGTATGTTGCTGAGGCTGGCTTTGTACCTAAATCCTGTCTCAGCCTCCCAAGTACAAGGAAAATAAGCATGCACCATCACTCCAGGCCAAAATGGGGCTTTTCCAGTTCAACACGTGAGCCAACTGCTGAATACTACTTTAGAAGTTGACCAGCTGCCAGGCGTGGTGGCTCACGCTAGTAATCCCTGCGCTTGGGAGGCGGAGACAGGAGGATCGCGCAGGTTCGAAGCCAGCCTCACTGGCTGAAGAGACTCTGTTTCCAAATTAAAAAGTATAAAAATAGGTGTATGGGAGCGTAGCCCGGAGGTAGAAGGGCTTCCAGGAACCCCAGTACCACAAAAAAAAAAAAAAAAAGTTGACCAGATCGAGGGAGTGCATAATTCCTAAGTCACCCACCTAGGTAATGTGACATGCAGTACACAGTGTACAGGGAAGGGTAGCATACCTGAAGGAGCAACAACTTAAGATCTAGAGTGCATTGGATAAACCGGGCTTGGTGGCACACACTTGTAATCCCAGCATTCAGGAGGCTGAGACAGGAGGATCAAGGTTCGGGGACAGCCTCAGCTACTTAGTGAGGCCCTTTGCAACTCAGTGAGACCCTGTTTCCAAATAAAGAATAAGAAATAGAGCTAGGAGTGTAGCTCGGAAGTAGAATGTCCCTGGGTTCCAGCCCCAGTAACGCAAAATAATAATAATAATAATAATAATAATAATAATAATAATATTAATAATAATAATAATAAATAATAATATGCAATGGATAGCTAAGTGACAGGCCAGCCGTAACACTAAAGATTATATGGGGCCATTTGATAAGAAGAAAAAAAAAATACAGTAATGGCAGGTGAGAAACCCACTTAGCCAAGAAATGTTTTTAAAACGAACGTGGCTAGACAGGCATTGACAAGGAAGGTATTTTTAAAATGCTATGATTAGATTCAGAGAAATAACTGAGGCTCCCTTCCTATCAAAATAATCAGCGTGAAAGTGAGACGGGACTGCAGAGGGTAACGAAGGATACAATTCTCTGGTAGGTCGTGAGCAAGTTTGCAGCAGGACTTGAACCTCACACCCTCAGGACTCCACAGAATAGGCTCGCTAATTATGCATACCCAATGGATGCTGAGATGTGTATCCTGGTGAGCTGGGCCTCCCCGGTCCACCCTAAACCCTTGCCAGAGAGTACCCAGCGAATCCTACTCGTGGGTTCCACTTGCTGCTTCCCTTCTGATCCTTGTTCCCTTCCCATCTACACCTAACTCCCACAAACGTTTTCTGGGATATTTCAGAACCACGTGGAGTGCAAAAAATGACATGTGAAAAACGGGGGTTAAAGGACTGTCTCCATGGAAACCCAAGCGACCGGAAATCAGAATCACAACCGCCAAATTCTAACGAGCGATGCTACAGCCGTGAACCGGAGTGACTCTAGAATTGTAATCCGCCCGCCGAGCGGTGAAGAGCCCCGCGCTGCCGCGGGTCTGGCAGGCAGGGCGCCTGGGAGCCAAACCTCGTGCGGCGGGCGTCCCGGGGCTCGCAGGCGTCAGCAGTTCCGGAAGTCGGCTAGTCTACCGGGTCTCCACACCTCGCGACGTGGTCGGCGGTGCACTACCGGGTCGGGAGGGGAGAGGGGCCCGGGACCGGAGGATGATATATCGCGAGAGCATCTCCTCCAATCAAGAGTCGTGCGTCGTGACGTCACGGAGGGGCGGTAGCGAGCGTACGTATTTAGACCGCGACCCTCAACTCCGCAGAACTTAAACTGCGGCGACCTGGCCGCGAGAGCCTCTGTCGACTGTTGTACCTCGCGCTCCTCTGAGTGACCTGGGCTGTGGCCTCCTCACCCAGGAGCTCCTCTGTCTCCATCCCGACCTGCCCTTTCCCTATTCAATTTAACTAGCAGCGAAACGAGGTGAAAACTACCTTCAGGCGGCTGGCACGGGAAAGCCAGAGACTAGAGACTGCGAGAGGGCTAGGGGTTGGGGTGAGGACTGAACTGAAGCTAGGAGAAGAAATCTGGCAAAAATGAGAAGTGCTGGAGTGAAAAGTGCGCTTTTTTCATTGAGCAATTTAAGGAACTCTGCTGTCTGAGCGTTGTCAGACGCTGGCCTTGAAAGTAGTCCCTAAAGGGCACACTTTTTCACATGATTGAGTTCACACTATTTCTCATATGGTTCAGTACTTTAAAAATAAACAAAACGAGTGCAGTGGAAGGGGGCAGGAGCAAAACTACAAATCCTGTCTTGAGCATTAATTGGGGGAAATACTGAAAAACATCCAGGAGCCTAAAGCATTACTCAGATTGATGTCTTTAATCTTTTAATCATTACTTCTCTGTTTTATAGCACCTTGCCTTGTTTTTCCTTGTAGTTTTGACACATGTGTTATGTATTAATAAATACCTCGCTTGGGCCGGGCGTGGTGGCGCATGCTGGTAATCCCCACGCTTAGGAGGCTGAGACAGGAGAATCACGCAAGTTCGAAGCCACCAAGGCTGGCTTAAGAGACTCTGTTTCCAAATTTTAAAAAATATAAAAATAGCTCTGGGAGTGTAGCCCGGAGGTAGAAGGGTTTCCGGGAACCCCAGTACCACCAAAAAAAATTTTTTTAATACCTTGTTTTGTTTGGTTTTCAGTTTTATGGAATTATGTATGCTCCAGCAGTTTTCTTCTTTAAGCATTGCTTTTGTGATTCACCCACATAAAAGCAGGTAGCTGTAGTTCTTTGATTCACTGTTGTGTAGTATTCTACTGTTTAGCGTATTACATTCACCTGTCCATTCTAGTACCTCTGGACATTGGATTATTTCCAGATTTTACTCTAACAATGCTTCTGGGAACTAGTTCATATATGTCAACTGATGAGTATGTGCAGAACTTACTCTACAGTACTTTTTTTCAAATATTTTTCTGACGACTACTGATTAGAACCAAATACATATAAGTACTCACACATACATACCTGAAACAAAAACTTCTTGAAATATTTTATGGGAGCACTGAGATTTTCTTTACTTACTTATTTCTTTTTAATTATGATAAAATACACATAATGAAATTTTCATTTTAACCATTTTTAGTGTGTGTGTATGTTCTTAATGTATGTTGTTAGGGGTCCACTGGGATTATTGCTTAACTCAATGGATCCCAACCCTTTGTTGTTGTTCTGATGAAACCATTTAAAGATAAGGAGCAGACACTGTGACTTTACAGCCCACATAATGGGAAGGAGGTAAACATAATAAACATATGATAAAAGGTAGTGGCTGCTGTGGAAAAGCAGGGAAACAGAAGATGACAATGTAAGGAAGATTTGTTACTATTTAAATTAGGATTGTTGGGCTACTCGTAGGGAGCCCCTCCCCTGTGTGGGAGCTATTCTGTCTATTTTCTATCTTTCTTTGGCTTACAAATAATATTTCATAAATAAAAATAGGATGATCAAGTAGACATCCTTGAGTGCAGATTTTTAATGATATAGATACCTGAGGGAAGAGAAAGCTTTCCATACAGAGAGAACAACCAGTGCCAAGGTCCTAAAGCAGGAGCTTACTTGTTGGGAGACCAACAAGGAGGCCAGAATGGCCTAACCCAAGTGAATAAAGGGGTAAATAATAAGGGATGAGACAATGAGTTTTAGATCATTTAAAGCCTTCAGATTATTGTAAGGACCTTGACTTTCACTCTTAGGTGAAATGGCGAATCACTTTGAGCAGAAAGGTAATAGAATATAATTTACACAGGAAATCTAGGAAGGAGGCAGTTCCTGTGAACCAGGCAGACAAGGAATGGGTGGCTCAGACCACAGGGTTAGTAGTACAGAGGGTGAGAAATGGACAGATTCTGGATATAACTTGCAATTTCCTGAAGGTATGAGGAAATGGTATGGGAAAAGGAAGTCAAAGATGATTGCAAGAGTTCTGCCTTGTACAACTAGAAAGATGAATTTGCCATTCAATTAGTGATAGAAGGAAAAGTCTACTTGGAACAGATTGTAATGAGTTTAAGAGACTGGGAGGAGAGAAATTGTCAAGATGAAGTACACTCGGCTCCCTATATGTGAATATTCCATATCCATGAATCCAACCAACTGCAGATTGAGAACATTTAGGGGGAAAAAAGCCCCAGTACTTGGGAGGATAAAACAGGAGGATCACAGGTTCAAGGCCAGTGTGTGGTAACTTAGGAACACCCTTTTAAAAAGGGCTCAGAGGTAGAATGCCTTTGGGTTTAATTCCCAGTATCACAAAATAGAAAGAATATGACATGCTCAGTGATGCTAGTTGCAGATAAGGGGCCTCAATTCCTCCTTCCATAGGCCTCTTCCCAGGACACTTGTACAGTCTGACAACATGGTGGCTGGCATTCCCCTGAATGAGCAAGTCAGCAAGGTAGAAGCTTTGATGACCTATAGGGCCTAGTCAATTAAGCCACACCCCATTATCTTGCTATATCCTATTGGCTACAAAGCTCATCCATATTCAATGTAGGAGGATCCACACAAAAGCATCAACACTGGGAGTTCATCATTGGAGGGCCATTTAGGAAGCTGGCTACTATGGTGCTATTAAATATCTACTGAGCCTGGCATGGTGGTGCACACTTGTAATCCCAGTACTTGGGAGCCTAAAACGGAGGATCTGGGTGTGTGGTTAGCCTCAGCTACTTAGTGAGGCCCTCTGCAACTTAGTGAGACCCTGTTTTAAATAAAGAATAAAAAAAACTCAGACTAGGGGTGTAGCTCAGAGGTAGAATGCCCCTGGCTTCAATCCCTAGCACCACAAAAAAAAAATATGCAGATTTCCCTTGATGCTCAAAAATGCACTAATAGATAATAAACGAATGCTTCACTTAAGAGTTGTTTAAACTGAATGTGATGCTCCTGTAATTCCAGTATTTGAGAGGATAAGACAGGGAGAGCCAAAGTTTGAGACCAATCTCAGCATTTTAGCAAGACTTTCAGCAACTTAGCAAAACCCTGTTTCAAAATAAAAGGTTTTTAAAAAGGGCTGGTAAAGCCAGGCATGGTGGCACATGCTTATAATCCCAGCATTCAGGAGGCTGATAACGGAGGACCGGGGTTCGTGGACAGCCTCAGCTACTTTGTGAGGCCCTCTGCAACTTAGTGAGACCCTGTATCAAAATAAAAATAGGGCAGGGGTGTAGTTCTGAGGTTGAATACCCCTGGGTTCCATCCCCAGGCCCCCAAATAAATAAATAAAAATAAAAAGGGCTGGTAAGAACCTGGCATGGTGGCAGACACTTATAATTCCAATACCTGGGAGGCTAAAACAGGATCATACAGGTTTGAATCCAGCCTCAACTACTTATTGAGGCTTTTAGCAACTCAGTGAGACCCTGCTTCCAAACAAAATATAAAATAGGTATGGGAGTGTAGCATGGAGGTAGAAAACCCCTGGGTTCCATACCCAATACCACAAAAAAAAAAAAAAATAAGGGGGGGCTTGTGAGGAGGTAGAAAAAAAAAATAAGGGCAGAGGGTCATGGTGGAAAGAATGTCCTGAGAGGCAACAGATGCTAACTAACTTCCAAATTCCTGAAAGAACCAGACCTCCTAAATGTCCAGTGCTAATGACATCAAAAGCCTCCTGAGAGTAACCAGAGGTTTACAAAAATCCAGCTTGTGCTGAAAAGCAATCCCAGGAGATTCCAGAGGAAAAAAAGACACAAAAAGAACATTATCTAAATCCCAGGAAACTGCCTTTGGGACCCCAAAGAAGCACATAAACACCAAGATAAGCCACTCTAAATGGTTATCCATTCTGGGAAACCCTCCTTTTGGGGAATCCTCTCTCTCTCTCATCATGTTGCATGTTGGCTTTGAGAAAAAGTGGTATGTCCTTGACAACTCCCTGGTAGTGATCAGATGACACCCACTGGACATCAAGGCCAACAGAGGTCCCTAGAGGAGACCTACAACTCTCTTCAGAAGATCTCATGGACTTTGGGAGAAAGAAGTTTGCAACTGAAAGTGTGTGGCTTGAGCTACTCCCAAATAGTGTCTAGAAGGCAGCTGCCAGACACCAAGGTCCCCATCGCCCAAAAGGGTGATCTGCCTCTTTTCCCCTTTCTCATTCTCATTACAATAAACTTCCTGCTTGCCTTTCTGTTGTCCAAAAGTGTCATTTTTCGCACTTTGTAGAACCCCTTACATGAGCTCCAGTAATCTCAGTACTTGGGAGGCTGAGATAGGAAGATGGTAAGTTTGAAGTCAGCCTCAGCAATTTAGTGAGACCCTATTTCCAAATAAAAACCAAAAAGGGCAGCTGGGGGTGTAGCTTGCAAGTAGATGTAATGTTGAAATTGAGTTGGGGGTTGCAAAGGAGGCAAACACCAGCCAAGTTATTAAAGGCCTTTTTCATTAAACTGTCACCTTCAGGCGAGGTCTGCTGACTGTGAGGGAAGGGACCGATGACTGAACAGCAGTCACAGTAGGCAGAGTCACAGTAGGTCGGCAGAGTCACACAGCAGAGAGGAAGTGAATGTATTTATGTAGCCCGGCTTGGGGTGGGGCTAGCAGCCAGTCCTCTCACAATATCTGGAGTCTCACAGCATCTGGAATCTGCCCGAGATGTCTGGAGTCTCATGACACCTGGAGTCTCGTGATGTCTCCGCTTCTGGCTTCCACTGTTCCAGGGTTCTACCTCCTGTCCCCGCTTTGGGGTCTCAAGGGGGAAGGGAGGAACTCACCCTATCATCCCAGCCTTTTGGTGATATTGGCGAATGACCGAGTCAATAACTATTTCCTGCTGTCAGAGGGGGGTGTTGTAGGGGGCCCCTTGGCCAGGAGAGGTTGGGTCATTCAGAAGTGAGCAGATGGGAGTATGACTGCAGCAGGAGTTGATTGGAGGTCCCTGAACAGCTCGGTAATGCATATTTGAGTGAACTTTAGCCAATGAGAGGCTATTAAAAGAAAAGGCAAATCATGAGAATGGGTCCCGGAAAAGGAAGGAGCCCATCAGCTACTAGCCCTTGCCAGGAGGGGAAGAACCCCAGCAGCTACTGCCCCTTGGAACCCTTCCAGATATGAGGTAGACTGTCAATATCGTGTTTTTAGATTCTCACTTACCCTGGTCAGAGTTTAAACATTTCCTCCATTAGACCAGATTCATTAATATAATAGCAGTATTTTTCCATGAGAAAGAGACATACAACACTCTTTTCAGCAGTCAGTAAGTATGGGTCAGTCTGGTCCAATGAAAAACATGTTTAATAGCATGTCAGGAGCATCAGTAACAGATTTTAGAGAGTTTAATACTTATGGCTGTCTGGCATCCAGAGAGGAAGAGTATTGATCCTACCTTGTAATTGGTCCAATGTTTTATGGAGGAGAGGCAAACAGGTCGCTTAATGCCGAGAAAAACGAAGCTTAGTGGGCCCCAATACTGTATAAGAAAATTTGTCATGAGGCTGTTGCAATGGAGCCCTTTTTAGCTGAATAACATGATACCAGTTGGGGTCCCCCAGCAGCCTGGCTGCAGTAAGTGTGGTGACGATCACTATCAAAGGCCCAGTCCACCGTGGTTGGAGATGATTTGGTTGAAGTGACTTGAGGAGGACTTGGTCTCCTGGCTTGAGGGCCTTGGCTGCCAGGTGTGGAGCTGCTTCTTTAGTCCCATGTTGGAGAAGATATCAGTCAGCATGTTTTCTAAGGAGATGCCTGAGAAAAGATGAGTAATGGAGATAGGAAGCCAAAGGAAGGGGTGAAGGGAAAGTGTGATTAAGCAAAAAAAAAAAAAAGGGGTGACCATACAACAATTTAAAGGGGCTCATGAGTGTAGGGCTTCAAGGGGTGGCCTGTACATGGGCCAGAGCCAGTGGCAGGAGTTCAGGCCATGATACCCAGACCTCTAGGGAAAGTTTTGTTAGATGGTTTTAAAGAATACCAATTTATTTTTCTACATTTCCTGATGACTGTGTTCAGTATGGAATATGGAGCTTCCAAGAAATGCCAAGGGCTTGTTCCACCTGTTGAGTAACTTTAAAAATAAAAGCTGGTAAAAAAATAAAATAAAATAAAGAAATAAAGAAATAAATAAAAGCTGGTCTATTATCAGACTGTAAGGAACTAGGTAATCCAAACCGAGGGATAATATCCGAGCATAGAGCATTGGCCACTGTACTAGAAAATATTTTAGTTTTTTCTGAGAGGGCATATGCGTGAAATCAGTTTGCCAGTCCTGCCCTGGAAAATGTCCTCTCCCCAAGGCCTCCTTGGGGAGAAACAGCATGCAAGTAGAACAGGAGGCACTTACTTTACTAATCAGCTGTTGCAGGAGGAGAGAATAAAACAAGGGGTTTAGGAAATGTTTAAGCGCCATAGGCCCAACATGTAGGCAATTATGTATTAAGTTAATGATTGCTTCGGCCTGAGCCTCAGGCAGGGCAATTTTGTCCTATAAAATAGGGACTGTAGCCGGGCGTGGTGGCGCACGCTTGTAATCCCTGCGCTTGGGAGGTGGAGACAGGAGGATCGCGCTGGTTCGGAGCCAGCCTTGCTGGCTTAGGAGACCCTGTTTCCACATAAAAATGTTAAAAAATAGGTCTGGGAGTGTAGCCCGTGGGAGTGTATACTGGAGGTAGAAGGGCTTCCAGGAACCCCAGTACCACCAGAAAAAAAAAAAAAAAAAGAGGGACTGTAGTGCATAGGCAGGAAGGCTTACCATCAATCCCCTGTACCAAGATTGGAAGAGGAAAACTAGAACCTGAAAAGGATGGAAGGACTGAATCAGCAACCAAAAAGGAGATTGGCTTACCCACTACCTGGAGGGTTACTCTGTGCTCGGCAAGGATGATTGAGGCTGAGGAGTCTGCCAGGCTGAGTAGGGCCAGCGGCGGGGCCTGGTCTGGAAGGGTGGTCCCCGTGTTGAGGCACCTGGGGCTCACTGCTTTTCCAAGGGCACTTTTCCAGTGTCCCTCCTGGCTGCACACTGGGCATGGTCTGGTTGGTGGGCATGGCCTTGCTGCAGTTGAAGCAGGCTCTTGGAGTTAGGTGTCGTTGCTGTCCTCCACCCCTAGGTGGCACTCCAGAGGGCTGAGCTGCCACTGCCAGCCACAGGGCAGCTACCAGGTATCTGCCTTTTGGCAAAGTTGGAGGGTATGCTCCATTTTAGCCTGTTCCTCACAGGAATTAAAGACTTTATTTATTTATTTATTTATTTATTTATTTATTTATTTTGGTGGTACTGGGGTTCCTGGAAGCCCTTCTATCTCCGGGCCACACTCCCAGACCTATTTTTACATTATTATTTGGAAACAGGGTCTCCTAAGCCAGCGCGAGATGCTAGCTTCAAACCTGCGCGATCCTCCTGTCTCTGCCTCCCAAGCGCGGGGATTACAAGCGTGCGCCACCACGCCCAGTGGAATTAAAGACTTTAAATGCCATGTTCACCAAATCTCAGATAGGGGTCTGAGGGCCATTCTCAGCCTTTCTTAATTTTTTCAAATATCAGGGGATGATTGCCCAATGAAATGGGTTGCCAACACCACACATCCCTGCCTCAGTAGATGAATCTAAGTGGGTATAGGAGATCTAAGCCTCTTGAAGCCGATTAAGAAAAATGGCTGGGTTTTCATCTGGGCCTTGGGTGATATCCTTAAGTTTATTGTAATTAACCACCTTATGGGAAGCAGCCCACATGCCATCAAGAAGGCATAGTATCATATGGTTTCTCATTTTTAATCCCTCACCCCCACCATTTGGGGGCTGGCTGATGCTCCCAGTAGTGACCTTCAGAAGGTACCGCAGCCACTCCCATAAGGAGTGCTGGGTTGGTTAAATGAACCTGGTTGGTCTGTTCTCGGACAGCCTTTACAATACAATTCTGTTCATACGGAGTTAAGGCAAAGGTTAAAATAATATGAAGATCCCGCCATGTGAGGTTGTATGTGTGCGCAGTGTAAGGGAGGAGGGCAGAGGGAAAGGAGCAGATTAGAATGAGAGCCCATCTTAGTGTAGGGTGGTGGTCAGGGCGGTGAGGAGAGAGCCTAGGGGATGGGGTGAAATCAGAAAACGGTGCCTGTAACAGAGCAAGGTCACAGATGGCGACTGTGCTCATCACAATATGGCAACTGCAACGTCATAAAATGGTGATCAAGATGGTGGCCACATAAAGTCACAAGTTCACGACCACACCATCACAAAATGGCAGCTGATGGGGGAGAGTGGTCAGAGGATGGGAGCACAAGAAAAGGAAGGCCTGGACATAATGGTTTTCTGACCATTTACCAGACCGCTTACAATAGTTGCTGAGATTGGTCAGGGTATTAAAATCCAGAGTTCCATTTTCGGGCCACTGTGGCCCATTATTTTGGAATTCTGGCTTCCCATGTCTGGCACATGGGTGAGAACAAAGAACAGGAAACAGGCGTCCCTGATGATCGTGATCAATGTTTGGAAATGGGGGTCAAGAGGGCGGGAGAAATGTGTCCACTTCCTTCTCAAGACCAGAGGGTGACCTGGTTGCCCAGCAGGAGGTCCCAATGGATTGGAGAACAATGGGTCACCAAGTGCTTGGATTTTAGATCCAAGTGGACTGGCAGAAAGGGAGGACCCAAGTCTGGAGAGGAGCCAAGAAGCCGGGGCTCACTGACCAGAGAAAGGGAAGGAACTTATCCTATTTGAAAGTGGAAGTGGGGATTTCCGGGAAGATGGTGACTGAGAAAAGCAGCGTTTATGGGTCCTGCTAAAACTCGATCTCTATTGCCACAAAATCGGCGCTTTTCATAGCCAGAAAACACTATCAGCAGAGAAATAAAAATGTAAACACAAGCTGGGCATGGTGGTGCACGCTTGTAATCCCAGCATTCAG
This sequence comes from Muscardinus avellanarius, assembly GCF_963383645.1. NCBI lineage: Eukaryota > Metazoa > Chordata > Mammalia > Rodentia > Gliridae > Muscardinus > Muscardinus avellanarius. Next base: position 37,320,888 of record NC_137801.1, read on the forward strand.
GAGACTGAGACCGGAGGATTGTGGTTCGCTGACAGCCTCAGCTGCTTAGTGAGGCCCTCTGCAACTTAGTGAGACCCTGTTTCAAAATAAAGAATAAAAAATAGGGCAGGGGGTGTGGCTTGGTGATGGAGGACATGGAAGAAGCCTGAGGAACGAAAGGTTCCGAAAGAGTTAAGGCAGTTTGGCGAAAGGTCAAGCTTTCTGAGACTCTGGGTGACTTCTGGTCTTTCCGAAATTTCTTACCCCCAACCCACCGGTGAGAGCGGGAACTGGCTGTAATCGTGCTCTTAATAATCTTTAACCAGGCCTCTTTGTTTCTTCTTGTTTTTTAATTTTCCCTCCATGATTGTATTCTGCAAGCATATGACATATGTTCTATATCAATCATCCTGCATTATGTTTGAGATTGTACTTTGATGTTTTTCTTTCTTTTGAAGTTGTGGTTTTGGTGCAGGGGGAAAAAGTATAAAAACTTAGTTCTAGAGAATAAAGTTGTCAGTTTTCCAAGAGACAGTTGTCCATGTCTTCATTTCAGGTCTCTCCCTCCCAAGTCCTGGGGAAGAATCCCCATAGCTTGGAAGTCAAATGCCACAGGGATCCATGTCCAGTCCTGAAAAAAAAAATGTAAACACAAGGGACAGAGAAAAATAAAAGACTAGAAGAACAACCAGAGACCAGAGAAGAAATCAAGCCTGCAATACAGCGGCGGAGCCGCACCAGCACCATCTTCCCTCACAGCACTAGGCTCCAGAGAGGAAAGGTAAACAAGGAGCTGAAGTGAGCAGCTGCCGATCATTCAGGTGTAATTCAGCAGTTCCTTCAGCGCAAAGAATGCCTAAAAATCCCAGTGGCCAAACTCATCATGCCTTCCAGGGACTCAGAACAAAGCTCAAAACCAGAAAAGAAATTCTCCAGCCTCACAGCCGAGGGCATGGCAGCAGTGCTGCCATATTGCCAGCAGTAACTGCGAGTTCACCATGCCCCACAACAGCTCCAGATCTGCACACACAATAACCGTGAGTGAAATTGCAGCCCCTAAAGGAGAAATCCCTGTACTTCACTCCCAGGGACTTGCACAGCTTTGATAATCTCCTTGGGTCTGAGATTTTGCAGTCCTACCCAGTGAAGGAGAAGTGGTGGCAGAGATACCACACCCTAGTTGCAGCTCCCCGTGGGAAAACGCCCAGCCTAGCACCCCCCACGGTCGCGTGCAAACTCAATTAACTCCCTGGGTCTGAGACTTTGCGATACAACCCAGTAAAGGAGTAGTGGCGGCTGAGATTACCACAGACTCGAGATACAGAGCACCCTAAGTGAAGTCATAGTTACCCAAGGAAGGCACAAACTTCTGAAATCATGGGAAAGAGGAACAACAATAGGGCAATGTATGCCCACAATCCCATATTATCAGAACCTGATAACACAGAAATTCAGAAATCTCCAGAAGATCAAATCAGGAATATAACTGTAGAAATAATACAGGACTGTTGAAAAGAATTTAGAGAGAGTCTAAAAGAAATAAAGGAAGCAATCATTGAGGTAAAGGCCTCAATTCAAAGTATAAACAATCAATTAGACCACATGGAGAATACAATCTCGCTCCTAGAAGATGATCACTCCAAAAATGAACACATAATTTATAACTTAGAAAAAAAATCCGACAGCAGGAATCTGACATTGAAGAAATATGGTCCCATTTTAAGAGAGCTAACCTAAGAATAATCAGAATAGGGTAGGGAAAAAAAGGTGAAACCAAAGGGATCAATAATATCTTCAAAGAAATAACAGCAGAAAATTTTCCAAACATAGAGCAAGAGGTCGATACACAGGTCCAGGAAACTTATAGAACTCCCTTTAGACAGGATCAGAGAAAAGGTTCCCCATGCCACATAATTGTCAAAATGACCAATGTGGAAGCCAAGCAGAGAATCTTAAAGGCAACAAAACAAAAGGCCAAGTGACATTCAGAGGCAAACGAATTAGAATCACTCCAGACTTCCCAAACCAAGCCATGAAAGCCAGAAGGGCTTGGGGTAACATATTCCAAACTCTGAAAGAAAACAACTTCCAGCTAAATATTTCCTACCCAGCAAAACTACCTATCAAATTAGATGGGGAAACAAGAAGCTTTCATGACAAACAAACTGAAGGAATTTATGTCTTCAAAACCAGAGCTAGAGAAAATACTCAGATTAACTACAAAGAAGAAATAGGTAACACACACCAGAACCAGAGAAAGAAGATTTTCCATTCAGCAGACAACTAAGCAAAAAAGAATAAACAGTATTTCAAACAGAAATAAAATCTTAACTTGTTTGGAATTAAGTTATCTCTCAATAATCACATTGAATGTAAATGGCCTCAATTCCCCAATAAAAAGACAGAAAGTGGCAAAATGGATTAAAAACCAGAATCCATCCATCTGCTGCTTACAAGAAACACACTTAACAAGTAAAGAGAGGAACAAACTCAAGGTAAAGGGCTGGAGCAAGGTAATTCATGTTAAGTAGCCATCCTAACAAATGTGAAGTAGTATTTCACTATAGTTTTCATTTGTATTTCCTTAATGATTAGTTACATTATGATAATGATGAGTGATGTGTTTATTGGTTATATAAAAATATTTGGAGATTCATTATTTATGTTAGTCTTTTACCTATTTCTAAATTGTATTGTTTGCTTTTATTGCTGATAATTTTTAGGATTTCTATTTGGAATATTAATATACCTTCAAATATAGCACTTGGAAATATTTTATCCCATTCTATCAGTAACTTTTAACTCTGTTTACATTGTCTTTGGATGCACAATATATTTTTTATTTTTTAGGAAGTTTGTTTATTCTTTTGTTGCCTGTGCCTTTGTAATCATATCCAAGAAATCACTGCCAATTTCATTGTTATGAAGCTTTATGACCCAGGTTTTCTTCTAAAAGTTTATAGTCTTAAGATTTACATTTAGGTCTTTTATCTATTTTGAGTTAATATTTGTATATGGTGTTAGGTAAGGGTCCAATTTTATTTTTTCATGTAATTATTATTTTTTAACAATATTTAGTGAAAAGATTATTATTTCCTTCACCAAATGTTCTTGGAAACCTTGTCAAAAATAACTTGACCATATATGGAAGAATTTATTTCTAGGCTTTTTATTTTACTCCACTGGTTTATATATCTGCTTGTATAGCAGTACTATACTGTTTCAATTATTGTAGCTTTGTAAGGTTTGAAATCAGAAAATGTACATCTAGCTTTCTTCTTTTTTGAGATTGTTTTGGGTATTTAGAGTTCATATTTCATGTTAGGATAGATTTTTTCTTTTAAAATTTTTTATTGGTGCATTATATTCATACAACATATTGGGGTAAAAAAACTTGTGTGTACAAACATGTACTCATCGCTGATTTAACCCCTACCCAATTCCCACCTCATTCCCTCCCCGTCCCTCCCTCCCTTGCTTGGCTTAGTGATTGACTTCAATATGTTTAAGTACATTGTGTGTTTTAGAGATTTTCCTCTTCCCCCCTCCTTTCTCCTCCTTTAGGTTGTCTTGTTTGCTCCTCTATAGGATTTCCTCTTTCAAGAGTTCCTCCTATGACCCATTTCTCCCTAACTCTCACATATTAGGGAAAGCATCTGATTTCTTATTTTTTGTGACTGACTAATCTCACTTAGCATAATGTCCTCCAGTTCCATCCATTTCCCTGAAAATGATGTAATTGAGGTTTTTTTGATGGCTGAGTAAAATTCCATTGTGTACATATCCCACAGTTTTGTAATCCATTCATCTGTTGATGGACATCTTGGCTGGTTCCATAGTTTGGCTATGGTGAATTGTGCAGCTATGAACATAGATACACATGCATTAGTTTGGTAGTTTGGTTTCTTTTCTTTTGGGTAGATACCCAACAGTGGTATTGCTGGATCAAATGGTAGGTTTGTTCCCATTCTTCTAAGGATTCTCCATACTGTTTTCCAAAGTGGTTGCACTAATTTGCCATCCCACCAACAATGTCTTAGAGTTCCCACTTCTCCACATCCTCGCCAGCATCTGTTGTTGTTTGTGTTTTGAATGATTGCCATTCTAGTTGGAGTTAGGTGAAATCTCAGGGTAGTTTTGATTTGCATCTCTCTGATTGCCAGTGATGTTGAGCATTTTTTCATGCATGTATTGGCCATTTGAATTTCTTCTTTTGTGAAGTGTCTATTTAGTTCATTTGTCCATTTTGTTATTGGGTGCTTTGTTTTCTTAGTGTTGAGTTTCTTGAGTTCTCTGTATATAGGATAGATTTTTTTTCTAAAAAAAAAATCTATGATAGTTTCACCTTAAAAAAAAAAGAAAAAAAATTCTCTGGTAAGAAAGAAAGCAAAAAGAAATACTGAAATGTTATCTCTAAGTGATCAAAAATTTTATATCAGACAAATGAATCTGTTATGTGAGATTATTATTGTTAATTTTGAATAAATTGCTATAATATGAGATGTCAACCACTAAGCCAAGCATGGGAAGGAGGAATGGGAGGGAATGGTGTGGGGATTGGGTAGGGGCTAACTGGGCGATGTGTGCATGTATGTCTATAAGTTTTTTTATCCTATTATGATGTCTGAAACAGTGCAGCAATAAAAAAAATTAAAAAAAAAATAAAAGTGGAAGTGATTGGTCCAATTAAGGGTTGGGGAGTCCAGGTTCCTAGGAGTAAAGAGGAGGGCTCCTGAGGAAAGGCAGGGGCTCAGGGAGGGGCTCTTTAAAAAAAAGGAGATAAAGTAAGTCCTCTTGGGTTCAGAGGGTTTCAGCACCAGATGTAACATTGAAATTGAGTTGGGGGTCATGAAGAAGACAAACACCAGCCAAGTTATTAAAGGCTCTTTAATTAAACTGGCACCTTTGGCCAAGGTCTGCCGACCGTGGGGGAAGGGATGATGACTGTGCAGAAGTCACGTGGTCATCAGAGCCATGGTAGGCAGAGTCATGCGGCAGAGAGGAAGTGAGGGTATTTATGTAGCTGGGTCTTGGGGTGGGGCTAGCAGCCAGTCCTCTCGGGACATCTGGAGCCTTGTGGCATCTGGAGTCTGCCCTGAGATGTTCAGAGTCTCACGATGTCTGGAGTCTCGAGATGCCCCCACTTCTGGCTTCCGGAGTTCTACCTCCTCTTCCCCTGTGGGGTCTCATGGGGGAAGGGAGGGACCCAACCTATCAGTAGAATGCTACGGGGTTTAACCCTCAGCACTACCAAAGAAAAAAGGGCTGGGGTATTGCTCAGAGATAAAGCACCCAGTGCCTAAAAAAACAAACTAAGCCAGGTGTGTTGCCGTGTGTGCCTGTAATCCCAGTACTTGCAAGGATGACACCAAAGAATTGTAGATTCAAGGCCAATCTCAGCAATTTATCAAGACTTAGTAATTTAGCAAGACCCTGTTTCAAAACAAAAAAATAAAAAGGGCCAGAGGTGCCGGGCGTGGTGGCGCAAGTTTGTGATCCTCGCACTTGGGAGGCGGAGACAGGAGGATCGCACAGGTTTGAAGCCAGCCGCGCTGGCTTAAGAGACCCTGTTTCCAAATAAAAATATAAAAAATAGGTCTGGGAGTGTAGCCCAGAGGTAGAAGGGCTTCCAGGAACCCCAGTACCACCAGAAGAAGAAGAAGGAGGAGGAGGAGGAGGAGGAGGAGGAGGAAGAGGAGGAGGAAGAAGAAGGAGGCTAGAGGTGTAGCTCGAAAGTAAAGTGCCCTGGGGTTCAATCCCAAAATCTACACACACACACACACACACACACACACACACACACACACACACGAGGGAGGACTGGGATGTGGAGGTAGAAAGCCTCTTAAATTTCCAGTTCAGAGAGAGAGAGAGAGAGAGAGAGAGAGAGAGAGAGAGAGAGAGAGAGAGAGAGAGCAGTACTGTGTTTTGTTTGTTTTTGTTTTGTTTTTTTGCGGTACTGGGGATGAAACCCAGTGTCATTCTACCTCCAAATTACATCCCCCAGCCCTATTTTTTATTCTTTACGTTGTAACAGGGCTTCACTTGAGTTGCAAAAGGCCTCACTAAGTAGTAGCTGAGGCTGTCCGAGAACGACGATCCTCCTGTCTCAGCCTACCAGATGCCGGGATTACAAGTGTGGGCCATCACGCCTGGCTAAATGCTGTCTTTTCATACAAAGTAATAGCATACATTTTTATAGAAGCCACAGAATATAAACATAAAACTGGTTGTGAGTAATGAACATTTTATTTTATTTTTGTGGTACTGGGGATGGAACTCAGGGGCATTCTACCTCCAAGATACACCCCCAGCCTATTTTTTTATTCTTTTATATTGAAACAGGGTATCACTGAGTTGCAAAGGGCCTCACTAAGTAGTTGAGGTTGGCTGCGAACCGCCATCCTCCTGTCTTACCATGAACATTTTAAATGTTCTTCAAACTTTCTAAGCAATTCTGATCTTATCCCTTTCCTACTTAAGAATATGTGGCCATTATCTATGTGATATTCCTCTCTTCCATCCCCATATACCTATCTCCGGCATGAGCGACCTTCTCCAAATTCCCCGAAAGCATTGTCCTTCCTTTTACTGCGCTGCTGTCGGATAGGAAGTCTTTGTCCACCCAAGAAACCTCTTCCTGCTTAAAGATCCACCTCAAATGTTGCCACTTTGTTAAAACCTGATTTTTTAAATTGATTTTTAAAATTCTTTTTGGTGGAACTGGGGTTCCTGGGTGCCCTTCTACCTCTGGGCTACACTCCCAGACCTATTTTTATTTTTTTTTTTATTTGGAAACAGGGTCTCCTAAGCCAGTATGGCTGGCTTCGAACCTGCGCGATCCTCCTGTCTCCGCCTCCCAAGCACGGGGATTACAAGCATTCGCCACCACGCCCGACAATAAAACCTGATTTTAAAAGTCCCTTTCCTTCTATCATATTTACATTTTTGTCTCACATTGCCTTTTTAGTACATAATAGTTATTTTTATGCCTGTCAAGACTTCCACTAATTTATAAAAAATTTCCAAAACAGGGACCATCTTTAGTTCCCTAGTGCCTAGCACAGTGCCCAGGATAAGTAGCTTGGCAAATATTTATTAATGAGTCGGAATTAAGGCCAGCAAGTTCACCCCCGTGTCAGTGTGCAGTACTGATTTCTTGCCACTATGTGGCAGCAGAGTACAGAATTAATAAAGCTTTCAGCCTTTATGGGTGTTCACCAATCACAGAAAATGATTTTTCTGGGAGTGGAACCCCGCTGTCCAGAGTGTGTATTTTTACATTGTTTGATTAAATCATTTTCTTAATGGGAAATATAGCATTGATACATAAAGTACATGAAACAAATACTGATTAAAAAGAGTTTATCTTATTAACTTTCTACCCAAAAGTATGTTAGAATAATTTGTCAGCTCAGTTTAAATAACATATGTATTATGAAATAAAACTGTCAAATAGAAAATTACTTTTATAGTGAAAATTATGGAATATTATTGGAGTGAGTGTGTATGTGTGTGTGTGTGTGTGTGTGTGTGTGTGTGTGTTGTGGTACTGGGGATGGAAGCAGGGGCTTTCTACTTCTGGGCTACTCCCCCAGATCTATTTTATTTCTTATTTGTAAACAGATTCTCACTAAGTTGCTGATAGACTCAATAAGTTGCTGATGCTGGCTTTGAACCTGCATCTTCCTTTGGTCTCCCAAGAACTAAGCTTGCAAGTGTGCGCCACCGTGCCCAGCTCAGAATCTTATGTTTTTAAAGATTCATACATATTGTTGCTTCTACATTTTACATCCAAAAAACAAACATTCAAACCTTAAAAGAAACTTTAGTAATAAGAATAAAAATTGCAAAGTAATGTGATCTAAAAATATTAGAACAGGCCAGGCGTTGTGGCGCATGCTTGTAATCCCTGTGCTTGGGAGGTGGAGACAGGAGGATCGCTCAGGTTTGAAGTCAGCTGCGCTGGCTTAAGAGACCCTGTTTCCAAATTAAAAAAAAAAAAAAAAAGCATAAAATAGGTCTGGAAATGTAGCCCGGAGGTAGAAGAGCTTCCAGGAACCCCATACCACCAAAAATAAAAATAAAAATAAAATAAAATAAAAATATTTTTTTCCAGGACTGGGGATTGAATCCAAAACACTCTACTACTTACCTACATCCTCAGTACTCTTCTATTATTTTGAGACTGGGTCTTGCTAAATTTCCTAGATTGGACTTGAACTTTCAATCCTCCTGCTTCAACCTCCCAAACCATGAGATTACAGGTGTGTGCCATGGCACCCTGTTAAATTTATCAGTTAAAACCTGTTTTTAGCCAGGCATGGTGGCGCACACTTGTAATCCCCACGCTTGGGAGGCAGAGACAGAAGGATCGTGCAGGTTCGAAGCCAGCCACGCTGGCTTAAGAGACCCTGTTTCAAAATTTTAAAGTATAAAAATAGGTCTGGGAGTGTAGCCTGGAGGTAGAAGGGTTTCCAGGAACCCCAGTACCACCAAAACAAACAAACAAACAAAAAACCTGTTTTTAGCCAGGTATGGTGGTGCACATTTGTAATCCCAGCATTTGGGAGGCTAAGATAGGAGAATCAAGGTTTGCAGCCAGCCTCAGCTACTTAGTGAGGGCCTCTGCAACTCAGTGAGCCCCCATTTCAAAATAAAAAATAAAAAATAGGGCTGGGGGTGTAGTTTGGAGGTAGAATGCCCTGGATTCCATTCCCAGTACCGCAAAAAAAAAAAAAAAAATTTAAAAACCCTGTTTTAAGAGATTATAGTATTGCTAATTGGAACACTCCCAATTTATAAAAAAAAAAGTTGCCATTTTTTACCATTTGAGTTATATTATTGTCATCTTAAAGGCAGAAGTTGTGTTAGACACAACAGAACATATAAATTTGAAATGTATAGCACCATCCTTGACTAAAATACTTTTACCAAGAAAGTTTTTTAAATTGCAGTTATTAAAGAAAAAATAAAACCCCATTTCCCTATATTATTCTGCCACCCCAAAACACCCTTATCCTGAAGCTCATGTGTGTACTTTAGAACCAAAGATATTTGCCTTGCACTGTCCATATGCAATCCCAATTCTCAGCTCTCACTATGGGAGGGTCTAGTCAGCTTTATTTGTAGGAAATTGCTATACAAGGTACCCAAAAGGATCTAAACTCAGACAAGTAGTTCAAGTAGTAAGTGAGTACAAGTAGTAAGTGAGCTCAGTGGCCCATATTCTCTGTGAGGACTGGCTGTCCAGCCTGTAGAATAAGTGCTTGGAGCACCTTTAGATATCAGTTAACACAGTTAACAAACACAACAAACACCCTTGTAGTTCAGGCAAAGCTCAATTCACCTTATGGACATTCCTGGAAGAATGTCTACAAAATGGAGCTATTCGTTTCATTTTAATGTATTTTCGAGACATAGTATCTTCTTTTGGCAACTGTATGCTCTGCCCTAGTATCTCCTGGCACCAGCTCTGTAACTTCACATGAATTCCAGAGTTCACAGCTGACATCTGCCTACTTTGGCCAGAATTGGCTTAGAGCTGGGTGGAAATCTTCTGCCAGAGGAGGAGGAGGACTTGAGCCAGGAGGGCCCTGGGAAGGCTGGGCTGGCAGATGGTATCAGTAACAGCTGTCAGTCACTAACAGAGCACTTGCCATGAGCCACAGCCTTGTCTCAGCTCCTTACAGATGACATCTCACTTAAACACACAAACACACTTTACAAAAGAAAACATTTCTTTTTCAACACATTAAGAGAAAAGATTAAGTTAAAAAAAACACACAAAACCTAGTTAAGTACCTCTGGGCTTAATCACTAGTAACACGCGCACACACACACACACACACACACACACACACACACACACACACGGTAGGCAGATGCATCTGAGTCAGAAAAAGAAGGTGATGGCGGAAGCAGATGTTAAAGTGATATACTCTGAAAACGAGTAAGAGGCCACAAGCCAAGGAATGCAGGCCACCTTTGGAAACGGAGAGGCAAGAAAAGGGTCCTTCCCATGGAGCATCCAGAAGGAACGCAGCCAGCTGACACCTTGGTTTTTAAGACCCATTTGGGGCTTCTGGCTATCAGAACAATAAGTGTGTGCTTTTTAAGCAACTATGTGGTATTTGTTATGGCATCAATTGGAAATTAATACATTCCCTCAATGAAAAAAGAGAGAATGACAACAGACTCCTCACTCCACCAGCCCCTGAATCCAAGCCAGACTGACTCCAGGTTACTCCCTGGCCATCTGCTCTCAGCCCATTCCATCAACTCAGACACCTCAGGGCTGATGAAACCTGTGCAAAACTTTGTAGACCTACTCTGCTGGGTGTTTTGGTTCCAGACTCTGTCCCTACCAGACATTTATGTGGGAATTGGGGCAGATCAGTCATTCAGGTGGGGACCATCATGTAGCAGTGAGAAGTCATCCTGGTCATGATCTCATAGCACACACAACCAAAAATGGGACAGGTTGAAGATTCTGAGGAGAAATAAACCACAAAGCCTGTGCCCCAGCATGCAGGAAACCTTTGCGCTGTTCTAAGAGGGCCTCACAGAGGAGGGATCATCACTGGGCCCATGAGTGTGGCTTCGGCTGGAGTACCAGGAGCCAGCGCCTCCTCAGAGAACACTACTCTCTGCTGGGTGTGTTGGCACATGCCTTTAATTCCAGTCCTTGGGAGGCTGAGACAGGAGGATGGCAGGTTCAAGGACAGCCTCAGCAGTGTAACAAGAATATCAGCAACCTAGTGAGACTCTGTTTCAAAAACAAAAAACAAAAAGGGCTGGGGGCATAGTTTGGAGGTAGAATGTCACTTGGTTCAATCACCAGCACTAGGAAGAAGAGAGAAAGAAAGAAAGAAAGAAAGAAAGAGGAAGAAAGAGAGAGAGAGAGAAAGAAAGAAAGAAAGAGCACTTTCTCCAGCCCCCTGCTCTGGGAGCTTTGAGAAAGTGCCAGGGCCCAAGGGAGGTAACCTCCACTCACACAGACCTGATCTCCCTGAGCTTTGGTGAGCTAAAGAGGAACTCCCCCAGGCCCCTTCCTGCAATCCCAATGATTTCCATTTGCTCCTCACACAGTCCTGTGAAGCCCTCGGTCCTGGAGTTCTCATCTCTTTTACTGTTGAGGAATCCTGGCCAAATGGAGTAAGTGGCTGATCTGCAAGGATTCCGATGCTCAGTCCATGCTTTTTACACTATATGCCAAACTCTCCTTTTCTTACATGTAAATGAGGCAAACTGCAGCAGTGATATTTTCCTACCAAGTGAAACAATGCCAAGTGAAACAATAATTACAAGGGCTTGGGAATTAATGGTACGAAATGGGTAATTTGGATTTCATGTTAAATACTGGAGTAGATGACCCAGGGCCGAAAAGAAAGGCTTTTCAGATGTCACCTCTGCCATCTGGTGGTCAAATGACAGCATTACTATAACAACTGGGTACTGATACTATCATCATTTAAGTCAGACATGACCCCTGGGGCCTGCTGAATGATTTGAGACTGGATTCTGACTTTTAGGGCCTGAGATGACACAATAAAATGTTAAATACACAAATAAAGGTCAAAGGGTTTCTACAACATCTCTGCTCAGAATGTGTAACAGCAGAGTTTACAATGGAAGACCTCTTTTATCCATTTATTCAACAAATATTTATTAAACATTGTCTTTGTGGGTTTCCCAGGAAACAGATTCCAGGCTGAGATTTGTGTAGGGGAGGGTGACTGAGGAATACTATTGAAGACAACCCTTGTAAAATCTTGAGGGAAAGATAACTAGTCAGATAGAGCTGAACTGGCATGAATTTGTAACAGAGGCCTCACCTTGGTCAGTACTTGAGAGAGTTCAATGCTTCTGTATCCACCAGTCATTAGACTAGCCAGTAGCTAAAGCAACCAATGAGAGCCAGAGCAAGGGGAAAAAGCACGTTGGTCCTAAGGGGAATCTGAGCAGCAGATCACAGCATCCACTACAGGTACCTACTGAGTACCTTTTTTTCTTTTTTGTAATACTAAGGATTGAGCCCAGGAGTGTTCTTTCACTGAGCTACATCCCAAACCCTTTTCATTTTTTATTTTGAGACAGTGTACTACTGTACACAGTAGTAGCCCACCCTACTGTGTTCTGAGCACTGGGCCAAGGCCTAGAGTTAAAATGTTGACTGAAGTAACCTCTCTGCCTCCGAAGATGAGACTGTAGCTGATGTGCTTGAGAAAGCAGACAGAGAAAATAAATATCACTTAAAAATCACGAAGTATGTAGCCAAAAACTTTGTTCCATAAAATCACAGAAAAGTCTTTGCCTTTTATTGTAACAATAAAGAAGGTTGAAATATTGGGAGTGAAAATGAGTTCACTCTCTGCTGATATAAAAACAAAAGTTATGCTGGGCATGGTGGCACATGCTTGTAATCCCCGCGCTTGGGAGGCGGAGACAGGAGGATCGTGCAGGTTTGAAGCCAGCCTCGCTGGCTTAAGAGACCCTGTTTCCAAATAAAAATATAAAAAATAGGTCTGGGAGTGTAACCCAGAGGTAGAAGGGCTTCCAGGAACCCCAGTATCACCAATAAATAAATAAATAAATAAATAAATAAATAAATAAATAAATAAATAAATAAAAACAAAAGTTGTGTATGGGGGTGCTGAGGCCACTCAGAAACAGTTCTGAGAAACTTAACTAAAGCAGAAGGTGGTTGCTTTGGCATTCATTTGTAATGGATTGTGCTGTCTTTCAACTCTAGCCAAGAATAGATGCTGGGGCTTTCATTATATCCTGGGGTGAGAATTGGGAGCTACTGGAAAGGAGGGCTGCCTACAATGGTGTCCTTCCTGGGGTAGCCTGGACAATGATCTTGTGTTGTTCTTCCCACATAGCACGTTGGCATCATCAGGAAAGGCGGCACCTTGTCACCTGCTTCAGTGGAGCCAGAGAAGTTTTCACGCTGATTCTACCCCTGCCCACTTGGTGTTCCCGACCAGTCCTGTTGTCTCAGCCACCCCTCCTCTGCATCACTTTGTTCCTCCTCTTCCCCCTCCTGTGGAATATATATCTCCTCTCAAGAAAAATCACTTGAATCCTTGTCTGCTATCCCCAGCCTGTAATTAATAGCATGACAATGAATTCTAGAAATACAGGGCTTAAATATTTGAAATGTACAAAACTGTTTCTCCACCATGAGTTTCAGAAAAATCATTTGGGACATAAAAAGCCAAAAAATTGCCTTTCATGCCCCTGGTTTGGTGTGGACCCCGTTTTTAAGATGGGAGGGATGGATTGCTCTGAAGCTTTCTGGGGCCGAGGACCACATCAGAGAAACCTGTTCACTATGTCTCAAGCAAGGAAAACATCTGGGGTTCTTCTTTTCCTCAAACTCTACTCCCTCCCAGCTAAATCCATATTTAGATCTGGATACAAGTTCTAGATCTGTATTTGTTTCACTGCTCCAATTCAAGACATTACTAACAACTTCCTCTTCCCTAGAATTTCTCAGTTACAGAATTATTGAGATTTTGGACAGAATGATCCCGAATTATTTTTTGTGGGAGACTGTCCTGTGCATGACAGGATTTTTAGTAGCTTCCCTGGCCACTACCCTCTAGATGCCAATTACACCCAACAGTCATGACGATTAAAAAACGCCTACAGATCTGTACTGTGCTAAGCCACCTTGGAGTCTTAGGCAAAAGTAAAAATGTGCGCCCTATACTCATCTACTCATCTATCAAAACATTCATCTCTCTCTCTCTCTCTCTCTCTCTCTCTCTCTCTCTCTCTCCCCCCCCCCCTCTCTTCCTCTCCCTCTCCCTCTCCCTAGGGATATTCTACATTGGAGCTACACCCTCAAATCATTTTATTTTTTACTTTGAAAGAGGGTCTCCCTAAGTTGTCCAGGCTGGCCTGCAATCTTCCTGTCTCATGAGATTTCAGGCATGTGCCATGGAATTCGGATGTCCGCTCATATTTTGAACTAAGTAGAAAAGTTCTACTATAACAACAAGTAAAATAGAATTTGGTTTATGCTGTTGTAAAATTTGAAGAAAATTAAAAAAAAAAAAACAGAAACAGTTTGAAAGAAACTTTGAGGGCCCAACGTGAAATAAAAATGCAGGGCCCCTTCTTCAAAAATTACTAAGAGTTTCCAAGTAGTGGCAGGTCATTAAGGTAAGCATGTGGGCTCCATCTGAATGTGGGGTTTCCTGTGTGGTTGGACAAGTTTGCCATTAACCCCACATTACCAGTCTGTTCATTTGCCCTTGTCAGTCCTCATAACTCTTCCTGATGGGGAATCCAAGAGCCATGGGGACCTTAGGAACCTCAAGCTGGTCAGACTACTACTCTCATTAACAACAGTTTGGGCTACTAAAACAAATGATGGCCTGCTTGTATTTAAAAAGAAAGTTTTAGCCAGGCGTGGTGGCACACGCTTGTAATCCCCGCACTTGGGAGGCTGAGACAGGAGGATCGCACGGGTTCGAAGCCAGCCTCAGCTACTTAGTGAGGCTTTCATCAACTTAGTGAGACCCCGTTTCCAAATAAAATATAAAAAAAAGGTCTGGGAGCATAGCCAGGAGGTAGAAAGCCTCTGGGTTCTACCCCCAGTACCACCAAATAAATAAATAAATAAATAAATAAATAAATAAATATAAAAAGAAAGTTTTGTTCATCGTGGCTTTTTAAAATTAATTTTGTCTATTAAAATATCACTTATCTCAATTTTGAAGATTGGGGCACCCTTTGAAATTTGCACCCAGTGTGGGTTTCCCCTTTGCCTCACCCTAATCCAACATGCTCTTGACACTGTCAAATGTTCCCTGCTGCCTCGCAGCAGAAGTCCTCAAACTTTGGTCTGTATCAGAAATCCCTGGGAGCTGGTTGCTAAAACACAGATCACTGGGCCCCACTCCCAGTTTCTGAGTCAGGAGTTCTTGGGTAAGGCCTGAGAATCCACATTTCTGACAAGTTTCTGGGTGATGCTGAAGCTGCAGGTCCAGGGCACATTGAGAGATACTGCTTTAGAGCCATCTTTCATATACTGCCAGAGCCAATGTTTTTTCCAAAATATCAGGCAGTTCTGCTACTGCTGCTGCTTTTTTATTTTTATTACTGAGGTTTGAATCCAGGGGTGTTCTATCTCTGAGGTACATCCCTAGCCCCTTTTCTTTTCTTTTCTTTTCTTTTCTTTTCTTTTCTTTTCTTTTCTTTTCTTTTTCTTTTCTTTGTGTGTGGTACTAGGTATTGAACCCAGGGGCATTCTACCTCTATCCCTATTTTATTTTTTAATTTAATTTAATTTATTGTATTTGGAAACAGGTCTCGTTAAGTTGCCAAGGCTGGCTTTGAACCTGTGATCATCCTGTCTCAACCTCCTAAAAACAGGATTACAGGTATGCATCACTGTGCCCACTACAAGGCACTTCTTTGCTTAAAACTGTTCAATGGGTCCCCTGGTCTACAGAACACAGTAGATGCTCTTGGCATGACATACATTACCTTCATAGGCTACCTTTCCAACTTCTGCTGTGGCTCTCCCGTAATACTTCATGGTGGACTCATACACATCTTTTAGGACTCCCATCACCTGTCATTGCCTCTAGATACTTTCCTTAAGCCCCCGAATTGGGCTAAGTGCCTGTCCTTTGTCCTCCTCCAGCACAGTGGGTCTGTTTCTTTGTTAGTACTTACAACTTTGCTTCTTTTTTTTCTGTTTCGTTTTAGGGATTGAACCCAGAGGCAGTCTAACTCCAAGCTAAACCCCCAGCCTGATTTCTTTTTTTTTTATTTGGAAGCAGGGTCTCACTAAGTTGCTGAGACTGGCTTTGAGCCTTCCATCTTCCTGTCTCAGCCTCCCAGAACTGGGATTACAAACATGTACCACTATGGCCGTCTAGCACTTAACAACTTTGTGTTGAAATAATCTGTTTATGTGAATATGTACTCAGGTGGCGGATCCTGGCGCCGGTGTTATTATTTCTCTATTCCCTGTCACAGCAGCTGACAAGTGCATGTAATGAACTGGGCTGTACTGACCTGAGTGCCATCCTGTGATAGTCCAGCAACACAAGTGTAGAGAAAAAAATACGACCTTGAGCAACACCCACATTTGTAAATGCGTGGGGGTCTATTGCTGAGTCTCAAGGATCTAGAGGTTTAGGGTCTTGCAGGCTGTTTTTTAATTGTCTGGGTGAGTTTGATGTTTTGTTTGTCTCTATGCAGGATTAATCCTCTGAGCGTATGTTTTGGGTGACCTCTAGACCTTGTTGATAGCAATATCTATGTACGCTATGAAAAAAAGAGGTGGGAAAGAAAAATTTGGAGTATTTATTAAAGCCAATTAGAATACAGTCAGAAAAAAGAACAATGGCAGGATAGAATGATCTAAGATGGCAGAGGCAGGAAGAAAAAGAGAAAGAAAAATTTTGTAGATTCAAATAAAAAGTGTTGATTTTTTATTTCAAATGAAAGGTAAGCCGGGCATGGTGGCACACGCTTGTAATCCCAGCACTTGGGAGGCTGAGACAGGATCGCACAAGTTCCAAGCCAGACTCAGCTACTTAGTGAGGCTCTCAGCAACTTTGTGAGACCCTGTTTCCAAATAAAGTATTAAAAAAATAGGTCTGGTAGTATACCCTGGAGGTAGAAAAGCCCCTGGGCTCCACCCTCAGTACCAAAAAAAAAAAAAAAAAAAAAAAAGAAAGGTAAATGTAGGTGGGCATGGTGGCACATACTTATAATCCCAGTCACTCAGAAACATGAAGCATGAGGATTACAATTTAAGGCCTGGGGAGCTAGGTGTGGTGGTGCATGCCTGTAATTCCAACATTCAGGAGGCTGAGACAGGAGGATCACAGTTCACAGACAGCCTCAGCTACTTAGTGAGACCCTGTTTCAAAATAAAGAATCAAAAATAGGCAGGGGCTGTAGCTTGGAGGTAGAATTCCCCTGGGTTCCATCCCAAGACCCTCAAAAAAACCCTACAAAAACATAAACAACAAAAAGGCCTGGGGATGTAGCCTAGTGGTAGAACCCCATGGATTCAATTCCCAATACTTTAAAATTTCCCAATACTAATAAAATAAAATATAAAATAAATAAATAAAAAGTAAATTTATAAGTAAAAAAAGTTTTTGGCAGTATTAGGTATGGAACCCAGGGGCATTCTACCTCCAAGCTACACTCCCAGCCCTATTTTTCATTCTTTATTTTGAAACATGGTCTTACTGAGTTCCAAGGGGCCTCAATAAGTAGTAGCTGAGGTTGTCCTCAATCCGCAGTCCTGTCTCAGCCTCCCAAATGCTGGGGTTACAAGTGTGCGCCACCACGCTCAGCTAAAATTCTTATTTTTAACAGTCTTTCACTAGGTTTTCTAGCCTCTAACTCTTGGGCTCACGTGACTTCCTCCCTCAGCCTGCTAAGTATCTGGGATTATACAACTGAGCTACTTCTTAATCCTACTAAAAATCTTCAATAATTTATATTATCTTGAAAATTTTTCAAAAAGTGAATTGGCTTTGTTGCTTTAACATAGGTTTGAAGAATCATTTGATATTGTAAAAGAGTAACAGTAAACTTCAAAGTACAGGGCTACCACATTGAATCAGTTTAAGTAAAATTTATTTGGAAGATTGGGTCCTGATGTCATGGAAAAAATGAAATTCAGAGGACAGAGTGGTCTGCCATCTGGGACGGAAAATGTTAGATGTTTTATGGGATGAAGTAAAATATGAAAGTGTAAAAGCATCACCCAGCAAACTTAAAGGAAGCTACATGGCAATGGCTTTAAATCCCCATGTCTCTGAGAAAAATGTAAATGTAGTTTATTTCCAATGTGCTAATTTTTATCAGACGTCTTTGATATTGTTCCACGTTTTATTTACTTATTTTTTGTTATTTTGTACACCTTAAAACACACCCCTTCTTTTTAGAAAAATTTGAACATAAATTACCTCATTTGAAAGTATAACTGCATGTTCATTGAAAAAGACTGTGATAGATGCAGAGATCCTGCTCCAGGGAAGGACATCTTGTCTTAGCTGCTGGGAACATGGTGGCCAGACTGCTTCCAGCTGTCACTCCCATCAGGGTTTCCCTAAAGTGTTGCAACACCCAAGCTCAGGCCCCAACTGGGAGGTCTACACCCAACTGCCGCTGTATTGATGGGATCCTGGGTAAAGGCTGGCTATTTAAGTTCCCTGTGGAACAGTTCTAACTTGGGTCCCATGTGCTTAGGACTCCCTTAGTCACTGGCTGAGGATTTGAGGAGCCTTTATTATGGTTTCCTTGCCAAGCCTATGTCCTCTTCCTTTCACAAAAGGTGGTCCCCGAGGATCCTACAAAACCCACCTTCTGCTTCCACAGAACTAACAGGAAATAAATTTATGAAAAACAGTTCATTGTTGGTTCTTTGTCTCCTTTAATAATCAATCAAGAGCTAGAATATAGATAAATACAAACATATATCTACATCTAGATCTATACTCGTATCTATATTAGTTTTGACCTTACAGAAGTATGGCACCATCTTTCTTTTCTTTTTTTCTTTTTTCTTTTTGGATATGTGGTAGTAGAGATTGAACCCAGGAGCATTTTACCTCTGAGCCAGACCCCCAGCCCTATTTTCTCTTTCATTTTGAAACAGAGTCTCACTAAATTTCTTTTCTTTTCTTTTCTTTTTTTTTTTGTGAGTCTGGGGATGGAACCCAGGGGCATTTGACCTCCAAGCTACACCCCCTGCCCTATTTTTTATTCTTTATTTTGAAACAGGGTCTCACTGAGTTGCAGAGGGCCTCACTAAGTAGCTGAGGCTGTCCACGAACCACAATCCTCCAGGTCTCAGCCTCCCAAATGCTGGGATTACAAGTGTGCGCCACCACGCCCGGCTGAGTCTCACTAAATTTCTGAGGCTGGCTGTAAATCTGAGATCCTCCTGTCTCTGCCTCCCAAAGTGCTGGAATTACAAGCATGCACCAGCACGCCTGGATCAGTACCTTTTTTTTTTTTGATGTGGTACTAGGGTGAAACCTAGGAGCATTCTACCTTTGAGCTACACTCCCAGCCCTATTTTTTATTCCTTATTTTGAAACAGGGTCTCACTGAGTTGCGGAGGGCCTCACTAAGTAGCTGAGGCTGTCCGCGAACCATGATCCTCCTGTCTCAGCTTCCCGAATGCTGGGATTACAAGCGTGAGCCACCACACCTGGCAGTACATATGTTTTTATCTGTTGTCTGCTAACAGGCCTGAGCTAGAACAATTTAGACGGCCATATACAATGATTTAATTTCTGTAAGAAACTTAAATTTTATGGGTAAATTCAAGTCTGTGATAGCCTAATCTGGTTGGCAATTTTTTGGGTTGTTTCTTTGTTTGTTTTAACATGAACCTTCACAAAATTAAATCAAGGATATTTAGGGTAGTCTCTAAAAGGTGTGCAAGGAAAAGGAGAGTTCTCAGATAGGGGTTAAGTAATCACAAGTTTCCTTTTTCAGGCAGAGAAAGAAAAGTGGCTGTATTAGTGTTGCCGTGATATGAAAAGGGAAAACAAGGATAATTTATAAAGGGTAGGCAAGATCGGGTGTGGTGCCACAGGCCTGTAATCCCACTACTTGGGAAGCTGAGACAGGAGGATCCCAGGTTCAAGGACACCATCAGCAAGTAGTGAGACTCTTAACAACCTAGCAAGACCCCGTTTCCAAATAAGAAATAAAACTGGGCTGGAGGTGTAGCTCGAAGGTAGAATGTCTCTGGATTCAATCCCCAGTACAAAAAAAAAAGGGTAGGTAAGGAGCTGAAAAGTGATGAGCATTGTCTATCAACAGAGGGGTCTATATAGCAGGGAAATCATTATGTTTAGTGGAGATCTCAAAACAAAATCAATTGAAGATTTTGCACATGTAATTACTGCTGCCGTACTTTTAGACAAGATGGTTATGTCTTGGTTACTCAGTGAAATTCTGAAACAAACAATAGGCCTCTAAAGATATAACCATGTGCTGTGTTTTGGATATGATTTGAATGCGTCTCCCAAGGTTTCATGAACTGGAAGCTTGATCTGTAGTGTGGTAATGTGAGAGGTGGCAGGTTTTTAAGAGGTGGGCCTTAGTGCAAGGTAAGTAGACCACTGCTGCCTAGGAAGAGATAAATGTAACTCAAGGAGTGAGTTCTTATGAAGTTGGGTTGCTATAAAAAGAGCAAGGCTGCCCCTGCTCACTCCTTGGCTTCTTGTCTCGCCCTGTGATCTTTTCCTCACGGGCTCTTGCCATTGTGATGCCATTCACCATGAGGCCCTCACCAGAACCTCACCAGAACCTCACCCTCACCAGAACCGAGAAGAAATCAACACCGTACTCTTGAACCTCAAGAACTGTGAGCTAAAGAAGCCTCTTTTCTTTACAAACTACCTAGATGTTATGGCTTGGATATGGACTGTCCCCCAGAAGAGCTGATGCGTTGCCAAGCATGTTGGCGCACGTTTGTAATTCTAGTACTTGGGAGGCTGAGACAGGAGAATAACAGGTTCAGAGCCAGCCTTAGCAACATAGTGAGGCCCTCTACAACTTAGGGAGTCCCTGTTTCCAAATAAAAATAAAATGTGTCTGGAGGCATATTCAGAGGTAGAATGCCCTTGGGTTCAATCTCTAGTACCACCAAAAAAAAAGTTTATGTGTTGGCAATGCAGAAATATTCAGAAGTGAAATAATCAAATCAGGGCTGTAAACTAAACAGTGGATATGTCCAATGATAGATTTATAATAATTTGAGTGGACGTACTGGGTGATAACTATAGATAATAGGGTGTGGTTGGAGAAGGTAAGTCACTGGGGACGTGGTCTTGAGGGCTCTATACGTCCCTGGTCTCTTCCTCTCTCTGTTTATCTGCTTCCATTGAGCCACTAACTGCTGCTATGATGTTCCTGCCTTGGAGCTGGCCGGCCACTGACTGAGCCTCTAAAGTCCTGAGCCAAATGAAGCTTTCATCCTTTAGGTCGTTCTTGTCAGGTATTTTGGTTATAGTGATGAAAAGGCTAACATACCAACCTCAGGTATTTTGTTATAGAAATGGAAAAGAGACTAATACCTAATGTATTTGTGCTACAACTAATTGTTTTATTCAGACTTATAAACAAAAAGGGAAATAACAATGTTGAGTCTAGAACACTAGAAGAAATATTTTGAATTTGAATCCAGCTAAATGGCCTGGTTGACAAGACTGGGATGAAGAATTCTATGAAAATGATTTGTTTTACTTTGCAGAAGACATTTGATAAAGATGGGTTACTTACAGGGTGGAAAAATTATTGGGATAAATTTATTATCCCAATAGAAAAGTGGTATCGAGGTGAGGTAGGCTCACCTCAGAAAGGAACTGTTCCAAGCAGACACTCCCTTCCTTAAAGCCTAATTGCAAAATGGAAGTCAGCATATGCGACAATGGCAGTTGTAGATGAATGGAGAGAAGAAATGGGCCTGTGTTGGACAAAAGTGGCATGTCTTGGAAGTGAAGTGTCTGATGAAGAGCGCTTGAAGAGATCGGGCCTGCACGATTTCCTGCTGAGGTCTGTTTCACGGCCCAGAAGGCTGTTGGGTATATTTCAAATGTTACAGTGGTCGACGACGTGCCACTTGAGAGTTTGCAGAGCACATTTTACTACTAATGAGAACAGTTAATAACTCATTATTAACTGCTCTCTTTTCATTTCAAAAATAGAAATTACTGTAGTGTTGGGAAAGGACAAATACAGCCTTCTTCAGCCGCCAGGCTTTTGTTTCTGATGAATTACATTCCCATGGTGTAATATTGCAGAGGGCGGGACTGTGCCTTCTCTTAGTATCTTTTAGAAACAAAGTCTTTAAATTATTATTTCAAAACCTATGAAATATTTGTGCTCAACTTTTCTCTTTATGCAGAATAATTATTTAGAAATCAATTATTGTCTTTCTTAGATATTTAGTAAAGGTAAGTAAGACATCATCAGCATTGACTTTATATTGTACCTATAAAATTGTATTTGTGTGCTCTCAAGGTTCCTAGGATTTTATTTGGAGACAGTGTGTCTATAAGATGTACCCTTTTGCTAATTAATAAAATTACATCCCATAAAGAACCCTAAAAGATAGTTTAGGCATAAGACAGTTTTATTATTCTGAATTGGAGGTCTGAATTATGGAAAGGCAACATCAAGAATGATTGAAACAGCTGAGCATGGTAATCCCAGTACTGTAATCCCAGTACTTGGGAGGCTAAGACAGGAGAATCATGGGTTCAAAGCCAGCCTTAACAATTTAGTGAGGCTCTCTGCAACATAGTGAGATCCTGTTTCCAAATAAGAAATAAAATAGGGCTGGGGGTATAGCTCAAAAGTAGAATGCCCCTGAGTTCAATCCCCAGTAACACACACACATGCACACAGGCACACACACACACACACACACACACACACAAAATGGTTAAAAGAGACAAGGCATAACTCATAATATCTAAAAACAAACTAGCAAAAAAACACCAATGGTTACTAAGCTCTTAACATTTTTTCAAAAGCAAATGTTCTCAAAAAGCACTAAGAGTTAACAAAATAATGTGGTGACCTCTACTGATCTGTAAATAAAGTAACTAATTCATTGTACAGGAAAAATGCAAATTCTAATTTTATTCCTTTTGTATATTACTCATGTAATAATTTATAGTAAAGGACATATCAGCATACATTTATATTCTTTTATAGTTTAAAGGTAAAATTAATAGCAACATAGTAATTAAACAGATGTATATAATATTAAATTTACCTTTTTTTTGCAGTACTGGGAATGGAATTCAGGGGCTTTCTATCTCCAAGGTAACCCCAGGCCTATTTTTTATTCTCTATAAAAGAATAAAGGTCTCACTAAGTTGCAGAGGGCCTCACTAAGTAGCTGAGGTTGGCCATGAACCTGTGATCCTCCTGTCTCAGCCTTCCAAGTCTGGGATTACAAGAGTGTGCCACCAAGCCCAACTTAAATTTACCATCTTAATAAACTGCAACTGTCTTAATTGACCAACAAAAAATCATACCCATTATTATTATTATTTTTACAGTACTAGGGAATGAACTCAGGGGAATTCTACCTCTGAGCTACAAGCCAGCCCTATTTTTTTCCCTTTCCTTTCCTTTTCTTTCTTTCCTTTTCTTTTTCTTTCATTCTTTTTTTTTAAGCAGTCTCATTAAATTACCTGCAATACTCCTGTCTCAGCCTCCCAGGTGGGATTACAGGTGTGTTCCACCATGCCTGGATAGATACAATGTTATTTGAAAAGACAAATATATCCAAAATAATGGATGTGATGCTGGGCATGATGACATATACCTGTAATTCCAGTACTTGGGAGGCTGAGACAGGAGCATCACAGGTTCAAGGCCAGCCTCAGCAACTTAATGAGGCCCTCACCAACTTAGTTCCAAAATAAAAATAGGGCTGGTAGCTTAGAGGCTTAGAGGTAGAATGTCCCTGGATTCAATACCCAATCTCAGTTCTCTTTCTCTCTCTCTCTCTCTCTCTCTCTCTCTCTCTCTCTCTCTCTGTCACACACACACACACACACACACACACACACACACACACACATCCTTTTATCAGACATTCATTACCATTTCACTTAGTTGAATACAGTCTTATACATGCAATTTTTTTTTGTTGTTGTTTTTTGGTGGTACTGGGGTTCCTGGAAACCCTTCTACCTCCGGGCTACACTCCCAGACCTATTTTTTATATTTTTATTTGGAAACAGGGTCTCTTAAGCCAGTGAGGCTGGCTTTGAACCTGCGCGATCCTCCTGTCTCCACCTCCCAAGCGCGGGGATTACAAGCGTGCACCACCACGCCTGGCTTTATACATGCAATTTTTAACTTAAAGCAAGTTATCACAACAGTGCTAATTCATACAACTAGTGTAGGAAATCTAAGAAGTTTGAATCACAAGAAATTTGACCCTGATCTTGAATAAATTATTGTGCTGATATTTTATATGGTAAACTAATTTTTATAGACTCTTAATCACAACAAAACTCTTCTTTTATCCTAGAATTAAAGTGTTTTCTTATTGCCTCACAGTTATGTGGGCCATTATGTAAATATAATTTTTAGTGTCAAGAAGAAGAAACACAGATTCATAAAGCTATTTTTTTTTTTTTAGATAGAGTGGACTGCTATCTAGACTATATTCCTAGAGGGGGCATGCAACTAAACATTTTTCAAAAATTAATTAACCTTTAAAGTTTCCCAAGAGAAGGAACATGAGAGGAAAATCAACAGAAAAAATGTAAGGCAGCCAGGTTCAAACAGAGATGAAATTGTTTTTGTAAAAGCTAATTATGTTCCCTCTACAAGAAGAGGAGAGAAGTTTAGAACTAAAACAGTAAATTCTACATGTATCTACAAAAGAGAGATATGCAGCTGGATTCTACATAACTTGAGTTCCTGACAATTTTATCATGCTGTACAATTAAAATGTCAGGTCTTATTAATTCCCAAAGTACAAAAATGAAGGAGGGATTGTTTCCTAGGTTAAACAAAAATTTTGCTCTTTCAGACAAGGAAGATAATCTTAAGTGGATTTCTTTATTCTTTTGTTCTGATATACTTCTTAAGTGAACAGTCTCACTCATGTCAAAATCTCCCCAAATTGGCTGTGGCATTCCAGACCTTCCCTGGCAAAATTGTGCTGATTAGAAAATTAAGTGTACATGTTAGTTATCATATAAAGTAAAAGCACGAAGGGGGCAGGATTTGGAGCAGTTTTATACTGAGAACGCTTCCCAAGAACAGAATGACCTACAAGGAAGATGCCTGGTGCTGTGTCTCTGGAGGTTGGCCATATGCCAATTGTTGCTCATTGAGGGTTGTACAAAATCTTCCAGTTCTGTGCAGATGAAATTAAACAGAGCCGTTCTCAGGAAAACAAAGACCGAGGAAGGAGTTCTTACAGGGTGTGTAAAGGTGACTGAAGGGGACATTTATTCGCCCTTAAACGCCTTATCCCTTGAGGCAGACTCAAAGGTGAATTTATAGGTATAATCCTAGTTTTGGGAGGCGGAGACAGGGGGATCAGGTTAGAGGACATCCCCAACAATGTTTTAAAAGTAAATTAGCAAAACCTTATATCAAAATAAGAAAGTTTGGGGTCTTAGCTCAGAGGTAAAGGGGGCCTGGGCTGAATCCCTAGCACTAAATCCAAAACAAAACAAAACAAAAAAAGAGAAGAAGATGAATTTATTAGACTTATGCCATTCTCTCCTTATAGAGTTTCCTCTTACAAATACTCAAAATGCTAGTTGAGCAAAAGCAGTAGTTAAAGGGCTTGAAAACAATCTGGTTAAAGAACAATAGAAATTGGATAAATTCAAAATTTTATTCTATCCAGTTTCAGTAGTTTATGTCTGCAATCCCTGCTACTTGGGAGGCTGAGGCAGGATGGCCTGAGCCTAGGAGTTCAAGGACAGCCTGAGACCATGGCAAGACCGTTTGCCTATCACTCCCCTACATTAGAAGAAAAAGAAATTCCAAATGACCCTATTCTTGTGGGGGAAAAAATAAACCCAATACACAAAATCTAAGAAATATCAGAGCTCAACTTAGCATGTGCCTCTGGACACAAAGGATCTCAGATGTGCACACTGTAACTGATTTGAGGATTCTGGTCCAAGGCCAAGAAGGCTCAGCCAAATCTTGTTGGAATTTCTGTCAGTTACTGGTAGCCAAAGATGAGCAGGAACACACTCAAAGCTGGACAAGTTGAGTGGATTATTCACTGAAGCTAAGATTGAATAACACTATGAGGAACCATGATAGCTCAGTAAGAGGGTGTAAAAGGACTTTTGTAGACTGTAGGCTTTAATCAAACATTGAGGCAAAATGTTCACAATAACTGAATATAGGTAATGGTTATACATGTCTTTTTTCTATTTTTTTCAGAACTGGGAATTGAACCCAGGGGCAATCTACCTCTGAGCTACACTCCAGCCCTTTTTTTTATTCTTTATTTTGAAACAGGGTCTCACTAAATTGTGGAGAACCTCACTGAGTAGCTGAGGCTGGCTGTGAACTGCGATCCTCCTGTCTCAGCCTCCTAAGTACTGGAATTACAGGTGTGTGCCACCAGACCTGGCCCTATATAGGTTTTCTATATGCGATACTTATTTCCTTTAAATCTGAAATTATTTCCAAAATAAAAATGTGAAAAATAACATATCTATTTAAATATAACTCCTGTACATCCTGAAAATTAACTTTAACCAGATTGGGTGGCAGAACAGGGGCAGCTAAGGAAGTAGAAGTGGACCCTAGATAAAAAGCAATGAAGAAGAGAAAAGAGCCCGGCACAATAGCACATGGTCCGGCCACTTGAGGCTGAGGCAGGAGGATGGCTTGAGCTCAGAAGTTTGAGGCCAACCTGGGCAACATAGTAAGACTCACCTCAAAAAACAGAAAAGTAAAAGAAAATTCTGTGGTTGGATATTATGAGAACTCTTATCTGAAAAAAGAAAAGACTAGAGTGCGGCTAAAGTTGTAGTTGGTAAAGAGGCAGCAAGTCACTAGTAGCAGTTAGGAGAGGGGGTTGATTTGGTAATTTGGGGTTTGCATCGTGATCTTGATTTTGCCTCTGCTTAGTTGCCATTGTGAAGCAGTGTGGTTTTGTTGTTGAATGTTGGTTTTGGTCTCATTTTATCACAGTTACAGAGTGATCTGGTCTGGCACGGATGCAGTGTGAAGTGTTCCTGTCCTGCAGAAGGACTGGCCTTCCTGCGGCACCATGCCCTTGCCTTCAACCCTGAGACTGACTGGCCAGGCTGGTTCCGGGGTTCTGCTTTTCTCCTCAGTAGGGAGTAATCGACCATGTCAGTGCTGCTGTTCCCTCAGCTAAGGAAACAACGCAAATTGACCACTGGATTTAAACAACATACAAGTCATATAAGACAGGAATCTTCCTTCCTAGAGTTTTAAACCAGTTTGACTTAAATCCAAATAAAGGGCATTCTGTGCAAAGCAGGAGCGATGGTACATGCCTATGATCCTGGTTCTTGGGAGGCTGAAATAGGAGGATCATGTTGAGGCCAGCCTCAGCAACTTAGTGAGACCCAGTTTAAAAAAAAAAAAGAAAAAGGAAAGGAAGAAAACAAAAGAGAAAGAAAAATAAAAAGCCTAGGTACTCCTAGGCCTTTTGGGGGCCACTTTAAATCTTTTATATTGATTTGAGCATATGACAGAAAATTATAGGGCTAAAGTTCAAAGTATAAGTTCAAAGTATAAGGTTCACTATATGAATTTGGTTAAGGAGAAAATATTAAAAACAAGAATGCAAGTCCTTTTTAATTGTCATTGTTATCTTAAAATGTTGTTGCCAAGTTATGTCCTGTTAGTCCAAGTAGGCTCAGAAAGAACCCAACCTCTTGAGTTCAATCTATACTAACCGTCATCTGTTCCCATATGCAGCCCTTTCTCATTTTTTCATTTCTTTTGCTCTATCGGCCCACTCTTCCTCCCCTTACTTCTTAGGATTTTCCTCCTGTATATCTGCTGGGTTTTTTTCTTCAGATAAATGTTCCATGCAAGGTTCTAATAATCATCAAACAGAGTATGATAGTTCAGTGGAATCAAATACCCTTTAAATCACCCTGCCAGGTTTTACAAAACTTCCATCGTATGCTCTATAGACAAAGATACTACAGGAAACTGAGACAGACACTTTCAATTATGTTCCAGCGGATCTTGCTCTCAACATGTCAACATTGGTTGTTAGGATTGGAGACCATCAAGTGATGCCAGACCTCTTACTCTACAACTGACTTCTCTCCTTCTTGAATAGCACCAGCAACCATTCATTCATTCACTTATTCACGCTCACAGGCTAGTGGTGGGCTAGGCTTAAAATGTTGGCCCCACCCCCACTCCAGCAACACCATGATTAACTAATTCTGTCCCAGGGGTCCTCAGCTTCCTCTGACATCATTTGAAAATCCAGTTTCATTTTACAATTATTACACAGCACATAATAATGCTCATATGTCTTTTCTCTAGTTGTTAGTATTATGGATGTTGTGGCTAGTTTTGCTGTGATTTTTGTTCCTTTACTACTAGCTTAAGCTGTATGATTATGTAATATAAAAAAGAGGGTAAAATTTTAGCTGTCAGCTATAATAAAGTTCTATGCCAGGATGCCTCTGCCTGCTGGGTTCTAACCCCCAACACAATATATCAGCTATTCACATTTAACACTTTCATACTGATGGTTCATTGTTCTCTTGTGTGACTTTCATATGCAGTGTCTTTTTTTTTTTTTTGGTGCTGGAGATTGAACCAGGGGTATTTGGGACATTCCACCTCTGAGTTACAGCTCCAGCTCTTTTTTTTTCTTCCTTCCTTCTTTTCTTTCTTTCTTTCTTTCTTTCTTCTTTCTTTCTTTTTTGCTTTGAAACAGGGTCTCACTAAGTGCTAAAGGTCTTTCTAAATTGCTTAGGCTGGCCTGCAATCTTCCTGTCTCAGCCTTTCAAGTACTAAAATTATAGGTGTGCACCACCACTCCTGGCTCAGATTTTGTTTTAATGTCATGAGTCCTAATCAAACTATTACTGACTCTCCATCCTTCCAACTGTTTTAGCAGTTTGTTTCCTTTTTTTCAATTGTCTTAAAATAAGTGATGCTCATAGTTCTTCCCTAGCTTTTCTCTTCCCTCTGTATACACTTATTTTTTCTCTGTGTTCTTACCAATGCCCATTAAACTCTTGTGAGCCCCAGTGGTCCTAGCAACACATATGATCTGCTGAACACAACAAATCCCTGATAGCCCGGCCCATCTCACCAGGCAAAGTAAGGCTGAACAGAGTCCTGCCTTCCTGCAGACCCAAAGGACTGAGGATGCCAGTATGCCCCAGGCACTGGAAATAAACTGCTACAGTTTGACATTGGTTTGTCCTCCAACCAACTTTGGACCCAGTTGGCATGCCATACCCAGTTGGTACGGCAGAATTTCTAAGAAGTGGGGCCTTGTCTCAGTCAATTCTCACTGATGTAATCCAAAGCAACTGACCACATAACTTAGAGGAAGGGGGATTTATTTGCTCATAAATAAATTCCCCTTGTTTTTTGGAGAGTCTAGGTTCAGCGCACGTGAGGCCAGTGTCTGCAGCTTAGGACATGGCAGCAGGAGGAGAAGAAAGAAGAGAGAGAGAGAGAGAGAGAGAGAGAGAGAGAGAGAGAGAGAGAGATTATAGAAGATACCAGGGCCTTCCCTCTGCTCTTTCTCTTGCTTCTCTGGCCTCCATGATGTGAGAGAGCAAGAGAAAGAGCAGAGGGAAGGAAGAATCATATACAGCCCCCAAGGCCACACTCCCAGCACTCCCTCCTTAGCAACAAAGCCCTGCTTCCAACATTGATACCTTGTTTCAGTGAGGCTTGTGAGGACATTCTAAGTCCAAAGCATTACAGGCCTAGTAGAAGGAAGGCTGTTCAATCATGGGGCCCCTCCCCCATGAGTGGGTTCATGCTGGCTCATGGGAGTGGGTCTGAGGTAGGATAGAAGAAATAAAAGAAATAGGTAGAAAAGAGACATAAAGGAAGGAGAATGGAATAACATTTTAGTTCAAAATTTCTACATACTTTTCAAGGCCTGTCACTCCTTGAACCAGCCTCTCCCAGGCCTTATAACTCCCAATTTCCTGAGAAATATAAATTCTAAAGTTAACAAAAAACTGTCTTGCCCATGATAATTATCTTGTGCACTGTTAATTAACCCTCCCAATAAACAGTTGAAGTAGGAGAGATGCCCTATCTTAAGGAACCTATTAATTGAGGACTTTCTAGCATTATCTATTGGTCAGGCAATGGAGATTATGTTAAGGATAATAGATGACAGGCCACCCTAAGCCCACTTACGATCACCAAACTTATTTTATCCTCACATGCCTCTCTCTACCTGCCCTTCACTAACCACTAACCTTCCTTTAAAAGAACCATAGCTCCTAAAATACATCTCTCAGTCTGGAAATGGCCCACATTCTCTCTCTCTCTCTCTCTCTCTCTCTCTCTCTCTCTCTCTCTCTCTCTCTCTCTCTCTTTTTTTGGTGGTACTGGGGTTCCTGGAAGCCCTTCTACCTCCGGGCTACACTCCCAGACCTATTTTTACATTTTTATTTGGAAACAGGGTCTCCTAAGCCAGCGAGCGCGGCTGGCTTCAAACCTGCGCGATCCTCCTGTCTCTGCCTCCCAAGCGCGGGGATTACAAGCGTGCGCCACCACGCCCGGCCCACATTCTCTCTTGAATGTTTGTTCTTTGCTTTCCTAAATCAATTCGTGTCCCTACTGACTCCTGCTGAAATTCTTTTCTGCCATGTATGTCAAGGATCCAGCTGGTTCTGAGTCATTTCATCTCTGTCTGAGAATTCCTCAAGATCTTCCTCTGGAGATAATCTTCTCTCCTATGACAGGTCAGGTCTGTTAGAAGTGAATTAGTTTCTTTGAGAGCAAGTTGCTATAAAAAGAGAGTCTAGCCCCTTCCATGCTTGCTTCCCATTTCACCATGTGATATGACTCTGACTCCTCTCTCTCTCTCTCTCTCTCTCTCTCTCTCTCTCTCTCTCTCTCTCTCTCTCTCTCTCTTTCCCTGATGATCTGCTACATTGTGGTGTAGCCAGAAGGTCCTCACCAGAGGCTGAATCAATGGAGCTGCCCAATCTTGGACTTCTAATTTCTAAAACTGTGAACAAAAGCAACTTCCTCTCTTTATCAGCATCAGAATCCGGTATTCTGTTATAGCAACACAAAATAGACTAAGACACATACTAAGCAAGCTGTCTCCCTGTTCCATCCCACTGTGAGGACCAGGTTGCTTGTCTATCTTCTTAGGTCCAGGGGATCCTTTGTGCCTGGGCTTTGTCCATCCTTTGGGATGCAGGTAAACAGCCTGGCATAACCAAGCCCACACTCCAGTCAGCTGGTGAGAGCTTGCTGTGCCAGCCCTGTTTCTTTGTTTAAATCTTCCCCTTCTTGTCTCTTATATATTTTTCCAAATGCTAGAGTTTCCCCTTCTCTTCTCCAGAAGGCTGTGTGCTCATTCTGGTGGGATCAGTGTTTCCCTCCCTCCTTGCTTCTTTTTGGAATTAAAATTGTGTGGCTTGATTAAAGAAGTAGCCACTTCTTGGTGTTTACCCAGCTCCCTTATCTCTGCTCCCTCTGATCCCTGTGTCCTTGCTCTCAGTATGCCAAGATGCCAGCAAACATTTAACAATTTACAACAATCTCCCCTCTTTCAGATTACCTTTAAAAGCATACCCTCACCCAGACTTTCTCCCTCACTCAGCCTGACCAACTTTCTGCTGGCTCTTTCTCAGACACTCCACTGGCATCCCAGGCTGTGCCCACACCTCCAGGCCCATCTCATTCTTCCCCTTAACTAGACCTTTGTTCTCCTTGATTTCCTATCTTT